>NW_020799110.1:13759758-13909369 GCF_003259725.1 Athene cunicularia | reverse complement strand
TCCGCTGGCCAGCCACATCGACATCCACGTATCGGACATAGGACACGCGAGTGTTGCCTCCCCTGTGCTCATTGGCCGCTTCCACGTTGAAGTAGGGCAGCGAGCTGTTGCTCTCGCACAGCTTGGAGAGGGTGTAGGTGCAGGTGCCCATGAAGTGGTGTAGCTGCTTGTCGAACGTGTGGTAGTGAGGGTCTCCTTCCACCACACAGGCCCCTGACAGTGGAAAGACCAGAGGAAACGGTCAGTTAAGCACCTCTTGCTGCCTCTGCTCCCTAGTTTACCTTACGTAAAGGACTGAGGTTCCACATATGGTATACTCGACTCACCTGAGCCTGGCATGGGTGTTGATGTCGTTCCCTCTTCTGAAGGTGTGGTGATGATTATGCCTGGTGTTGTTGGAATCCCATCACCTGTAAAAGTTTCAACGGTAGAAGCTAATTAACCCTCCTTGCCTAGCTCCTGTTCAAATAAGAAACTACTTTTACTGCTACAAGAAGAATAATTTTCCTCAAGCTGCCCTTCCCCTAGCTGAGTCCTGTACCTGTGCAGTATCCCTTTTCAATGGACAGATCATCCAATGCTATGTCGCTCCGCAAATCTTCACCTATCATGCCCTCCAGGACAATCTAAGGGAAAGGACATTTGCCACCATTAGCTCCAGGTACATACGTCAAGTGCCGTTACAAAGCGTGTTTCACCTCAGGTGGCATTGCAAGTCTTTACCCTTACCTGCATATTTCCTGTGCTGTGCACTGTGATCTCTCCCAAGTTCCATCTGTCCCCTTTGTTCCCAGCATCTTTCCATTCCAGTGTTGATGTTTCCTTGTGAACTACATACACCCGCAGGGCCATTGCTTCAGCCACTCCGTACATGTGATACCAGAAGCGGAAGCAGTGCGGTCCTTCTGAGCTGCACACTGGACTGACCAAGCGGGCTACCTCACTTTGCTCTTGCTTACTTCCTTGCAGGTAGATATAATAGCCCCCTGGAAACAGCAGAGTGTCAATTTTTCACATTAATGCATCAGGACAAGCAAAATCATTTTACAGATTGTGTACAGAAAAATATTTCTTCACCCAGCACCTGTGTTCAACTTTCCATCCCCAACAGATTTCCAGTAGATTATACTGGTCTCCTACTTAGGCAAAGGAAAGCCTTCTAAAGGAAAGGCTGACTGCCACAGTGATCCAGGATATACCTTTGCTGAAGCCTCTTTACAGGAATTTATATTAACAGGTCACTGCTTATCAATGTCCTGCACTGTTAATCCACTCCACAACAGATTCCCGACTGCTGCGTAGGTTCTGGATTGAGCCTAGGAAACGCATGCCCTGGATTTGCTGATAAAAGAGTCTCCTTGCCCTCTTCCAAGAGAAGCACAGACACTTTTTGCTGTTCCTACCTCCAGTTGTGTGGTCGTGGGAAGGGCCAGTATTTGGTGTGGGTGTAGGTCCCTTGTGCCTTATCCAGTCAAAGTCGTCACTGACTGCCTGTTCCCACTCACAGAAGTCAACATCAAATGTGCAGAACATATTGCAGGCTGTTGGTGAGGCTGTATATGGTGCAGAAAGGAAAACAGTTTCCACAATGAGGTTTGGAATCCTCTCTCTGTTCTGATGGAGCTGTTCTAGGTCTCATGCACCCATGTTCATGGAAAATTTAAAGATGTTATAATAGAATGAGTAGAAGTCACCAGTACTGAAAAACTGTCTATAAAATATGAAATGCTAAGTGCCTGAGAATGTGTGTTATTTTACAAGTCCCCTCCTCAGTTGTCAGCATAATGCACTAATATCCTATATTTTTACACTGCCACAGTCATAATGCTTGGTCATGGCAAATTGCTCAGAGCCCTCCTATTTGGCATAGCAGTATTCAGCTGTTTCTCAAAGTCCTGCTGAGATGGAAATCTAGACATTGTAATGCGAATGGTCTGACATTTCTTTTTACTGTTTCTAAACTTGGATGAGAAGTACTGCCTCAGAATTGGAAAGAGGTTACAGAATGATTTTTCATGCCATAGCCTCATACTTAGGCTGCCATTTCTTCTGGCTTTGGTAATCACCTCTGGTAGTTCTAGAAGAAACAACATCTTGCCTCTATAAGGGCCTAATAGTGTTATGACTGGAAGGCTCAGTGGACTTCAAGCTGCAGGATTGTCCTTTATTGATTTTAAAGCCCTATTTTGTATACTTCTGAATTTATTTCATGTGCTTGTTGAAAACCTGGAGACGTAGACAGGTTGGTAAGTGATGTTAACACTTGTTAAAAAGATTAAATATTTTATGAAAGCCGAAGTGGTGATTTGTTAGACAAGTGCCCAATTGTCCCTGGCTGAGTCCTTAACTGACAGAGTATGTTGTCTTTCATGACTCAACTCTGACCAGTCTTAGGTCAAAAATGTTTAAACACCATGTTCTAAAGTGAATATTGGAAGCCCATTAGAAGCCCTGTTTCCAAAGATGCAGAGCACTTGAAAGATTCCTGTGTCTCCCTGAATCCCTTTTCTGAAATTCCACTCAACTTATTAATTTGAATTTGTATTTGTAGCATGAGGATTTGATTGGATGGGTATTTGCTAAATGAACTAATGACTTACCACAGATGGTATCTTTCCTCCATTCACCCAGATTTACACCTGCAAGATCACAGGCAGCAGCGTATGCCTCTAAAATCTTGCAAAACTGATCAGAATTTCCCTCTGTGGCACACAGGTCATACACACAGCTCTCGAAGTACGGCTGTGGTGGAATGTGCCAATGGCAGACCTGAAAAGGTCCACTGTTTTTCAAAATAATTTTGCAGAGTTCTTCATATTCTTTTTCTTTTGCTGTGTCACAAGTGGGTGATACAACTGTAACTGGATTACACCTGCATCAAAAATAAACAGCAGTGTGGTTATGTAACACATCTTTATATTTTGTTTTATCCTGCAAGGCATACCTCAATAGTAATAGAACCATATGCCAAATTCTGTGGATTTGCTGTGTATAGACATTTCTAGTGCATCAAGCCCAAAAGAGACAAATATTACAATTTGACTCATAATTCCCCATTAAGAATACAACTGTGAATTGTTGGTTTATGACTGTCTATACATAGAATGAAGTTTAGAAGAAAACAAGAAATAAGCTATTTAACACAAGAAAGATAATTTAAATTCACTATTGTATGTAGTCAGAGCAGTAATTTGTATGTGAAAGCATTAATATTCAGATAAATGCCCCATACCTATGTTAATCATTGTGGAATTATCTTAGGAGCTCAATTTGAGAGATTCTTAGACTTCTTAAAAAATCAAGTTATATGCAAAAAAGGGGACAAATTACAAATAAAACCTACAAAGTTCATGTGGAAAACCTCTGAAGGGTAGTTTTAAAATTTCATTTCTTTCTATTGAAAAGTGGAGTTATTCAAAGGTGAAAATGCTAGCCAACAAGTAATATCAAAGAAGGGCTACTATGGAATGTAAGGAATGTACATTAATCCTATAACCGGATGATTTACGTTTCAGGCATTTTGTTGTTTCCTGATACTTACATCCTGTTGTCATCCTTCACTAACCAGCTGTCACCAAATTTATTTGGATCTTGTTCTAGGACTTTATCTGGTTTTAGAAAATCATCCAGTTGGTTGTCATTGAATGTCCCACACAGACCACACAGCTGTCCTTTGAGACTTTCATCAACCAGAATGAAAAGCTCCTGGTCACCATCAAACTTAACCTGGAACCCTAGGGAGGTATCAATGACCACATAATGTCCTTTCATAGCTACTCTGGCTCCATGGTTCAAATCCACAGGATGATATACCTGAACACCATTCACCTAAAGAAAACAAAACCCACACAACCATGTCAGGCAAATAAATCTCACAGGGAAACAAGGCTTTCTTCACCAAGTCAGCCTTCTTCTAACGAACAATGTAGACAGAGAAGTTTGAAGTTTAGCAGATGCTAATGGGCTGTATACTTATCCCACACTTTGAATAGTGCTTTGTAGCACAAGTTGAGCTCTGTGCTGTCACAATTACACACATAGTGATACTTGGAATAGCTAGTATAAAGCGAGCTCTGGAATGTATGAGTCTGACAGTGTGTAGCAAAAATGCTATTTCTATTTTAAAGACCAGATCTATAAAATTTAGACTGAGAATTTGTTCAGCAAAAGCTTTCTATTACATATGAAGCTATGGAGGAAGCTGGTTTTTTTTCCTACAACCTAATTTAGAAAAGGTTTGAATGGACAGAAGGAAGCTATGCTGATTTCTGACTTTTTTTAAAAAAATACCCACCACCATTTCTGTGAGTCTTAGCATGTGCAGTTTCGGAAACAGAGAAGCCTGATTCAGTTCTTTTGGACAGAAATGTAAAATGAATAGATGTGATGGATTGTTTATGCTTAAAGTAGAACACTTACATAGGTCTCTCTATTTTTCTCCAAAACAATATGAAGATTTTTCAGTGTGACAGCAACTGAGTTCAAAGCTGTCCAGTTGGGATTTCCTCTATGTTCATTTCTGGTTGTCACTGAAAATCTTTCAGAAGAATTTGTGCATATATCAACGACAGTGTAATTGCAGTTTCCTTGGAAATGGTACAGTCTCCCATCAAAGGTTATGTAATGTGGATCCCCAAAAATGTGGCAGGTGCTGGGATTTAATGGATAACATCCCAGGAATCCATTCTGCACCTTGCAAACTTCACCTACTTCACAGGTGTCTGAATTGCAAACTACAGTCCCATTTTCAGCGCATATACATTGGCCTGCACAGTCTGTTTGCCAAAAAGATTCTCCTTTCTGTTAGAGACAATAAAATAAAAATAAATTAAAAGAGCTAATGGTGATGATGAACTGTGAAATAAGGCCCCAGACTACGTGTCAGAACAAACCTCATAATATTTGCCATTCTGAAGGCAGCCACAGTTGCTCAGAGACACACACTGTCCCCCACTGATGACAAAACCATTGTTGCATTCACATCCTTCCACACAAGGTCTGCTGCAGTTCTTTGATGCAAGAGGGTCGAGACAGGTTGCTGGACAAGCACTGGTGCATGGATTGTAATAACTGTTGGGAGGGCATGCAACAGCTGAAAAACAATAAACAGCACTGAATTGACAATCACAACTCACATGAAAGCACAATCCAAGATGTGATTATTTTGAGCTAATGACAGTAGGCATGTTTTTTTAAGCCTGAAATTTCTTTCCTGGTTTTATATCAGAAAGCAAAACAGAAAACATTCTGCAAGAAAAAAGCATGAATGTTTAACACATATATCCTGAATGTTAGGCATCTCCAAATCCAAGTAAAAACTCCACATCTCTACACTAGATCTAGTATTAGCCGATACTTTTCTAGAAGTACAAAGATTGATAAAGTCATTAGATGTAGTCTGGAAATGAAAAAAAAATATTAACGGCAAAAAATTGTATAAAACTCAGAGATAATACCACATTATCATGGATCTACTGTTACTGGTTTGACACAGATTCTTGAGATAATGAACAAAATTCTCCTCTGCTCTCTGGGAAAAAAACAATAATGAGGTGACATTTACAGAATTTTATTTCTCAATATGTTGAAGTAATTATGTGAAGAATTCCAGATCTCTAAACTATGTCACTTATTGCCCGAAATCAGCCACTTAAGATAACGAGGGAGCTATTCAAATATTCAGTTCTTTAGAGAAACTCACGGCAGAAGGTGGCATTCCTCCAGGGAAGAAGAGTGACGCCGGCTGCCTGGCATGCGTCAGCGTAGGCCTCCAGAGCGGCGCACAGGAACTCCTGGCCACCGCTCAGGGCACAAAGGTCATAGAAGCAGGTCTCAAAGTAGCTCTGGGGGTTGATCACGCCATGGCACCGCTCAAAAGAGCCAGGCCTGGCAGTCAGCATGCCACAGAACTGGTCCGATCGGTAGAGCTTCTCGTCTTCCGCACTGCAGGGTGGGGACGGGACGGGGACACCGCAAGAGGAGTCATCGTCTGGGACCTGCCAGCTCTCCCCCAGCGCATTGGAGTCTGCGGCTTGCTGCCCGTCGGGCATCATGTAATCGTCCTCTCTCCGGTTGTTGAAGTTCCCGCACATGCCACAGGTCAGGTTGAAGTAGGTGGTGGGCACCTTCACCTCCACCGAGTGGTCAGTGTCGTAGGACACGCGGAGGTTGAAGTCTGTCTCCAGGACGATGTAGCGGCCGCTCCTGCTCACCGTGATGGCACCTCCCGCTGCGCTCACCGGCAAGGTCTGGCGCACATTGTTCACCTAGGGCAGACACACCGCAATGGGCCCCGGTCTTGGCCCTGGCCTCCCTGGGGTCCCCTGCCCCTGGGAAAGCAGCTGCCAGGCCAGGCACAGCAAACCGGTGCCCATGAGGCCCTCACAGCCAGACGCCCCTGCGGCTTGCAGAGCCGTGTCTCTGTTCTGCGCTCTGCAGGGGCCTCTGCTCCACGCGGGCCACATTGCCCATTTGCGTCTTCCTCCTCCAACCCCTCCAGAAAGGAAAAACAAAGCCACCCCGTGGCTTCAGGGGAACCCCCGTGGGCCTGGGACAACGGGCATGTCCCATACATGCCAGGCCCTGCCAGGAAAAGCCAGCCCTGCCCTGCAGCTGCACCACGCTCGTGCCAGACCCCCTCGGTGCCTACCAGCACTTGGCTCTTCTCCTTCTTGACAATGGCAATGCGCTCTCCGTACACCTCAATCAGGACTTCGCGCACGTAGGACACTCTGCTGTTGCCACGATGCTCGTTCTTGGCCTCCACGTTGAAGTAGGGCAGGGAGGTGGTGTTGGAGCACACTTTGGCCAGGGTGTAGGTGCAGTTGCCCATGAAGCTGTGCGTCACCTTGTCAAAGGTGTTGTAGTGAGGGTCGCTGTGGACGTGGCAGATGCCGTAGGATTGCTCGAGGCACTGAGGCTTCCCATCCTGCACCCCGCAGTACTGGCCTGCAGGGCATGAGGCACTGAAGCACTGGACTTTGCTTCCCCGGGCGGGACACATGCACTTTGAGGAGCAGGTGTTGTCCGTCCAGAACTCCGAGCCCACGGGGTAGTGCTGCCCATTGTGCCAGCACCCGCACTGCTGGCTGGGCACGCATCGGTCATTGTAGAGCAGGTAGCCGCTGTCGCACACACAGCCCTCCACGCACGGCAGGTTGCAGGTGTAGGGTGCTATTGGGTCAACACAGGTGGCAGGGCAGGCTGCAGCACAGGGCTCGTAGTGGCTGTTGGCAGAGCAGGCTAGTGCTGTGTAATAAAAGATAAACCTATTTATTGATCTTTTTAAAATACCGAAGTATTTGGTTCTGTTTAATACTGTATTCTGATTTGTTTTAAAATATTTTGGGACAACTTTTAGTTCTGGGGAAGTTTGCTGAATGCTCTTGCTGTCTTACCACCCTTTAATTTCTTTTTATATTCGGTCTGTTTAAAGTTTCACTCATGGAGGGAATTTTCTAGGAGACCTATTATTCCTGAAGATGATTGCTTAATTCTTGCACTGTGCTAAGGATATCAGTGTCATGTTAGTTAGTTGTCCTAGAAATATGCCATATTTAGGTTTTAGTCCTTATATTTAATTCTAATTATATTGTACCTTCTTAATTAATATTTTTTCAAGTCACCAAGGTCTTTAATGTTTGTTAAATAATCAAGATGTAAGAGTGCTCTATTCTATTTTTATATCTTGTTACATACACTACATGTATATATCCAAGCTAATTAGAGGTTTTAAACACTGACATTTTCAGGTGGGAAGATGCCAGAACTGAAGTTTCCTGAACAATCTTTTTTCAGCTTCTCTATGTTTCTATAATGGAGTTCACTTTTCAATTACATATTTTCTCACTCTATTTTTAGCCTGCTTTCCACAGGAGACAGATCACACAATTACATTGTACATGTCTCTGCTCACCCTCCCACTTGTTAAATTTGACCCAGCTGACTTATTGGAAGTATGTTGGTGAGACTGGTAGAGGACAAAAACATACTCAGGTCCATTATATGGAATAGGAACAAGGCAAAGAGGACAGATCCTACAAACTCCTTCAGTGGAACGAACAGTTACAGAGTGGGCTCACTCCTGCTTAGAAACCATAGGATCTATGAGAGAAAACCTCAGTAATGTCCCCAGCAGAGAAAATGCTCCAGCTAGGGACTGCAGTCAAATGTGAAACAGAAGTCAGAAAGAAATCAGGCTTCAGTCATTCCAGTGTTTACAGACAAGTCTCTTTCTTTAGTCTCCTCATCTCCTTCAGCACAGAAGGCACATAGGGCACTGGATCACTATTTCATGTTCCCTGCATTGCTTCTGGTGGGAGCAGATCTGTTCAGGACTTTCAAACTGTTTAAATCGTTTTCTAAAGATAATATGTTTTGGGATTTTTTCCTACAATATATGCCTGAATACTTGAGAAATGTTCTTTATTTAATCTTTACTAACATTCACAGAAGAAATGTCATTATTCCCATGTAATCTCCAGCAAAGACTTCTGTCTGTTACTTCAATAATTGACACCTTTTGTCTTGTACCTCTGTGTGTTTCTGTCCTTTCCCCAGCCTCACTACCTTCTCCACTTCCATTAGCATGGTTACAATCTCCATTACACAGGCTTCTTACTTCAGTCCTGGCTTTTTATTCCAGGCTGCCTACCTGTGCTGCCTTCTCCCTCATCTGAAACCATGATTCACTATGCCGTACGAGACACTGATGCTTTCCTCCACATCCCTAAGGATGAATGGCTAGCATTTCCTCCTCTCTTATACATATGGGAGTTTGTGCCACTGATAATATTTCCAATACTCTCCTTCTCCCTTTATCCCAGATCTTCTCAGCCTGTCAGATGTGCTCCCCCTTCATCCTACTCTCTTTACACTGCTACAAAACTATAAGTTTCTTCTCTGTTCAGTCTCAGGTTTATTCCTCCCATTAGCTCTGATTTCATTATTCCTGCAAGAGCAACAAGCTCTGACCCCTGGACCAGCTCCCTAGTCTGTGGTTCTTTGTCCCTGGCTCTCTGCCTAGCCAGTTTCAACCTGTCCTTCCTCTTTTCCATAGACTTCTAAGCATATTCTCATTTTCCTTTCTAGCTCCTACTTGCTTTCTCTAAATACATGGTCTTCTACTTAGCCTAATCATTAGTCCAGCTCCTAGTCAAAGCTCCTTTCTCACTGTTCCAGACTGCCTGGATTCCTTATCCCCATCTACTGTTCTGCCTTTCATCTGCTCTGGCTCATGTCCCTTTTATGTTCATATAAGGTACCATGTTGATGTGTTTTTGCTGAGGTTGCTGCAGGAGGAGAAGACACAGCTTCCCTTCTGTTAACTGGGTGCCTGGCCACCCTGCAGGGTAGAGAGGCTGGGTGTGTAGGAGAAGGCAGCTCAGGCTCTCAGCAGGGAGGGTCAGTAAAACTCTTACATGTCTACAAAGCATGTGCAAAATGAGGTATTTTTTCTAAAAGACACTTAAGTTTAGGTGTAGCTTTTTCAGAAGGTAAACACCCCTCTAAGACACATGTCCCTGAGACACTTAATACACCTGAACAAAAATATAAGGACATTAGAGGAATTCAAAGGAGAAGCCTCCAATTCTATTTTAAGATGGAGTAGACCGTATTTTCTCCTTTCATCTGAAGCAGTTCAACTATTTTCACTAGAATCTTCCCAAAGGAATCAAACTGAGGACTGTATTTAATGCTGAAATCTTTAGTCTGATAGTCAAGGTTCAGATTGTTATATGATTTCAAAACAGTGTCTTGCAATACTCTGTCTTCAGAGACTCCTAATTATATCCTCCTGACAAGTGGTAATTTCCAGTAATCTTTGATACGTACGGCAGAAGGTTGCATTTCTCCATGGTGTCAGCTGGACTCCTGCAGCTTGGCATACGTCCGCATAAGCCTGCAGGTTTTGACAGAGTGCTGCGTTGTTCAGGTGAAGTTCACAGAGATCGTACTGGCAGGATTCAGAATAACTTTGTGGATCAACTACTGAGTGGCAATTCTGGAATGGACCATTGGGTTCTGTGATCAGACCACAGTATTCATTGCTTTGGATCATATGTTTTTCATCAGCAGTGCAATTTGGAGTATGGCCATCATCTGGCAAGCACCTGGTGTGGAAAAAAGTAAGATGTGGAAAAATTCACCGATGAACTTAGGATGCACCTAAGATGCTTTTCAAATTACATCTAATAAAACCACAGGACTGTCCCCAGATTAAGCATGACATGTTTTAAAGCTCTACATTCAAATAGTTAAGATAGAAATTCAGATTTTAATATGATTTCAGCCTTATAAACTTTGGGAGGCCTGAAACAAGCCCAAATTTATATTGCTTTTCTTTTAAGCCAAGCTTTCTACATGGAAGATACCTCAGAAGGGCAAACAAAAAGTAAAAGCATTTGAAAATAAACCTCTACCGTTATTACATAATATATTGTGAAATTATAAGAGAAATAGTGAAGTATCTCAGAAAAGTTCAAACGAGATCTTCAAGTATTAGCATTAATATACTATAACAGTAACTGCAATCTTAGTGGGCATCTGCAGTGTTTTATCCAAATTTTCTCTTTTTAAGCACACTTAAATTTGCTGTGAAACTTTACCCAGACAGATAGATAAGGTAAGTACACCAACATGAATATATTTTATCCCATGTGCCTAACATTTGTGCCACACATACAACAGTTTCTTAAAATACTGGTCATTGCATAACCAACAGCTAAGGCCTAACATCCCATCCGGAGTCCTACCTGGAGTCATTGTACACCTGCCAACTGTTGCCAAGGCTGGCTGAGTTTGCTTCCATCTCTCCATCAGGGTTAAGAAAGTCATCTGCTTTGTGCCCATTATAATTTCCACATATTCCACAGACTTTAGACATATAGGTACTGGGAAGAGTGATTTCTGCTCTGTGATTTCCATCAAACTTAACATTCAGCCCAAAGTCCGTAGTAACCACAACATACTGCCCACTGAAGGCAATACTGACACCCTGCGCCAAGGTCAGAGGGAGCACCTGGATGACTCCATCAGCCTGCAGGCACAGAGAAAGACAATCATTATAATCACTTCAAAAGAAGTATTTCTAATAGTGACCCTCTTGGATCACATTCCTATATCGAGCACAGGACTTGTTCAGTGAGAAGTAAGAACTCGCACTGTGTCAAGTATTATTTAATATGAATGTTGTATATGGGCACAGAATTTAGGGCCTTGAGGCCACAGTAACATAGCTATGTAGCTTCCAAGTGTGGTCAAAGTGAGCTTAGTGAACCAGCCCCAGCTGGCAAAAGTCCAAGACTTTGCATGGTCTGCAAGTAACTGCTTACAGACCTATTTTTTTTATAAGATTAAAAAAATGTAGTTAGAATGAATTCTCAGAAAATTTTCAGCTTAGGACAAATCTTGAAAAATTTTCATTTTATTTCTTTCTCTTTTAATTTTTACATTTGAAATGCCAGACGATATAAAGTAAGTGTCGAAGTAAAATTTTCAATTTATTTAAAATTTACTTAAGTTAGTACCTACTGTGTTCTTATTACATATGTAAGAAAGTTTGGTTTACTTAGAAACATATATATAATAAAAACAATAAATACAGGGAAAAGGTATGAAAGAGAAGCTGTTAGACAAATGTGGATATATGAGTTCACTATGTTTCTAAGATCAGATGGGAAAGATCTTGGTATACATTTAAACCTTTATCTCCTGTCACATAAATCACTGTACTATTTTCTTATAAGAAGGGTGGTAATGAAGTAAGGTGACCTATTCATTTAATGGGGGTTTGAATCAAACATGTCTGCTGTCTTGTTCCTTTATGGAAAGAAGTCATAAAGAAGCCTTAAAATACAATAGCGGTCAAGTGACACAGTGTGAGGAGAGTCATCAGAATGTCACTCTAGGACTTTGTCTGTTTCTGCCTTATGGCAAATGCCAGGTGTTAAGTGAAGTTATCAGTGATGTGGAATAACAAGAAATCAGGGATGAACATGCAGATTTACAGACTACCATAAAGGATCGGGAAATCACCACCAGGACTCAGTTAAGACAAGGCCTTTTTATTCCCTGGTGCAGACCAAGCTTGAGCATGGGGGGCAAGCTAGAAAAGTAGTCTAGCCCCCCAACCCCATCTGGAGTGTCAGCTCTAATACCACCTTTTAGCAAGACAACACAAAATTTTAGCCTATGTTTTCATTCCTGTAATTCCAAAGTTTAAGAACTCCACACTACTCCTAAAGATCTGACTGCCCTCTGAAAATTACTGTATGCAAGCTGGAAATTTGTAGTCATTGTACACCAATTTCTTCATTCACACTGTGAGTTACTGAGGATAGATATTGGGCTCAAATCCTACCTTAACAACTCTGTTTTTACCCAGGTTGATCCTGTAGCCATACACATCAATGTCCACATATTGGACATAGGACACGCGTGTGTTGCCTCCCCTGTGCTCATTGGCCGCTTCCACGTTGAAGTAGGGCAGCGAGCTGTTGCTCTCACACAGCTTGGAGAGGGTGTAGGTGCAGGTGCCCATGAAGTCATGACGCTGCTTGTCAAACGTGTAATAGTGAGGATCCCCATGTAGACTGCAAATTGCTTCTGGAGACAGGAAAAGGGAATAATGTACTCATTTCCATATGGATACATCCAGAAAAGCCACCTCACTGTACAGAGGAAAAACACAATCATCCCTATTTTATAGATTACATATGGAAGAACTGAAACCGAAAAGGCAGATTTATATGGCATAAGGCAATGTCATGAAGAAGAAATTCACTGAAGCAAAGAAATAGCACTGGTAGTAAAAATTGTAGGTGCCCTTCTACAACCCACTGACTAGCCTATGTTGTGTGGTAAAATTACCTGTCACTGGAGGTGGTGTAGATTCGGTTGTTGTAGGTGTTGGTGGTACAGGAGTAGAGACAGCTTCTGTTAGTAGAAAAGACAAGGTAATGCAATGTTATAATATTAGAGAGTGAATGCTACTTACACACCAGCATACCAGAATTTCCACTTATTCTTCACCAGCATAAGGTTAGAAGTTTTCCACTGAAGCAAGTGGAACTGCCTATATTTAAAAATTAGGATGTGTGGATGTTTTGAGTACTTAGGAAAGCTCATCTGATTGTTAGTTTGTGCCAACATGCTTCTCTGGATCTGGAAGTGTATTTACAATTGGATATGTGACTCCCTCTGGTGTGTATGTTAAGGCATGAAGGGCATACTGTCTGCAAGTGTTGGCAGGTCTGGGAGTAAGTAGTCTGCCAGCAGATGCCATATAGCAGAAACAAATAATTCTCAGGGCACTCACGGTTTCTAATCAGAGAGTTTTGTTTCTTCTTGATATTTATTTCTTAGGAATGTGAGAGTTGTAAGAGCTTTCTACTGACAGACATAACAAAGAGTCATGTTGTGGAGCCTTCCCACCTGCCTGCTTCTGCTTGCTAACAAATATCCTTTGACCACCACAAAGATATCTTCTAAAAGATGTGGTCCTCCTGGTTACTTGTACATGTGATCTAGCAACACCAGGATGACTATTCTCTTGACGTCATGTTCATTCACCAGGTACTTCCAGAGATTCAGATTCAATAGACTGACTAAAACCTTCAGAGCACTGACACATTCACTCCTGACCCTTTACAGAACAAAACCCAACTCTCTTCATTCAGGTACTCTCAGATTGCACCCTTGTGAACCCTCTGCTGTAGACTGAGTGTGCAACAGCAGTCAGTGTACAAGGAGGTATCTAAGTGATGAATTGCTTCATGGAGAACAATGCTTTCCAGCCTAGTTATAGATGCACTATAGGTGTATAATCATCCAAATGAAGTAAGGCAGTTGGTTTTCCGTATTACTGACACTGCTAGAGGCCTTATTTATAGGGATTAAGTCATAATATAGAAAAAAAAATTATGAGAACAAGTTAGAGAATTTTGAATAATGATGCAGTAACTGCACGCTGATGATACTGCTTTTGTGCTAACCATGTGATCCAAAATCAGCTGGATCTGGGGGTTTTGCAAGATACTTAGGATTATAATTTAGAAAAAGCCAACAGACTTCACATAAATTGAAGTCTAGTGCATGCTGATAAATCTCTGCACAAAACGGTCCTGTTCACTTAATCAGCACTAACTTCAAAGCTGAAGATATTTTGTAATAAACTATCTGCAAAATGAGATCAGCTCCTTCGCATGCACTGGTTTCATGTTCATCTCTTTCTTATACACCCATTTCTTTGTATCCAGCTTCCTACTCCAGTGTAAATGCAGATTTTGCATATCTAGCCAAGAATTGCTCTTTTTGCTCTTTCACCACTGGTGAAAATGTCTGTATTCCCACAATGGATACTTCCCAATGAGCTTTAACTTTGCTGTAGAGCTCTGATATAAAACAGAAGAAAACCTCCTAAGATCATTGTCCTTTGAGATCTAAGGTGAAGAAGTTCTGCAAATGACAGTATGAATGTCAAACGTCATAACCTAAAACCTGCCATGGAAGCTTATTTTTCATGTGACAAATGGACATATATTTAGTTGTTCATGAGACTGATTAAAATATCTATTCAATCAAATATTCTTGTAGAAACAGAAAGGTTGGGAGGACTTTGGCTTTTACCAGACCTAATAATTCACTTGATTTTCTTCATATTAGTAGCCATACAGCTGAATAGAGGGAGGAGCACTTTTTTCTTATCTTTTGGGAGTTACATTAGTGCACCATCCAGTGGCTGAACCATGTGCTAATATGCCTGCGAAAATGAAGAACTGTCTTTCCCTAACCTTCAAAAAGAATGGCCCCGAGTATTTTTCACAGAATTTTAAAGAAAATTATATATTCTGAGGTTGTGGACCTAAATGGAAATCTTTGTCCTGGCTAGTGTAAATTGAAAACATTTTATTGTCATTATCTGAGTAACATTTCACAGAGAGTGAGGCCTGTTAAGAACTAATGACGCTTTCTATGTGGTTTTGAGCAAGTTTCTTGTTCAATTCACACTTTGTAAGTATTGCATACTTGTCAGTAAAGATGGGATTAAACTGTAATTCACTTCCAGATCCTAGTCATCAACACCTTATGCCAGTCTTGACTGATTTGTTACAGGGTCAGGGATCAAGCTCAAACTGCTGATTCATAGTCAAAGCTGGCAGTGCAACTCAGCTTTATTGACTCACCATTATTTCTTTTTGTGACATGTGGCAGTGATGTGTACTTGCTGAGCTCGTATGAACTGAGATTTGCTGTAAAATGCATTTAGTCTGGAATCCAAGACCAATGTGCATAGCCTTGGCTAGGTTTAAAGATGCACTTGAGACTTAAAGTGAATGTGAAGTTTGCTGGACCTCGTGAAAAGGGTCATATTTGCAGAGAAGGGGATAACTTGTTGTGAACATTTGAGGTAATGAGGAAAGATTTAGGAAGAAACTACAACAAAAGAGGTAACATTCAAATAAAATGAGCTGTAAAGTTTTGCCATTTCTCTTTGTGGTTTGAATTTATGAGGAGTTTCTATATTCTATATGGAATTGAGTAATGGTCAACAAATTAGAGATGAGGAAGGAGCATACATTAAGGTGCAAACACAGACTTACCACAGGATCCATCCCTTACTCTCACATCGTCCAGTGCTGTATCCCCATATTCTGTCAGTCCTCGGACAGCCTCAAAAATTACCTAGGCAGGACACAAAGTGAATGACTGCATCAGAGTTGCTTAGGCAAATATGAGACCATGTCCCTTAGCTTATGTTCAAAATACTGGTTTTGGTCTGTCTCTAAAGGCAGCAAGTAAGCTGAGGCTATAACAGGTTTCCTAGTTTCCCTCAGAAGCCTAAAATATATTTTCTGTTATAAGGTAAGGACTTCAAGACACAATGTCATCTATTTTGCTGACTGATAGATGATTTATGAGAATTATTTGTCTGGATTCTACAGAAGAGGCCAATGTAGGCAGCATCCCAATGTTCAAACCTTAGCTCACAGCAGACAAACCTGCATTTTATTAAGGCACCTATAGTTCTTGACTTTGTCATAAAATGGAGAGAAGGAAGGAAAAAAAGGGAAAACTAAATATATTTTATCGCCTAAATATCAGCACCAGTAAAACTCAAGGGGGTTGTTTTTTCCTTGTCTTAGTTCATTGGCATAGAGCATGAGGCCAGTATATTTAAAAAATATAAACCAAGCAAATCACAGAATCATCTAGGTTGGAAAAGACCTTGAAGATCACCTAGTCCAACCATTAACCTAACACTGACCCTTCTCAGCTACACCCTATCCCTAAGTGCTATGTCAGCCTGTCTTGGTTATCTTTTCTAGCTTACATGCACAACCTTTTGCAGCCTGCAAGGGGAGAGCAAATACTGATACTGTACAAAGAAATTTATTCTGAAAATATATTACCTTTATCTTTCTCTGTGCTGGAAAAGTATGAGTGATGGCACCATATTTCCACAAGGCACTCTGATTTCCCTTCCGACTCCACACCACAGACTCTCCTGTGCTGTCTTGGATAAGCACTCTCAGCTCATTCATGTCTTCTGATCCAAACATATAGTACCAGAAGTCTATGCATATTTTTTCAGAAACTACAGTATCTGGGCTCTCAAGCCTGTTAGTGTCAAATGGGATCAGATTACTTGCTTCTTGATAGATGAAATAGCCTTCTGCAGAGTGAAAAAAATTAAAATATAGTTGAATCTTTGTAACTTGTTAGGTGTCATTTAAAACTGAAGTACAACCCAACTCTGGAAAAAATCAAGGGCATCATTAGCAGTGCAAAGAAGCAAAGTAGAGGGCATTTGGAGTTTACATTGCAATGGTTAGCACCATGTAGTTATCCAAACTAGAATGTGAGCTGGAGAGCAAAGCAAGTAAATCCCATCACACACAGTTATTTTGGGATCACAAATAAAGAGGTAGTCCACTTTCAAGAGACAGCACCTCCAGACACAGTGCCGCACTGATCCATGTTCAGTTTCCTCTTTCTTCAAAGGAAAATAATGTGATCTGTTATACACCTTCTCTTGCAGGATATATTTTTTCCTAAAGATTTTGATCTTAAGGTGAGAAAATCCCTAGCACAAAGGATTTGTAAGCATTTGGTTTTGTCTCAAAATGGAAGGAATAGAAAGCAATGTAGGTATTTCCATCAAAATATTTAGGTTTGACATAATGAAAAGGAAGGAAATGTTTCAAAATTCAGAAACTCACAGTATTTCTTTTAGGATTTAGTATGAATTGGTTCAATATGAGATCATATTTTGCTTCACTAGGGCTGAAGTTTTACCTCCCATGGGCAAAGATCAAAGCTACATTTCCTCAGTGCAGTTAAAGTCAAGTCTCTCCCATCTGACTATGGAAAGGAATCAAAAAGAAATGAAAGACCATTTCTATATGCTAAAGTATAGCTCCACACATAATATCTAACATTCAGTTATATGTTTTAGTTGACCAGAAAATGTAAGTCACATTTAAAGTTTGTGGTCACATTAAAAGGTCTATGTCAATTCAAAAAGCAAAACATTACTCAAAACATTACTTTTTGTGTGAATCCAAATTGAAAGTACTTCTTCTTTCAAGAGGGCATTTTAAATGTTATTATCAAAACCCTGAAAATGCAGAAAATTATTTAGCAAAAATCCTAACTAATACTATTCTAATCCACTTACTAAATTTGACAGTAGCTGACCTTTCAGTCTCAAGATAATTACAGAAAGCAGTATGACTGCAAACTGATCGCCCATAAATGGATCTGCTAATGCAAGGATAGCGGTTCAGAGATGGAGCCATACTAAGCACTTGTTTGATGATATGACCACATTAGACCCCAGGTTTTCAACCACATGTATCTGAGGACAAGGTTTTTAAAGATATTCATTAATTTTAAATTTGATTTTGTAACACTTTGCTAGCATGAACATTATCTAGTGCTAGTACAGTGATCATTACATTTATTGCCATTAACTGTTATCACTGTAATTTGGCCACAAGACCTCTCTTGACTAATGATCTGTTTGACATCACTGCATGATATAATTAGCTTTCTTCTACTTCCATGCACTGATAAGGATTTCCAACCCATGATGGGGCAACCCAGTTTAATTTACTTGTGACTGACATAGTGAAAAATCAAAGACAGGTGACATCATGAAATGAAACTGACATATTTCAAAAGGCTTCATGAATCTCTTTTCTCTTTCAAAGAAAGAAAAATAAAGGTAGTCAAGCTGTCTTCAAAAGGCAATCAAGAATGCCACAACTTCCATCAGGATCAACAAGAGCACCTACTTCCATCAGGATAGTCTCCATCAGGACCTGTCCCATCAGTCGGAGTGTCGTGCTTGGTTCGTATCCACATTCCCTGGTTGACACTGCAAGGTTGTGTCCAGTCACAAAATGGTCTTGAGTTGTTGTTAAAATCACATCTGGTGAGGTAAGCTGAAATACAACACATGAAAGTAAGAAAGAGGAGCTAGTATGTTCAAAATCTGCCTTGGATGTTAACAGCACTAATGACGTGCAGTTACCTGTTTCGGGATCCCATGTTCTCAAGCCACCAGTTGGCCTTTGCCTGATCCTGTGAAGAAAAAAAACACGGTGAAGCCCTTGTGGAATTAGTGACTCAAAAACTGTGTAAGAAAGAATGTTGGGACCTCAGCACATGTCTTTGGGTCTTTCACTGAATAACTGAATAGATCTAGGATTTCATCCATGTCTGACTCTTTCTCCTCCCATATGTACTTCTTCATGATAAACCTCTGAGAGTGAGTCAAAGGTGGGACATGTTCATTTCATGTAGTGTGGAAGGATCCTCTGCTCTGTATCCCCCTGAACTGAAAGAAGACCAGCTTTTCTAGGTACAGGGAGCTACAGAAGGGCTAGATGGATGCAGCTCAGCTCAGACAATACCAGAACAATAGCAAATACTTGCTATTAACTTGCTCATGGCACTGTCATCCCCACTGTTGCAAAACAAAGTGTGTAAAAGACAGCAAACTAGTTTAGGGTGTAACTTATTTCTTGGAAAGCTATATATTTCCTTTTAACTCCTGAAAATCTCTCATGACACAAAGCTGTCCTCTCATCCAGCTCTTCTAATTTACCCTGAAAATGCTGCAGAACAAAAGCAGTTAAAAATGCATAGTCCTTGTGGTGCTACCAAGTCCTGCAGAGATGAGTTGACACAAGACTAAAGTCCCACCACAGATCACAGCATAAATGGCTCCACTCTTTGGGTATTTTGCATAGGCAACATATTTCCAGGGCTGCAAGTCTATAGTAGTAGTTCTTGACATAGTCTGACAGTGGTCCACAGTTTCAGGAGCCAGGGTTCAGTTCCAGTGTCAGTGGTGTCCCGTCCTTAATTACTCTTACTGTACTTGACACAGTATAGAGAATATATATTGTCCTTAGTGAATGCATCACAGTAAACGTCCCCACTACCCCTCAAAATCTAAGCATGACATTTGGAGAAACCTGGGAGATTAGGAGCAAATATCACACAATCATTTCATCAATGAAATACAGCAAGCAACTGGAAAACAGACTGAGCTAAGGTTAACGAGGAAAGAGAAATGTGAAGACAGATAAAGTAAGAAAATTTTCTTCAATGTTCCTTCTGGGATTTCTTTTTCCACGAGAAAGGGAAAGCTGTGACAAGTCTCCACTTGGTCTCTATTCAGTGCTATCTTTGAACTGTTACACATCAGGCAAGTCCTAAGGCAAAGGTTACTGTAGGTATATTCAGAGTCAAAGGTGTTTTATAACTACTGCAGTTACTTTAAAGGTTATATAAAAAGCTGTGCCATTAGAAATCCATGTGTTGCAGATTTCTCTCACAGACAGGAGCTAGTCCAGAATTAGGCAACAACAAAATTCAATTATTTCTCCTTTTAAAAAATGACATCATTCAATTGTACCACATTCTACATTTAAAAAGTGAAGAAAGGATATTTATCATTAACAAGCAAGCTTCCTAAATTAAGCTACATCCAGTACTGTGCTACTTACCCTGTGGTATTCAGCACTGAAATACAGAATAAAATTAACGTGTATTTCAAGTGCCAGGGGGTCCCCATGCTAGAAGACAGAGTTAAGTCTTCTGTGTGGTACAGTTTGCATAGTAATTCACCAGCTGTACTCAGCAAGGAGGAAATGAGGACAACCTACAGTGAAACAGAAGAATATATTGACCAGAGGGTGGAGCTGATTATGAAAATCTGTCCAACCGTGTACCAGTTATGTTCCCTGGGTTATCTACCTTGAGAAAAGCACGTATGAACTGCAAGCTCATATTCTGTGTCACTTGCTTTGATACCTTTCGTTCTTTGCTGAAGATATTGATTTGATGTTGGCAATTTTTGTTGCTGCTGTTGAATATTTTAAAAGTCTGTAATTTTAAAAGGATTTTTTTCTGACACTGATAGCAAGACAACTTTCTTAATTTTAAAACTCTTGCCCAGCTTTCACTGCTAGTGTATGAGATTTCTCATATTGACTGAATTTTCTCCCTTTCTGAAACTAGCATTCAGCAAAGTAGATAACAAACTTTCAATTTACTCACAACAGTCATGTTGTCATGGGCACAATTCAGGAACTTGCTGAAATATTATTGCTGCCATATTGTCCCTGCTTAAAAATAAAAGGATCATTTTCTGATCTGCAATGAAGTCTCTGTTGGTTGCTGGCACAGAAAAAGCAGGTGGATCATTCCCGCTGCCACTTGGGCCTTTGCTGTTCTGTTCTTTTGCACTGGGTTCTACAAAGAAATGGCTCAAAGGCAGCCAAATTCCCTACTTCACCTGGATTTCATGAGTGATGAGAACCAAAGAAGCATCAGAAAGTGTAGAGTGTTTCCTTGCATTGCCTGGAAAACCTAGACCATGGCTCTTTTTTTTGTCTAAAAGGAGGATGTCTCTGGGACTGGGGCTTTCTGGAAAAGTTATAACCATTTTCCCTTTTTTACTATATTCCAATGATTAAGGTCATTAAGGCGTCATAACTTCAATCTGGAATTTCTTCAATTCCCTTTCCCCTGCTCAGCACAAAATATTTTCACTTGCCATGAACAAATAACTGAGGAGGCTGCTTACAGAAGCAAGAGAAATAAGGAAGGACCAAGGGAGGCTAAGCAGGAACACAAACATATTTCAAGTTAGATGTTAACTGATGTGTTGACACCAGACCTGGGGCTGCATTCTGCCACAGGCTCATGCCCCACACAAGCACCTCCGAAGCCAGAGGGTGGATGTTCACTTGACTGGTAATCATCTGTCTCCAGCAAAAATCCTTTCCTATGAAAATGTGTGTATTTTTGCTAATCAGTAAACAGGGAAGAGGATTTCTGTGATTTAAATACAAAGGAGATTCATTCCCTTCATAAAACCATTGAGCACACTTTTCCAGTTCGGCTGAGGAGAGCTCAGTGTGAGGGGCAGAATGCAAGTCACCTGCAGACAAAAGTTGCACTGAGCACGCTGCATTTTCGGCAGGGCTGCTGAGATGCGGGTCCAGCAAGTGGTAATCTGGGCAACAGCTGTCCTTAGCACTGTGAGGGGTGGCAAGGGGCCCCCCATGTATGCACATGCTTCCCTTCTGCAGACAGTTTATGGATTCCTCATTAATCTGACGCTGCTCTGTGTGATTCTGACAGGAGATGCGAGTCCATCTTGGAAAGAAAGCAACCCTCTGGTGAATCCATCCATTCAGACGATGCACTGTCTTTGACCCCTCCTCACCCACGGCACATATGAGGCACTGCAGCACCATGAACACTCCTGTCAGTAGAACGTGGCATGCTCTCCAGCCATGCTGTGTGACCTTTTCTGCCACTGTCACTCTCTTTACTGCCAGCTCAGGTACTCTGTGAAAGGTGAGCTGAAGTAATGGTTTGGGCTTTTCAGGGGGGGACAAATATTCATAATCTCTTTTACATATGGAAAGGATGACAAGGGAATTACTTGCCATTTGATTCCAGTGGGATGTGACAGTATCCTGCATTCCTGACAACCAAACTGATCACCTCGCAGGCCTACTATTTCTCTTCTCCATCTGCATGCTTTGTACCTCTGAAAGGTGCCTGGGTGACACTGCCATTTGTTTAAAATACTGGTCTGGACTGCAACCTGAAGAAGAAGAAAAGTTCTTCATTTCTAATACAGTGAAGCTAAAATTCTTTCCAAGGGAGGGCATTTGCAGACAGTCTTCTAAACAAGTGATGTTTTACTCTGCCTTAAACCAAGGATGCAAGTGGTGCACACCTGACAGCTAACCCCTACGACTGGCTTCCTAGGGCTCTGTACTGCTGTGCTTCTATTTGAAACCAGACACTAGATTCCGCCCCATCTGCAGCCAGCATTAGAAATTCTCCTCACCTGCTGCCTGTTGACAAGGCACACTGGGGCTACTCATTGGAACAAATTGCCTTTAGGTGACACAAACAGATTTTTCACATAAAATCTGCAGAAGATACAAATAGTAGGGCTAAACAGCATGACATACAACATTCTCAAAAGGACAGACATAATACTGCATACAACTTCATTTTTGGCTAATGGTCAGAAAAGAACTCTTGAAGACACTCCCTTAATTTTTGCAGGATGAAGTTATATTTTCCAGGAGACAGACTCAGCCGGATATCCTTGCAAAGGGACAGCACAATGAAGACACAACAAAAAAAAAAATTGTCCCAAGCAAGACAAATCAAACAGTAAAAGAAGCAAATTCAGCAGTTCATCCGTTCTAGTGAGTGCTGTCTAGTGCAGCTTTTGCCATGCAGTTATTCTAGCGTTGTAATTGTCCTCAAGTATCTAAATCTGATTATTCCATTTTCTTGAATCCAAGTGTTCTCTCATGAATAGCAATTGCACTTCACCGTGTTGCTAATGCTCAGTCTGTGGTGCTGTAATCAGCAGAAAGCTACGGAGCTTGGCAAGCTTGAAGAATGGGGAAAATTATACAAAACCTCTTCCTCCTAAACCATGGGTTGAGCCTCATAGAGACACTACAGGAGACTGCTGCACTGCTGCCTAGCACAGAGCAGAGAGGTGACTGGCTGGTATGAAATGCTGATGTCTTGTTGAGAGGCACTTGCAGCACATGTATATCCCAAGGCCTATTCTGTCTGAGGGTATACCTAGAAGAAATTTAAATTGGATTAAATGGCAGAATTCTGTGCAGATTCTCTTAATTTGGAATACGTCAGGTTCAGTGAATTTGCACATAAAACCTAAACATCTTTGTCTGATTTTCAGACAATACAAATGTATCTCATTGGACTCTGCACAGGTTTAATCACATTGGGTTTTTACATCAACTTTAGTTAAATTGGTACAATTTGCGTGAGTAAAAGGATCCCTCTGTTCTTTCTATTCAGGTAATAATTAAGTTCTTCCTCTGTCCCAACAAATGACTGAGTCAGCTTTTGCAGCATGTAATACCTCTGTCACTGTTTCTGGAACTCCCAGTGCCCTCTGGGCTCCACTCAGCTTTACTGACTGTGTGTGAGAAGGCACTGCTTCAGAAATCTGTCTATGCTGGACTCTTGCTGGAGCTGCCCCCAAGTCACTGCTCTGGTAAACCTTCACTAAGGAGTTATGAAACAAACAATCAGCACCCATAAATCCATAACCAGCTAAATTTAGATTATACAGAAGTGCAGCTAATCCCACCTTTGCTCTGTTGAGTAACATGCTTTGATAGGCTGAAGAGGAAGTACACAAAAAATCTCTGTTGGTAGAAAATAAATGGATGTTTCTTTGATGAGTAAAGTGCACTTGTGCTCTGTTGAGCACAAGCTGAGGTTGTTTTTCTAACTGATGGCTCTCCAAATTGAAGCTTTAATTTGAAATTCAAGCTATCTTTTTCCTGGACTGAGAGCTGTAATGATTTTGAAAATGGAATGTAGCATTCTTATTAAGTGCAGGTGTCAGATTAAAATTTCATTCCCTTTCTTATGTTTTGAACAGTGCAGAGCTAACAGAAGGAGAAAGATAGCAGCTTTTCGGGCAGTATTTTCAGTTGTCCGTTGCCTATGGACAAAATTCCAGCATGCAAATAGTACTCTTCTACTGTGACCTAAAAGAAGTGCATTTTCAAGGTAATGTTCACGAGTTTAGTAGATGCTTACAAATGTGTACTATATGGATAATGTATTACTGAAATTGTAGCTATTAAATCCTTCCTTTCTTATCTTTGAGTTGAAATAAATCACAATGTATTTAATTTCCAGCATACCAAGGTAAAGAACATAACATTCCTCCTGACTAATCTGGCATCCCAATGGATATTTGAATAAAACAAAGACCATCATAGGTAAAACTACTTTCTTCTTAATTTTGGGGTTCTACACTTGCAATCATGAGATTAGTAAATCAGCTCATAAAAGCCAAGAAATTTTTCCAAGTCTGCCAATAACAGATGAGATATAAAAGACAACTTTGAAAATGTATTTTGGAAGCAGATCTCTGGCAAGAAGAAACTGCTGATGTTTATCTCTTTAACTGCCTTCCTTATGTAGGGTTGGGGTTTTTATACAGTGATAATCTAATCAACGGCTGCTGGCTCACCAGAGTTCAGCAATCTCATATCTGCACCTGGATGTATTTTATATTTATTGGCTTGGATCTACAATACACAACAAACCCATGGTGTGTGAAGTAGTTTCTTTCAGAGGCAGAGTGGTGGCTTTTATTTCCATCAATGGGTTTGTAAAACCAAGCTACCGACTGAGATAAAGGATTTAGACTACTGCAAAGGTCTGATTCTGCCCTTGCACTGTTTCAAATCCAATATTCTACTGTAAAAGTTGGTGATGCTGGTACTAGTTCATTCTAGTGTAAACAAAAGGACTCCTCTCAGGCTTGGCTTAATGAATACTGAAGTTTGTTTAAATTTTCAGCTCACCATTGTGCACTCCTTTGATGCCAACGAAGCTGCATTGTCTCTCCTGTCCTCAGCACTCCAATATGAGCAAGCCTTTCACTTACTTGAACCCCATTTTAAATAGCTGTTTGTGCTTGGTTGACTTTTTCAACAGATCCCAAACGCATTAGTGCAGTTCTTTGCCTTTGTGATGGTTTGACTCTGGCTAAATGCCAGGTATCCACCAAGTCGCTCTATCACTTCCCCCCCCCCCTTTTCCCCTTGTTTTCTCAATAGGGTAAAGAGGGGAAAGAAGATAAACCTAACCCTTGTGGGTGAAACAAAAGCAGTTTTAATATAAGCAAGGCAAAGCAAAAGTCCGCGCGCGGAAGCAAAAGCAAACGGATTTAGTCTCTACTTCCCATGGACAGGCAATGTCAGGCCTTCTCAGGAAGCAGGGCTCCAATACGCGGAGTGGTTGCCTCGGAGGACCAAGGGTGACCCCACCCCCTTCCTCCTTTCTCCCAGCTTTATACTGAGCAAACGTCATATGGTATGGAATATCCCTTTGGTCGGTTTGGGTCAGCTGTCCTGGCTGTGTCCCCTCCCAAGATCTTGCCCACCCCGTCCCACTGGGGGAAATATCAGAAAGAGCCTTGGTGCTGTGTAAGCACTGCTCAGCAGTAGCCACAACACCAGGGTGCTATCAACACCCTGCCAGCTCCCAGCATAAAACACAGCACAGTGAGGGCTGCTGTAGGGGAAAACCAATTCCAGTTCAGCCAGACCCAGTACAGCCTTCCAACCCAATTCCTGCTCTCCTGAGTAATCCTGCAAACCTCTTGCTGCTTCCTGGTCGTTTCAGGAAGGATGACTTCTCCAATCTGTTATCTCCTGGATAAGGCTCCTTCCTCTCAAGGTATAGTCCTAAGGTATGGTCACTTCTTACAGAAAGAGAACCCTCCAGATATCCAATGGTTTCTGCAATTAAGCTATTAAATCAATTACAGTTTATTTTACAAAAATTCCTAGTACAATTTCCTTTTTATATAAATATATAGAGATGTACAATTATAAGTTACTTAAAAATGAATAAACTTGTCAACATCTATTTATATGGCCTTTTCTGATATAAATCCTACACTTGCCATGACTACTGGAGCTATGTAGTGCTCTCCATTAAGTAGATCACAAACACCTCACCACCCAGGCTCCAGGAAAACCCACTGAGGGGTGACTGAGCTGAACTAAAAGAAGTCTCAGTTTGGCAGCTCCTGCTGCTTTTACAAGTGGAAAGAGACAGGAAAGTTAACCTGTTGCTCATTCCATCCCCAGATCACGAACTCAAACCCACACTGGACCCCAGCAAAGTATGAAGCTTGTGAAATGCATCACTATTTGTACTTCGTCTACAAGCTCTACATCTGAAACGAACTAAACTGAAATAGAGATCACTTGTGTCATAGACAGGTTCAGTGAGCGATCAGCATTCTGCTGTTTGCTTTGAAGTGAACTGTGTTTATAAAGGAGTGCTTGAGTTTTGAGCTAGACAGGAAAACAAGGCTTATGTCTCAGTAGTTAAGCGAAGTTCTTTATCAGCAAAGCATTTAGGATTCTAGATGGCATCTGGTTCTGTTTGCATATGCATAAAAATTTGTGTGAACAAAGTTTAGGAAATACAGCTGACTGCAGGAGGTGATTTTTTTTAGTGTATGACTTGTGATTTCCTTTCCCAAAAAACAATGACAGTTGGATAACTTTTTCTATCAGATTCAGTTTGCTCAAAGTGTGACATTCTAAAAATCATAATTGCATTCAGATCCAGCTAAAATGCTTCGGTTTGGGTTCTCATGGTCAAAATTCAAACCACACATTTCAGACCTCCAAGCTTCCCTGCTTGCCACTGAATCTTGAAGTCATGGATAATCAAACACATATAGATAAAAGATGAAGAATGCTAACTAGCATGCTGCTAAAAAGTGAAATATTGGTTATCAAAAGGAACATGTATATAAATTGCTTTTATGTTATAAATTAAGATATGATCTTTCAACCTTTAAATATGATATAAACTATTGAGAAAGAGTGACCACAGCAGTGGATATGGACCCAAAAGGAAAGCCTCTGTATATGTTATTTCAGACTTTAGTAGGTAGAAGGGAGTGGCAATGTAGCCTCTCTCTGCTTAAAAAAAGAGCCTGAGTGGAGGATGTGACCTGGGAAATGAACACCAAACCTAGGAAGCAAATAGATCTTGGAAACAGAGATGCCAAACCCATTGCCAACAAAGTCAGTGATCTATCAGACATCCAGTTCTTGCTGAGCATCACTGTTTCGTGTTATACTGATAAGAGTAAGGAGATGAGTGGCTATTAACATGATTCAGAAGGATAAAGTATATAGTGCCATTATACTAAAATTGTATATGACCCCAGAAATATAGAAGCTTCTACAGAAATAAGCAACCTTTGCATACTTAATGCAGAACTGGAAAACATTTTCACTGGACCCCTGCAGTGATGCCTCACTGAGAACAGATACATCTGCCACATCTTCCTTCTCCCTTCTTTTCTTGTGCATAGGGAAATTGAACAATAATACTATAGTTTCCAAATCAATAATACCAGAATATTCTAACTTAATTTCAGGATAGTATACCCACGTGTATAATTGTATGAGTAAAACTATGGCAATGTTTTGATTCATCTAGAATTATATCAGCCAACATTTCCCAGCTGGATGGGCCAATGACATACATACAAATTACAGAATCATACAATAATTAAAGGAGGAAGGGAACTCAAAGTCACCTGGTTCATACCCTACTTAAAGGCTAAGTAACTTCAAAATTATATTAAATTGGTCTGGGTCTTGTCCAATCACGATGGAAATACCATGACCTGTCTGGGTCCCTCTCTGATTCCCATGTTTGACCACCTTTGTTATGAAGACTTTTTAATATAATTAGTAACACATACCCATCATGAAATGAGCTTCTCTTCATACCTGCATTCAGGAATGCATGCAGAAATGCCTGTAAATGTGCTCTAACAGGGAATAACAAAATACAGAGCAGACAGGCCTTTCTTTGACAGCCAAACCAGACAAGATTTTCCTGGATAGTACATAGCGCATCTGTGCCATGAGCAGAACTTAAAACTGTAACTGTTGAAAATTCAGGTGAGGCTTCAGAGATAATCTTGTGATGGCTTAATAATCACAAAGATCATGTCTCTGCTTTTTCTCCACTGCCCTAAGAGCTCCGAGCCTCCAGGTCACCATCAGGTTATGTTTTCAGTTTTTCAAAGTATGCTTCTCTCCCTTTTTTTGTTTTTAAGCAAAACGCTATCTGAGTCAAAAATACCCACTTAACTCCACAAGTTTAGGTTTATGAAAATAATTTTTTAAGACTAGGGTCAAAAAGAGAGAATTAAAGGTGGTAGAGAAACATCTGAGAAAAGCTGGGAAACAGAAGCAGAGGCAGTTCCCTTCACCCTGTTAATATTGTAAGTACAGGGCTTCCAAGAGAGGCAAACCTGAAACCTTCCCTGTAGTTTTGAATAAGCTTTTAGAGATGGAGCATGTGACACCCTCAAGTCTTGGCAAATTCTCTTTATTCTAGGCCTGCTATACAAAGAATACTGCAGAGGATAATCTCTGAGAAAAGCTTTATGTAAAAACCCTAAATAAAATTAAGTTTACTAGTCAGTTAAGATTTTACCATGGAAAATAGCTTTCATTTTATCCCACAGTTCTTCTGTTGCCTTGTGTTAACATGTAAATCCAGAAGAGGAATAAAATGAAGAAAATAATACAATAATATACTTAGAAGAATCTTTTAAGCAAGCACAGGCTGTAAAGCATTGCTCTAGGCTCTCTTTGCATGCAGACTGCTAGGAACAGGTTTCTAGACTGCTGTGTTCAAAGCACCAGGTGCAATAAATTACTCTAGTTGCATTCACTCAGTGAAGCCACATGGGTTTGCCCCTTATTTCTGAGAATTTTTCCCCAGGCTCAGGTTTCATTTCCCATTGTGCAACAGCATGAGGCGATAGGACTTGCCAGAGGTCACAGAGTGAAGAGGATATACCCATACTTTCCTTTATCTCCAACACCTGTTCTGCAGAATGAGCTCTTGTACCTTGGACTCCCACATCCAACGCGAGTCAGCCCGTCTTTCTGGCGCAGGGGGTATTGAATTTTTCACAGGAAATGAGCAGGAAAAATGTGAGTGAAATTACCCTGTTTGTTCAGGGACTAAGAGCACTCACCTGTTTTGCAAAACACCAAAGTTTCACCAAAGTAAAACAGGAGCAGTGATGGAGGCTATGGTTAAACAGTCAGACAAGCAACCCTGGAGGCATTGTGTTGGTTAAATGGCTTTGTGTCAGTCGTCTAGGAAAGAAAAAACTGTAGGGTGAGGCTTTCTCCCCGGAAGGCAAGCACCTGAGACACTGCCAGGCCTCCCCTGGCTTTTGAAAATGCAAATGTGTTTTTAGTGAGGTGATGGTGAGGCACTGGGACAGCTGGCCTTGTCAAGGACACCCCTGTGCCTGCCAGCGGGCTGAGTCCTGTGCCAGAGATGTGGGTAACAGAAGCTGGTGGTTAGCAGGGAGTTAAGTTGTGGTGCTTAAAACATGAACTAAAAAGCAAGACAATCTGTGCTGAGCATAATGTGAGGGTACAGCGTGCATAACGAGATCAGCTTCACGTGAGGTCTCTAACCACAGCCCCGGCCCGTGGGCCCAGCAGCCCCATTTCAGCCCTGCAGGCTGGTGTCCGGGCCTGCCCCCGTAGCCCCAGACACCCCCTCATGGGGTTCCCTCAAGGGGCTTCATCTTGGCCCCCACATGTAGGCTCATGCCTCAGCCCGGGGGTCAGGAGCTGCCCTGGGCTGGCCCAAGTTAGTTCCAGCGGGCTCAGGTGCATGAGGGGCCCACGCTGAGGCCAGTCAGGGGGCCAGTGGTGTGTGCCCTGCTGACAGTGAAGAGGAAGAGACTGGTACGTGGATGGAAGCCATGGTGGGAAGGACCCCAATGTCTCACACCACCTGTCTCCTACAGGAGGAGATTCTCCAGGTTGAGGTTGTTTTACTGATTGATTATAGAGTCCTCTATGGGGCTTATGTGAGCTGGGGCTTGAACAGTAACACCACAGCAATTTTCTGTTTGTGTTGGAATCACTCTTTAGTTTCGTTTCTGGTGTCTAGTCTGATTTTAGTCTGTGGGGAAATCAGTGCTGATCAACGACCGTGGTAGTGATTTCTTCCTTCAACCACGCCTGGTGTTTAAAAGAGTGAACTTTGATATGCACCATGACAGCATGGCCCGGTGGATAACTGGATGGAGTCCAGTCTCTGCTCCTCTATGTGTACCTGCTGAATTAGCTCTTCATCACAAGCTGCTTCATCTTGATGTTTGTGCAAAGTTGTCAACTGTTTTGATATCTGCAGACAAAATGAATAAAATGAGAAAAGAATTATTGTTTCTGTTATCCCTCTAGATTTAAATGTCAGTATTAGATTTGCATAGGCCTAAAAAGCTTGAGTAGTTTTCAAAAGTTAGGTCAAACAGCCAGCTGTCATGACTTTTACCTTTTGATTAACGTCCTGAGACTGGATAAGACTGAGTCCAATCTATTTTTTCCTTTCAGACCTGGTTCAATGTGACATATAAGAACATTATTGGACGGGCCTGTGTTTTGCCCTGTTGATCTCAGTGATCTCAGTGAGCCTAGCCAAAGCCTCAAGTGCTTTTGAGCTTTCTTGGACATTTTGCAGACTCCAGCTCCGGAATGTTACAAAACTAAGGATAAACCTCCTTAATGTTTGGCAGACATTTTTGTTTTCACACCTGTTCACAGTCCTCTCTTCTCTTTCCTCCAAATTTTAGGGCTGAATTTCACAAATGACTTCATCTCTTTAATAGTCTGAAGCAAAATCCATGGAGTAGAATACCCTGGCACCAAAACTGTGGACAGTAACAGAGGAGAGACAAGAATTTCTCTAGTCTACTTGTTTGATGCTATTCCTGATCATTTTGTCACCTCTGCTATCTCTGGAGACCAACCAGACACTGAGGAGGCTGCCTGAAATGACACAAGGGTAAGAGCATGGTGACAGGGCAGCCGTTAGGGCCACTCTGCACTAATGCCTGGATAATCCCAGTGCTGCAGATGATGGCTACCACTGAACTGAGCTGTGGTCCTTTAATTAAAGACTTTCTGATGCCTTAGGCTGTAGAAGAGATGTCTAGGGATTTACCCAAAGAAACACCCTGCTTCTGTAGGTCTGACAACTAATATTTTTTTGCATGATCATTCACATGCTGTGAGTACCTGAATAAACATTTTAAGTATAGATATTTTACATGGTTCCTGCCTGGCAGCTAGTAGAGCTTGAACTAAATCAAATCCTCTAACAAAGCACACGTATGTGTGCTATGCAGAATGTTTTTTGGGGAAAAAGTTTTAATTCTTGAGGAGTTCCTTTACCAGCTCAATTATTTGCTAAACCCAGAGGGTAACTATAAACAAGGGATTATCACAGTCTGGGTGTGTAGTTTACGCTCAGTTCTTGGGTGTATGCTGTTTAATATTCTGAGCAATAATGTGGAAGAAGCCATAAAATCATGACTGTTGAGGTGTGCAGGTGACACAGATTTATGGATATATTAGATAAGGAAGACTATAGAACAGTGGTACAGAGATCTGTAGCACTTGTAATATGCATGCACATTTACTTAAGGCAAATACATGGTTGTATTTCTGTAACCAAAATACAGGCTATGCTTGAAGGAAGATAGCATGACAAACGTTTTCCGAAAGATCGGAAAGAAGTGAGAAATCAGTAGAATTCAATATCATAAACAGAAGGTCTGATCTGATTTGAGGGGGAATTTCTGAGTCAACTATGGAAGCTATAGTCAACTAAGCATTTTTGCTCATTTGGAGTGTGTTATTTTAGTCTGGAGTCAAAGTTTCAAGAAACCTGATGAAAATTGTGTCAAAGAGAACAGGTAGAAGAAGGTTAAAATATTGAAAAACATATATTGTTAGATAAATTAATTTAAATGTCATAATGCCTACAGAGAATAAGACCAAAGTAAAGGAAGTAGGAAGGATAGTTTGGAATTCTGTCATTATGAAATTACTGAGTCTTGGATTCTATAAATTGTATAAAGGTGTAAGGTTTCTTTGGTTTGTTTGCATGTGATGGAATAATTTTCTTGTTAGAGGACACTTAAAAGAGAAATACTTCCTCGGGTTTGTAATGGTACCTTAAAGTTACCAGTGAGGTGGGGCTCATTAGCTCAGCCACCTCATGGCATTACCAGTTGCTTTTGTTAGTTCCTCACACTTCAGCTGTTTGAATACTTGCAGATGATCTACTCACTCTGCCATCGCTTTTGCTGCTGCTTTCTAGGAGCAGAGCACAGTGCTTGCTTCCACCTTCTGTCTGCCTGAGCCATCCTGCCCTTCCCTTCACTCTACCCCAGGCTGCTCCTTCCTGTCATCTCACCAGTTCCAGACTCCTCTCCCAGATAGTGTTCTCACTTCTTGGATTTATAACCCCACATGCATTTTTCTTGCTCTCTCCCCAGGATCTGTCTACCTCACCTGGTTCTGGTTTTGCAGTTTCTTCACAGTCATATTTCCAACTCTTGCTCCTTGCAGCTTGGTTTCCTTTCCTACTGCCACACTGGTCTCTGTTCCAATATGCCTTTCACATGGCTCTGTGTCCAGATCTGACCTGGACACTGTCATTCTCCTACCTGTCTGTGCCCAGTGGTATTGCGGCAGCAGCTTGACAGTGAAGAAGAATCAGGATGCCAGATCTGGCTCCTGGTAATTTACCTGTTTAGTCCCTAGCAATACCTTGGTGCTGGGTAAATGAGGCTTTGTTCACATACAGTTGGTCTGGAGCATGCTGCATGCACTTAATGCAACCAGAAAAGGAAATTCAGTTGTAGGGATCTGACCAAACTGTATTTTGGCCAGAAGTCTGATTCTTCATGAAGTTGAACAGACATGGTGTCAAAAGCACTGTTTTGCTAAGTGCACTTCCCCCACAAGCAAATTATAAGCCCCTTGTTTTTTAAAGGGAGAGAGTACTAGCCTCTAATGAGGAAAAGTTGACTAGAATTTTAAAATACAGACTAAATGGAATTTTTGTCTCTTTTGGAGCAAGTTTCTTTCAAATGACCTGTGTTCTGCTTGGAGTACACCAGAAAAACCAAGTGTGAGACTCATAATCCTATGGAAAGTATTGTTCCAAAGTGTTCAATTTGGTTATATTATTAGTAACAGATGACAGCAGCAGAGTTCTTCTTTTAATTGATCAAATTCTCAAAAGTAAGTAGTCATTCTGGCTGCCTCCATTTCAAGACATTCAAGTGCTGAGCTCCTCATGGCCTCTGAAAACCAAGCTTCTTCAGGGTAATTTTAAGATGGACAGTAGAAGTGAAATGTCCTGATCACCTGACATTTTAAAATAGAAGGCTTTCAATCTCTACCAGGTATCTGTTGGTCTTTTAGGCAGCCTTTGACTAGACACTACAAAAGGGCACCTCTTAAATGTTTGTCCATGCATAAAAATATTTTAATTCTTTCCAGTTAGTTAACATAATCTCTGGTACCTTGAAAGATCCAAACTATTGTAACAAAAGTCTCAGCTCTGGAATCTCTACATAATCTCATTTTTTATAATGACTCCTGTGAGTCAGGGCAAATTCTGCTATGGGATGAAGCAGTGGTAGCTGTAACTCTTCACACACTGCACTGTATTGTGTAGACATGTCCTGAGTCATGTTCTTTAATTGCCTCAGATTGCAGCTGTAGAAAGTACAAAGATGAAAGGAATCTTCTACAGTAGTATGACTATCTTAAACGGTGCCCTTTGACAATGCATAACTGAGAGCATAGTGTAAAGGAAAGTTTAGGAGTTGTCTGGTCCTCCGGTTAATGGAGCAGAGTAGGGGCTGAACAGAGGTCCTCTAGTCATTCAAACCTGAAAGTGATGGATGGTGCAGTTTAGGCATCTTAAATATTTTTCAGCATTTCCAGGTATGTCAAGGTAGGGTCCTTGGCATGGGAGAATCCCAAATCAATAGCCCTTCCTGAAACCTGTGGTAAAAACTAGTCTCAATATGGAAGAGACATACTCTGAGGTACATATGGATGAAAGATAGCACACACAAGATTCTTTAGGAATATAAAAGGAGTCTTTAAAAGACCATCTAGAAAATTCCCTCAAGCTTCTGAAAGGGTTTTAAACTTTGAGGAAAATTAACTTTTTCTCCGAGGTTCTTTATATCAGAATTCATTGAGTGACTTATGTGGTGATGGATGATGTTGAACAGGGAAATCTATTTATCTAATATTATTGCAGTGATTGATAAAGAAACATTACAGTTTTATTGCCCAGCTATTGCCAGCAAGAAACTTTAACCTCCCTCAGACTAAAACAAGTTGACAGTGAAAGGACTGTAACTGGTTATTCTCCTCTGTCAACTCTTCAACTTTGAAATATATGCCCCTTTACTGGATGCCAACTTGAAAGTTTACCTTCAGTTAAAGAGCAGACAGAAGACCCAGGGTTGAATCCTGGTTCTTGCAGCCTGTTCACATAGTGGTGGGTGGATGTCCTAGAGTACATCCAGATGTTGACTTGGCCACATGTACTGGGTCTGGCTGAGCTGGAATTGGTTTTCCTCTATAGCAGCCCTCATGGTGCTGTGTTTTATGTTGGTCAAACCACCACACCATGCTAACTGCGGCAAAGAAAATCAAAGAAAGTGGTGGATGGAGAGCCAGAGCAGCTGGAGGCAATCTAGCCATGCTCACAGAGCACAGATCTGGTAAGTCAGGATGAGAGGTGTGCTAACTCAAGGCAATTTCATAGGCTGCTGCCCTTGCATGTCCAAATGGTGATTTTTAGCAACACCAAGCATTATCAGCTAGTTCAGGGCCCTGAGCAGCCATGTACAGTTTGGAGGTACAGCTACTCCACTGTCTGTCTATAGCACAGAGACAAAAATCCTTTCTTTCTCTCATCTTCATCTGTTAGGACTGCAAGGTCTTTCAGGCACTGCCCATCTGTCAAAGTACTTTTGTACTACACCTTTTCTGACGTGAAGTCTGATCTCAGCAGACACACAGTCTGTGGATGGCAATAAAGCCTTGTCTGACAAATGCAATTTTGCTGCAGCCTATCATGGCTCAATAAAGTGCACAGGTTTCCAGTTTGCTAGCAGTTTACTCACTGACTTTGACCAAAGAAACCATTAGGACCTGACCCATTTTGCCTTACAGAACCCCTCTCTGCCAACATGTCATCACAGCAGAGATCAAGCAGAGTGTCTTCACTAGACCTGCCCCTTGGGGAACGAAAACAATCAATGAGAGCCCTGCCTTTGACCATCAAATCTTCCCTCAGTTCAACAAGACTGTGTAGATTGACAGGACAATGAACATGAATTATATTTTGGGTGAGGCTTCTGTCTGAGGGTGGGGAAGAGCACAGGTCATTGGGCGTGAAGAGCTTATTTTTGCAGCCATATAAATACCAATATATAAGTTGGGTTCATCTTGTTCCATGAATGTGAAAATGCTCAACCCACAAGATGACTCAATAAAGAAAATTTCACTGCCTATCAAGAAATTATGCCAACAGGGAAGGAGGATATGACAAAACTCATTGTCTAAAGATGAGGAAGGTACTCAGTGCTTGCAGCTAATGATGCTGACAGCTTCCACAAATTCCTCTCTGCCCTGGAGATGACCCAAACCAGAGAGCAGGAACGTGCAGCAGAAAGAACAGCTCTTTCCTAAAGGAAGTGATGCCAGATGAGGCAGGCAGGAACTGGTCACTATTGTGGGTCAGAGAGCTTCAGTTCTGGTATGGGTCCATTCTGACAGCAGCATGTGCAGTGGGGCAACTCTTGGCCACTCATCTCTTTGCTATAAGGATTCCTCATGAATTTCCTGTGTGGCAACTTCTGAGAGAATTCTCCTATCTATTCAGAAACTACAAACCTTGCCATATGGCTGTTATACAATAAATCAAGGCACATATCGATGTTATTTCTGTTGTCTCATGCTTACCACCCCACAACAGTTTTGTTGTTGCTTCATCCACAACACCATAAAAAGATCTAAAAGCTTTACATCTTTGGGCTTCATTAAGTTGGTCTCTGTTCAGACAGACTGGACAGAAGATGCATGTTAAACAAATCAGAAGGAATGTCTGAGTGCACCCAACTGAAACAGATTTGTTTTCCACATATAAAAGAGGTTTTTTATCACTCCTGGCATATATATTTCAAAAGTGTTATACTGTAGGAACTCTTATTCTAAAGCTTCTTTGTAGCAGTAGTTGAAGGATTAAGGGCTGCTTGTTAGAATATATTTTTCTCTCAGAGAAAGTTGTAATCATAAGAAAGTGCTGGGTGTATAAGCCTTTGGCAGTGGATGCACATGTGTAGTCGGGAAATCTTCTATCTCTTGGATCCCTAGTGGGAGATGGCAGCTCTCTCAAATAACGTCTGTTCTACAGCCTTCCAATTAATGACTCTTATGTAATAATGAGATAGCAAAGGCAGGCCACTATTTAAATATGGCATGTGAGCATCCCAGCCTCAGCCAGGTTTGCTGATCCTGCAGTACAGTTGTGTGGTGGTGCACAGCTTCCTCTGTATCACTGTGGAGGAGAAAAGGCCAGAGGCACTGATTCACTCACAGCAGAGAAGTGGCGATGCACTGAACCAGCAACCTCCTCTTCACTAGTAGGTGAAGTCTCATGGTAACAATGATGTGAAAGGGATTCAAGAACTCATCTCAGTTCCAACTAGGCTGTGGTCTCCCCACATCCCCTGACTGGCCCAGTCAGAATCTGTCTTGAAGATGCTGATGTAAATGATGGTAGAAGAAAGGGGTCCGAACTGTTGCTAGAACTGCATGAGTGCTCAGGGACCTCTTGTGGGAGACCCTTCACCAGATAGATTTAGCCATCATTTCTACTTGCCTCAGACTGCATCAAAGCATATTCATTATCCTGAAAAGACTGTTGCCATTTCTTCTTCTGATTGTAATTTTAGACAAAAAAAAAAAAAATTTTTCCTTTCCACTGGAGCTCATTTATCCAAGCAGCTTTTAATGTTCTAGTGCAGGCTTGTCTGCCTTCACTATCTATGATTTTAATGTAAGGACTGGTGAAGTCTTTCCCCCAGGACTTCCAGTATCAATCAAACCACTAATCTGGCTCAAGGGCACCGGGAGGTGGTGGTGTGTAACCCCCAGTAACTGGGCTGGGACTAGCCGGATGGCAATCGGCTGGGGGTATGGCACTGCCATGGGAAATACCCAGCCCTGGAGTTCATATCCACTGAAAGGCCACTCCCAGAACAACAACAAACCCACAAACAATCTTTTGGGATTTTAATATATCTCCATTCTTTCTGGCCCACACGATGCAAAGGGCAACAATATTTTTCCTCCAGACAAAAGCCTTTGCTGTTTCTCTGGAGGCTGGTACTTGTATCAGCCAGTCGCCCTCCCTCAGGCAGTGCCCTTGCTGGCAGTGGTGTCTGTGGTGTTTCGCAGGGAGGTTTCCTGATTGTTGTCTGCCCAGAGAGCTCCAAGTTTCCATTCAGGCTAAGACTCCACCTGTAAGGATTACTTCTGCCTTCCCACATATCCAGATTTGTGATCCCACTATTCTGATCAGTTCTCAGTTCCTCCACACATTTCCCAACTCATTATTTTACTTGTCTGGTCAGTTCTTAGTACTACAGTGCCATAGTGAAATAACACCTGCTTTGTCTGAGTTGTTACCGTTACGATTTCCTACCACAGTTCAGCATTTATGTTGTAAAAGGGACTCGCCTTTGATGTGTCTTGTGATCATTTGGGACTTATCTGGAAATGTCAGGGTCAGACTAACAGCTGGAGACAGGGTGGAGCTCAGTGGAGCAGGCTTTCTGCTTCTTGCCCCCCTTCACTGGTCCTTGCCTCTAATGTTCACAGTTAGTTTGTTGAGAACTTTCAAGCTTTACAAACTTGTAAACCACAATTGCATTTATCTAGAAGCATAGAATTATTACTAAGCTACTATATAGCTTCATCTTGTACCTGCAATAAGGGAAAGTGACATTTCTAACAGCTACAAAGTCAGTCTATTCAACCACAGCTAAATTTAATTTATAACAAAACAAAACAAAACAGCACCACTAAAATGCACAACAAATTAAGGACCCTTGGAGCAAAACACATCTGAACTCAGCTGAGTCATCAAAAGGTATTTTACTGGCTTTTTCTAAATGACAGGCTCCAAGATACAGCTTCCAGCACACTACCCTGGGATGCACACTGACTACTCTGATGCATTCATGAGAAACAAACAGAGCACAGAGAATCTGAATGCAAATCAGACATAGCAGAGCAGATTGAATGGTGTCTCAGTCAAGACTTGTGGTTCATGCAAGGTAAAGTATTCGTAGAACGCTGTCAAGAATTCAGGAGTAGGTTTTAGACACCCACTGCTAGAATTTGGGAAGTCTAGGTTTAGTTTCCCAAATCTCATTATTTCTCAGCAGCAGAAAAAAGGAACACAGACTTGGAAGGACCTCCAAAGCGACAAACCCAGTCCCTCTGCAATCATGGCAACTAGACAACCACTGAGATACAGTGTCAGAGTTAATCTCTGTTAGGCAACAGAGAAGACAAGGAATAACCCTTTCATGAAAGATAAGCCTCACTCAACCAAGTCTGTCTCCTCTGACTTGGGCACCAGCTGGGCTGTTAAGAGAATGCCATGGTATTTTGTTGCTAACTTTTGCCATTGGTACTAATTGGGAGTGGGGAGGGAGAAGCAACAGGGGAAGGCTTTTTCCTTGGCAGGGGGAAGGTAAAAGCTCCCACAAGTATCATCAGTGTATGGAAGTGTTTTTCTTCTGGTGAGAAACTATTTCTTTTATTTCATCAAAAGTCCACGAGCAAAGTCCAGCATTTTGTACTTTGGCAATGTCCAGCTTCCCTTTCTTAAGGGCAAGGAGAAAGCCGGTCACAATTTTTCAGAGGAAAAGAAGAACCTTATTCATAGGAAATACTGAAAGGGATTTCTGCGGGAAAGTGAAGGGTCTTAGGTCTTATTCCTCAGTCTAACAAACCACAGTGAGGTGATTCCTTCTAGCATTGTACTCAAAATAGGGAAATTCATACCAGGCCTGCAGTAGATTTGTGACTGTCTGTTCGCAAGTTTTTACAGAGAATCTCCTGTCACAAGGCATGACATCATGCAGTACATATTCATTTCTTCTCAGCAATATCCTACAGGAATTGGAGGTATAAATGGCTAATAATTCTAGTCACTGCTCTGAGAAATATGTGCGTTCATCCCAGAAGGGCTTATGTTCATTTTTCTTCTTCATGCTGGTATTTTCTAGAGAAGTAAATTACTTTACGTCTCTTACTCAGCATCTGCTTGAAAACCTGGAACAGACTTTGCTTGTCCTCGTGTTGTTAAGGCAGTAAGTGCTATATTCAGGACCAGGAACAGTCTTGCCGTGCAGAGGAGAGCAGTAGTGCCTCCCAAAGACACTGGTGCAAATGACACCCAGAGAGGTGCCAGCACAAACCCCTTCAGAGCACTCCTGATGCCAGTTGGGAGCACAGCAAACATTGCAGGAGGCTGAATGTTGAGCTCCATGGATGGTGATCTGGCTGTTCAATCAGAAGCCACCCTAAGCTTTAAAAACTGATGAGGTAGCCCCAAGCAGTAGAAATTAAAGATTCAAAATGCGTTTATCAGCATCAGCATAACTAAATAATAGGGAAGAATACAGTTCTGCAGGAGACGGCTTTGGCATGCTGCCTCTCTCCTTGCTCCAACCCCCTGGCAGCAGGCTGGCTGGGTTACTTCAAGTGGGATTTGACTATGGCCGGCTAGCCAGAGCTTCTGCTTCTCTGATTGACTGCACAATGTGAGTGTGTCGGGATAAGTTCACTGCAAGGGAAACTCCACTAAAAGTCAAGAGAGTTGAACTAAGAACAAATCCAGCCCATCATTAAGCTTTTTTTTCAGGGTGAATTAAGTGCTGATGCAAGCAGGCGCAGGTCCCACTGCAGTTGGCAGGAGACTCAGGCCTGCCTATTCTGTGCTGCCCTGCTCTAGAACCAGCCAAATCATTTGGTGCTTCTTGCCACATGACATTCCTCTGCAGGGGGAAATAACATTAAGAACAAATATTACAAGCGCTTATAGCTGTGGAGAAAACTTCAGAAATCTAAGAGGAGTATATGTCATTGATAAAATACTATTTTCCTGCTACTGCAAGCAGTGTGAGAAACTAGTTTTGAGACATCACATGCAGTTATCACAACCAAGTTACTACTGTTAGTACCATAGCAGTGCATCTGTCTGTTCTGTTTTGCCACTGATCATATTACAGAAGCATCCAGCTAATTTATTTATCACCCCAAATTGCCTTCTGTGGCAGTCTGGCTAGCAGTCATTGCCTTCCCTTCCCACTGTTCCCACTGCCTCCAACGGGGAAGGCTTCTGCAGCCCCATGCTGAGCTATCAGCATGGAGATCAGAACATGTGAAGCTGAATACATGGGGTAGGGACTAGTGAAATCTGATTATAAATAAATAAATAAATAAATAAACCCAGCACAGACAGTTCTCTGAACATTGCATCATCTCTGGTAACCATTTATAGAGAAATCTCTAGTTTTCAAAGTTATCTGTTACTAAGTTTTCAGGTTGCTGTGATTAGATACAGAAATCAGAGGGCCCAGCTGTAAAATAGAAGCTCAAAGTACTTCATGAGGCCCTCAGCAAGCTCCCAGGTTTTTGAAGATTGTCTTCCAGGATTATTTTCTAAGATTTTTCCCTGATTTTCTTCTCTTTTGGAAAACACTGACTGAGACCAAATGTTCAGAAGAACCAACCTCACTGCAGGATCTGTCACCTAACGTATACCAGCACAACTGCACTGCCTCCTTGGAGGCAGCACAAACCAGCTCCAGAAAATGTCTGGGCAGGCATGGTAGAAATAGGGATACCTCTGGAATGGCATTTTTCTGGACTCCAGCAATAAATTTGGTATTCGTGTTTTTAGTGGAAGTGGCCATGAAATTTTGCTCAAGTAATACAAGGGGAGGTTTCTATCCTTTGGTAATAATAAACCTGAAATACAGGTCACAAAACACACAAAAAAGCCCCTCCATTACCTGCTTTACAAAACCTAAGGGACTTCTCATGCAAACATTGGCTAGAAACCATGCCCATAGGCTGTACGAGCCTCTTGTTCACAGGAAAACTCACCCCTTGGCAGTAATATCTCTGAAATAGAACCTTTGCAGTTACATGGAGCTGTCACTGCAGTCACGCTATGCTACATTTTTTAAAGGACAGAAATATATGTAAGTATTAATTTGTAAACAGTGTTGACAAATCAGAGATTGGGAAGAATAACTGATGTGTGCATGTGAATGGTTAAGATTGTACGTGCTGATGTGCAGTCTCTGACATCGGGGATTTCTGAAAGAATGTTGTTAAAAAGGGATCTTATTATTCAAACTAACTGTTTCTTCAGAGAGCAGGGCAGGAGGGGGTGGGAGTGTTCTCTGAATGCAGAGAAATTCAGATGGTAAGTAACATGTGATAGAGAGACGGCAAGTGGAACCCAGCCAGATTTTGACTATGCCAGTTCAGCTCAACACAAAAGAATCAGTGACCTGCTGGATTTAAATGGTCAGCTTTAGTGGCCTGATTCTACCTTTTATGTTAAACCCCATCAATGCTTCTTTTACACCACTTTACGAGCCCTTTGCCTGACTGAGGCCATAGAGAGTGAGCCAAGCACGCACTGTGGCTCAGGAGACACAACACAGCTGGTGTCAGGGAAACCCTGTCCACTCCTCCCAGTGCAGGGTTTGGCCCTGGATGTCCACATTTGTAGGATAGTCCTGGGAGGTGGAAGTTTTCAAAGAGATAGTGACTCATGTGTAAGTATCTCTCTTACCCATCTGCAGCCCTGGTCAGTTGTTACGCTAGGGGACATATGGAGTGGGCAGCAGAGCAAATAAGTAGCAGAAATACATTTGCTTATACATGTGAACATGCAGTACCCAGCATGGGTGAAGTGCATGCAGCTTTGCCTGCAGGGAGTAGTGACAGAACAGGCTTGAGACACTGAGACCTGCTCTGCATTATCACAGATGTGTTATATGACCACAGGCAGATTGCTTCACTTTGCTTCTTCATATTTTTACCCACCTGTAAAATGAGATGTCTGTGATCCAGTTGTGGGAAACTGAGGCTACATGTGTGCCCTGAGTTGCTGAGTACAACTCCCTGGTAGAGCAGGCCACGTTAGCTTCACACTGACTTTAACTCAGCTTCCAGTTCAGATGAGTAAGAAAGACTTCAGTTTACAGTAACCTTGCCATGGCTTCACGCACTTCCCTTGCCCTGGGCTGTGCATGGATAGGGGATTTGAAGTTTGCCTTATACCTTGGCTTCTCCTTTGCTAACTTACATGACACTCTTTTCCATGTTTGCACACATGTTGATATAAGTGAAGAACAAGAAGTCTAGTAGGATAAAGTAGTCATTTCAAAGGACTGTGCTTTTAAATAAAGACAAGACAGCTGGTCTCAGTGCCAGAGAAATGAGACTGAGACTTAGGAGTCTTAGTCTGAGTTCCTATTCTGATGGGCTCTATACAGAGGCTGTGTTTTAACAATTTTCCTTCTACTGTCTGGCCTTGAACAAGACAGCATTTCTGAGGCTACTTTTACAAAATGAGGTAAATGTATTAATTCACCTATATTATTAAATCCGGACTGATTAATTCCCAATGAGAGAGGAAACAAGTTAGGTGTTGTTTTACTAGCTAAGAGGGTTAGAGTGGCATGAATTTACATGCAGATTTGTACATATGCATAAATACACGCATATACAACTTCTGCTCACAGCACAGAAGGGAAGGATGTGGCATATGTCTATTTCTACAAATAAGGATGAAGAACATTTTTTAAGCTTTCCATAAATAAACTACAACTGGGAGGAGAGAAAAAAATGCAGAATTTCATTATAAAAAAAAGGATTAATTTTCTAAATCTCTGAGGACAATAAATGGAGTTGTTCTAGACATGTAAATGAATGGGTTTACTATTGTACTTGCTATATCAAGTGTAGCTGGATCAATATGATAGGCTGGCTTGTAAATATATGCAGTTCTTGTCTGTGCTTTTATACATTTAGTGATTTTGTGCTGTGTCCTGTTTTGAATGCAAATACATGGCCAGATATGTAGTTAATGTTTCTAGTGATTGGTCTAAAAAGCACTAGAAACTGTCTCCCCTGTATCTGAGTTATGGCTGAGTAGATTAGAAGGATCCCCAAATTATGAATGTCCCCCAAGTCCAGCAGGTCTCCCAGCAGCCTTGCTGTTCATGAAATCTGTCTCTGTCACAAATAGCAAATCTTGGGCTATGGAATATCACAATCTCATTATGGGATGTCATCCCACGGCACAAATACATTATTCTCAGTGGATTTACAAACAGCATAGCCAACATTGCCACCCAGACATGACAGATGTACTGGGTTCAGATTTACACTGAAACATGATTTACACTTGTCAGGGCAGTGGCAAGAACTGGCTGCAGAGAAGACTAGAAATACTGTCAAGAGAGTTTCTCCTTCATGGTTCCTTAGACACCATAATCCCTGTCCTGAAGCATGGGGTGGGGGAGGGAGCAGCTCTCGCTTGCTCTTTCAATTACAGCTGGATGTAGGGAATGATATTTTGCTCAATATTTCTGTCTGCAGAGCCTGAACTGTGCCTTCCACCTGTGGGAGCAAAGTGTGTTGCCCCCCAGCAGTAAATAAACCTTGTAATGTCCTTGTCAGCCCAGTCCATGGATCCTAGAAATATGTCTTAGAGTGTGAAGGATAGTGTCTGTGTCTGTCCAAATTGCATTGACTTCAGTGCGAATGGAGTGAGTATTGAAGATGCACCCTCTGATGGCTCCGTAGCAGCCCTAGCAGCATGTTCGTGTCTCGCATCTGATCTACCGTTCCTTGCACCCACAACCAGTGAACTTCTGTCCAAAGGGCTCAGGCCACCCACGGAGAGCAGGGAGAGAAGGCTGTCCTGTTCTGTGCTGACTGCCTCCCCCAGGCGGTTCCACCCTCACAAGCACATGCCCTTCTCCAAGGCTTTGCAGCAGTATGCAGCTCCCATCACACAATTGTTAGGAGCAGCAAAGCACTTCCAGTGCCATGTAGGGAGTCACAGGCCTTTAGGACAACAGGCTAGAAGCTGACCTCTCTAAAGGCAGAACCGTATGGGTTTGTGCTCTTGCGGGGCTATGGGACGGTCTGGAAATTCACTAAACTAGTTGCTCTATTGGGCTGTCAAAGGAACCAGATTAGGCAGGAGACAGGGTTTTTGTCACCCAGAGTCCTCAAACTGTACTGTGTGGAGTGTGTCTCAGTACCACCCTGCACTCCCAGGGGAACCACCCTCAGTGGCTTTCCAGGTGCTCATTGTGTGCCAGGGCAAACATCCCAGGGCCACACTGTCTGCTCCCTGCTTGAAGGCAGAGCTGTGGGCTTGATGCTTGAAATCCATCCTCCAGCTCAAACTCTGTAGGAGCCTGCAATCCAGACCTGAGCTGCACAGGGAACCATCCTCAAAGCTTGTATGTCTGCATAGTTAGGGTACCCTTTCAGTCGGCTGTCAGTTTACTGACGGAGGCGGGCTATCCAGCATCCCAGTGAATGAGGAGCAAAATGCTAATAACAAAAGTAAGTAAACAGGCAGGTTTTATTTAATCCAAGAACTGACCTCCCTGAGAAGGGGAAACATCATTGTCTGGATGTATGAAGGTAAATCATACTGAAACTGGGAAATCGGCTCCATCAGAGCCTAAAATGAAAATGAGCAGACCTCCAGGGTTCTGTGAGATGAGATAGATGAGAGGGGAAATGATCCACTCAGGGCTAGAGGAGTCCAGATATCATATTAGCATAGAGGGTATTGCAGGAAAGGCCTTAGGGGATGTCTGCAGAGCTCTGTCACCCACAGAGCCGGCAGGGCTGAGGGTACTCAGTATCATGGCAGTCTGTAAGGCCAGCAGGGACTCACTTTCTAGGGCACAGGGAGGAGACTTTCACTGTTTCTTCATGAAGGAGGCAATAAGAACGTCCTTGCACATGCCTATGGGGCTGGAGTGTGGGGTGCTGCTGAGATGTACTCTGCTTTCTGGAGATAGGAGAAGCAGCGAGGGCTGTGCTGAGAGAGTAGGGAAGGAAATGAGCTTGTCTGGGATGTATGCAGGATTTGGAGAAAGGAGTGCGAGTCATGGAGCATCTCAAATGGGACCTAGTCCCCAAAAAGGGGGTACTCTTCAACCGTTGCTTAAGGCTTGTATTACTTACTACACATCCCTAAAACACAGTACGCTTTCACATGTGCAGCAAGGCACAGTGAAGTGCTGAAGTGAGCTCTTGATCCAAATTCAAGGCCACCCTGGGTCAAAGATCCTCCAGACCAGCAAAATGGAAGCAGAGCAGAAGAGAGCTGGCATATCTCCAGCCAGTAACTTACAACCTAATTTCCATTTCACAACTATGGGCATTTTAAGCCCAAAGCCTTCCTGAGTAAAGTGTCTGTGAAAATCAGGGCCTTTCCAATCCAGAGAGTTTGTTTATATCTCAGGTCTGCATGAGTCTAGTGCTTGAATTTCCCATCTGTGAAATTTTAATGGGTGAGCTGTAGAAAGAAGAGAGTTCTGCGTGCTTTTACAGTAAAATCATGGATTTATGTTTTAAATATGAGATATCCACTGTGCAAAATCACAATCAAGTACAAGGTGAGTAAATGAAGGAGTGAAGAGAAAATTAAAATGAAATAAAAAATAGCTGCATGAAAGTGAAAGTCTGTTGAACAGTTTACAGTTATGTTCCTGTGATCACCAGTGCAACTAGTCTGTCTCCTTGGGTAGAAGTTAGAAAGTTAGATGATCACTTGTCTCTTCATTTCTACTGAGAATACCTTTTTTTTGCAAAGTTCGTGCTAGCACGGATTCATTCTAGGCTTTAAGTATTAAAAAAAAAAAAAAAAGTGGAAGTGACTCTTGAAATGCTGAAGAAAAATTCATACAGAGGAGAAATTCATGGTGTTACCTATGCAATGGCAATGTGATGTCCATTTGCAAATTATGTGTATCAGATTCTACCCCTCCCTAAAACAAAGCAGGTTTGAATTCAGTGTATAATTACATTGTTTTTCTAACCCAGGGAAATGGGAAATCACATGCCCACCTGGGAAATGACCACCTCTAACCATGAGGCAGCTGCAGAAGCAGCACACAGACATCGCTGTCTCTCATTAGGTCAGACTTGTGGAGGAAATGTCTAAAATTAAATCTCTACAGCCAGTGTTGCAGCATGATTGATACGGGTTCTGGTGCAGGGAACAAAGTGGAGCTCCTGTCCAGCCAGTCCCCAGTACTCAACTCTCCCTTTGCCATCTTCTTGGGCCAGTGCCCAGGCTGCTGGACTGGAGGTCTTGGTGCTGTGTGCTTCATGGCTGTATTCTCCTACACAGCATTGAAATTTATCTGAACCTGTTTCTTTTGACAGATTAATAAAATTGCTTCTGAATGCAAAGATACTCACGATACAGCTGTGAATAACAGCTGCCCTTGAGCCCGGTATTTCACCTCCTTGCCTAACCAGTTGGAAAGAGAAGCAGGAGCCTTCTTGATGGTCGAGAGACTGAAGAAATATTGATGTTTCTGTGCTGAATTCATGTTTCACCATAGCCTAGGCATTTCAGCTCACCCAAGACGGATTGATACTTACCTTCTCAAATCAATTACTCTTTGGCTGTCCATGGCAGCAGGACCTCTTGAAATTCAGGTGACTTAAGTAGGTATTCAGGTATGAACTTCCTTTGATTTGGCTTCATAAAATGGTTCAGGGTTTCCCAGAGGGAGACACTCTGCTTTTGGGTTAGCAGCACTTCCACCTGGAGTGAATCAAGAAGGGCTTTTTCACTTTCACTCTGCAACAGTCTTGCAGGTTGCCTTTCAAAATCTCACTGACTAGCAGTCTCTGAGGTCATACACTACATGTATGTAGTTACCAGAACAAGGGCAAAGACCCAGAGCAGGGGAAGAGTCCTGTGGCTGTAAGGCCATAGGAAATAGCTGCTACACTGCTCAAGGCTATTGGTTAGAGCCCACTTTTCATCTCCAAGGAACCTAGGTCTCATCTACCTGCAGTGCTTTGCCAGGAGCCCCATGTATCCCCTTCTCTTATGCTCTCTAGATCATAACAACACTCTGTTACTTCATCCTGGGTTCTGCCACATGAGAATCCATCCATGGCAGAATGGAGTCAGTGGATTTACCTTGAGGTCTTCAGTCAGTGTTAGATCAGCTCCAAAGTGTACTGGTGACTCTTCCTAAATAACATGTGTCTTAACTTTTCCAGGCAACCTTTACAAGTGTCTCTGCTTAAAGTTAATCTTCTAAACCCTCCTTTCAGCACCCGGCTGAAGTGCCAGAGCTTTCTGAGAGCTTTAGCTTGCTGACATTGGTGACACTGCAGCCGTGTCTCCAAGATGTCAAAATACACATTTCTTTTGGAGCAGGAAACTGTTGGGCTGAATTCATTTGCAGCAGGAACAACTTTGCTATGAAGCTTGTTGTCTGTAGTACAAGGAAAGGCTATGTTTTATTTATGGGTGATAGGCCTGTGAATAAATACATCATGAGTGCCCATAAATCCAACATTTACTTCTGCTCTACAATAGAAGTGAAGCATTTCATGACAGAAATACAGCAAGGCAAATGTCCTTTTGACACTGGAAAATTTCCTAGGTCTTTCACTCTGTGTGTATGCGTGTGTTTTCACTGCCTGTGGCCAAAGCCTAGCTTTCAGCATTTGACTTTGAGAAGAGATGAGAAAAATGTCTGCAGAGTTATCCAGCTTGGTCAAGGGTAATCAGACTCAAATATGGTGAGACTGCAGGACAATGCCTACCTGTCCCTGATGCCCTGAGTCTCACAAACAAAAGGTTTAGACAGGTTGAAATGTCCACTGAAACCATGCCAACCAGCCTGTGACACACAATACAAATCTGAGATTTCTACAGACCTTCCACATGAAGGGAGAAAAATAAAATAAACTTGTGATTTTCACTTTGAATGTCTCCCTTCCTGCAACACCAATAGGAATGTGATGCTGGGTGAATGTGGGTGCAGGACTCTCCATCTGTCATGCTGGCCCATATTGCCTTATTTCTGTGTTTCTTCACAGACTTTTTTTTTTTTTTTTTTTTTTTTTTTGGCACAGCATCTGACATAGTAAGGCTTGAATTCATAACCTGCTCTTGTGCGCTAGCATAAAACATTTCTGACATGAGCACTATTTAAGAACAAATCAGACTTTTAAAACTGCATGTTGCTCTTGCACTAGGCTTCTGTATATAGATAACTCCATCCTTTGAGATCTCATTTCAGGGCAGGGTTTCATACTCTGAAGATGTGGCAAAGGCAATGATTTAGGGAATTCTCATGCTCTACATCTCACCCCACCTACCCACTTGGTTTTATAAGTGCAACTGTTTCTGAGGCCCATGTTAAGAATCAGAATAGGGAACTGATCCTTTATGAAGAAGCAAATGGCTCAAGACTGAAACTGTATATTCACTGCTGGCCCATTAAGAAAAGTCTCAGACCCTTGTACAACCAAGGGAGTTCTTTGCAGCAAGTGAATGGAAACCAGCAGTAGTACAGGCTTGACTGTGGGAACCAGTACGATGGCTAAACACTTGATATGCTGAAATGCAATTTGGAAGTGATGTTCTGAAGTCTTGTCTTCCTTCCAGGTTCTCTTTCACCCCATTAAGGTAATAAAACCTCCTACCCATTTACTAAGAGCCAGACATCTTTGCTCTTAAGGGAGTGTTGGTTATGAGAGAGTAGAAGCACTGAACTTATTACCTGAATTGACAAAGGTGCAAATCTGGGTCAACAGAGACCAGTCAGGTCAGGCCAGGCCAGGGGTGTTGCAAGACTCTTTCAGCGCTACACTTAGTTGTTCTGCTTCACAAGCACTGATCTACTTGATTTTTCTTTCATCTCATGCAGAGCACAGAGTGCAGGGGGACAGGTGGTCTGGTATCTGTGATGATCTGAAGTTGATGACTCCTAGTTTGCTCATCTGGGCAGCAAAGAAATCAGTCACTTGAGGTAAGACACTGACATGCATTTTGCCCTAAAACCTCTCCAGCTAGAGATGTGAGAATGGCTTTTGTTCTGCCACAGTGCACAGGGGAATTCTCATGTATATTTTAAACAGCACGCTGAAAACAAAGATAGATCTTCCTTGCTAAATACAGATGAATTTATTGAATTCAGTGAAAATTGCATCTGAAAACTCTGAGTGATAATAGGATCAGGTCTCTGTTATGTCTATAGAGTTAATTGCCACTAGCAAATTAATTTTAATTTGCTTCTGTCTAAATGAGCCATGAGAATCTAGCCATCGTTACAAATAAGTGTACTAACACTGGTAGCATTGTCCTTTCCTGTCTACTGCTTCTTTCCTGTCCTGAGCTGATTTGGACACAAGTGACATCAGTCTCTTCTGGAGCAATTGCAGCCAGGGTAAGTGGATGTGGCAGAGAAAGGAAACTGCAGGAGACTTCATGGAGCAGAGAAGCAGGGAGTCACTGCCACAAACCACACCAGGAGAGGACTGTGCACATCTGCCAGTCTAATGGAAGAAAGGATGTGGTTTTATGCCATCACTTGTAATACAAGAGACTGTAAATTCAACCATAATCTGAAGTTGACTAAAAATTTTAGCAGACTGAGGATGTGTCCATTTACCTCATGTTCTTACCTCACATATAACTACAGGACATCTGATGGCTCCTGGGTATGCATAAAATTGACAGGTGTTCTTGTGCTAGTTGTCTGCCTCACCATTATAGCTACAGTTCCATTCCATCCTTAATTTTGGTAACTGAGTAGGTACAAATTCTTGCATCTGCAGGCGTTTGCACACACAAAATTGTATTTTAAATTTGGAGGCCTCTCTTCACCCTCTGCTTTCACTGAAAAGTTCATAGTTGCTGACTATGTTTCCTTCTGGGGTGGGGGTCCCTCAAGTAGACAGATAAAAAACTTTGAACCTTCTTTACTCTGGCAGGCTCACACAGATCTGCTTGAGGAAGCCAAACTGCAGTGGAAAGTCCCAACACGTTTAGAAAAGGCAAACTGATGTAGTTAGAGAAACCTGCCAGCAAGAAAATTAGATTTAACTTACCCCTGACATCTTCACTGTAGGCAGCTGTATGGGGAGAATTGGTGACAGCTACCCAAATTTTACAGTAAATCATGCTGGTGTTACGGAGATGGACAGACAACTGACTGGCTGACCAACCTTTTGGCTTTAATACACAGTCATCAGTGTCAATTCCCCAACATGCTGCGAGGCAGTTTCTATTACAGATTTCCTGCTGGAAACTGAGTAAATATACTTAAAACAAAGCAAACTAAAAAGTCACAGGCCACTGACAATAACTGAGTAGGAGTGAGAAAGGAAGAACAGGATAGCTCAAGGAGTCAGGAGCTAAATTACCTGCAGAGAGCAGAGATAGGTAGGGATACACAGATCAGACAGTATCATAGTCACCAGCCACTGTGCATTACAGACAAAATGTTGGTTAGCCAGCCATCTATCCATCTCCATACCACCTCTGCATTATGGATCTGCCCATCTCTGCTTGCTTGTTATACACAATGCGGTGGGTGTCAATGACTCAGTAACTCTTGCTTATAATACACCTGGGCTGGCCTTGCTGAAGGCAGGATTTATTGTAGTTTTATCCATAACATTTTGCAAACTGTTCCTGTGTCTCTGTTTTATTCTTCCATGAGCAGCTGTTAGAATCTTTCTTCTGCATACTTAAAGTCTTCATTTTATTCTCCTCTAGTAGCATGTTGTTTACATGCCCTGATTGGAGTAATCAAAGGAACTTGAAAGATGGCTGGTTCATTGTTTGATTTTCTGCATAAAGGTAGGCTCTTTCTTTAAACCTTGGAGCAACATTATACAGGCTTCCTCAAATCTCCCTTTTCCCACAAAATGAAGAAACCAGTTTTGGACAGCTCAAGATGCTGTTTGAAGTCAGATTGTAGCTGTATATACATCAGTGGAAAATGCAAACATCTGCACTGAATTGCTATCATGCTGGGCTCACTGTCTAGTTTCATCCACCTGCTTCATCTCCTTCAGAGCTCTGTTGAAGAGGAACTCCTTTTATTTCCTGCATAGATAGGGTCTAGCTGCCATACATTAATCTAATACAAACTATAAAAAAACACAGTACAATTTACAGCTAAGTTACTGAGGTATCTAAACCTGTTCTAGTGGGTTTCCTGATTTTGAAGCTGATGTTTTAGCAGAGCTTTTGTTATAGCTCTATAAAAGCATCTCTGCACTATGACAAAGACAGTTCTAATTCTGAGACAGTTTCCCTGTCATGCACTTGTTTCAGGGTACAGCCACTTGAAAAATATATGGTGGAAGGAGGGAACATGTTGGTGACATCTGGTTACCCAATACAATGCTTGCATTTAGGACATGTTATTCTGCACATAATACACATTGTTTCATAGCGGAGCTAGGCAAGCAAGCCTATCCTGTTTAATCAAACGTACAAGCATACTATTGTTTTAGTCACAAGTGGGCCAAGATGAAACCTCGAGCACCTTCCAAGTTCTTCTGTAAGCAGTAGCATTCCTCCTTGGCAAATAGATTGGGAAGCAGTCCTGTGGACACCTTTCCACATCATTTTCTCAGGTGAAAGGAGGCAATTTCTGAGCTCTGGTATGCCTTCTGGAACAGATTAGCTAGCCATTGCTCTGCTACTCCTGATGCACTTTCAGGACTCTTTTCCCACTTTGGATTTCCTCTAAGCTGCACATAGTGAAACAATGCAGGAGAATGAATAAATGCTGTAGGAAGGTCCCAGGGGTTCCAAAATCTATGAAATTCAGGCTGGTGAGTGGTCTGGGATGATGGCCTGGGTCAGGATTGAAATCCTGCCACTTAGTGACATCTCTAGGAGCTAGCAGCTAGGGCTGACATTGTTATTTGCTATTTCTCAAGCAGCAGCTCCCAGCCTTCAGTGTGCATTCTCCTGTACCAGAGTTTCGTGATACTCTGTATCCATTTATTCATGTTAATTTTCTGTCATCTAGACTGTGTGCAAGACAGAGACAGTGCTGTGGATCTTGTTTCTCCTACTCTGACCATGTATGCCAAAACAAGTATGCCAAGGAGTATGCCTCCTCCACAGGCACCTCCACCCCTCACCATCTGCAACACAAACACCTACCTGGGCTTCTCAGCTCTAGAGCAGAGCACAAAGGGGGAAAAGGACACACAGAGGTGGTGTTAGACACCTCGTTCTTCCCCACACTTCTGGCCTGAATACCGGCTAAAACAACAGAGACCCAGGCTATGAGAGGGACAAAATCACATGGGAGAGGAGGTATGTACAACCATGTGCAGGAAAGGCTCATGGAGACGATATCAGATTTGGTGCCTTACATGAATGGGATTGGAAATTTCCTTCTTAGTTTGCAACTTCTCTCCTACCCTTACTGCTAGCATTGCCTGCTGCCTTACTGTGTTCCACTGGTGGACAAGGTTATCCCTTTCTCTCCAAACCACACCATATGACTTGACCTACCATAAAGTAGGACAGACATGGGCCAAGCACTGCAGACCTGGATGGAGTGTGTGCCAGGCAGTGGAAGGCTTTCTCATGCTAATGCCTCATGTTGTCAGCTGAGGACTTCATCTAACAAGGGATTATTTATGTTTTAGTACCAGGAAGTAATGTATAAAAACACAATTAAAATGAATACTTCTCTGAGATATGTCGTACAAGCCAACCTGGAGAGGACAACACTGTAATCTTTTTGGTGCTATTGTCACATATTGCCCATAAGGAATAATAAATATCAACTTCAAATTAACTGTGATACACACACTGAAAGCTAAGTGGAGTGAATGAGGAGAGACCAGAGATAAAACAGGCTGCTCTCCAGATATTATTCTGAAAATTAAAGTGAGTGGATGGAAGATATACATCACAAAAATAATCTATTATGCTCAGTGTACTATAGCAGAACTATCACCCTTTTAAACTCTCATTAAAATGCAGCCATTTTTGTTTCAAAGGATTAATATGTTGGCTCTAAAGAGAGAAGAAAAATGTGATTCATGGTGTGCTTGGAATTAGATATTGTTAATTGAAAATAACCCTAGGCACTTACACAGTGGTTTTCAGCTCAAAATCATGAAACTAGGGTGGGGGTTTGGGGGGTTTTTTGTTGGGTTTGTGTTTGTTTTTGTTTTTTTTTTGTGGATGAAATGCATTCATGTAAATGGGCTGCTGAAAGACTTCTGTGCAGCAAAAAATCTCGCCAAAAAGTACTGTGGGAGCTCTTGTATGCTTACACTGTGCACTGAGGCAAACATCACCTTTGGGCAGAAGGCTTTTGAAAATGTGAGGACTCACTGTCACATAGGAACAAAATACCTGTCTGTAAAAATAGCAGAAAATGATTTATGATGGTTTGGCTACAGCTGAATGACTATTTCTACAGCTAGCTAAAACAAACTCCCTGGAAACTCTGGAAAAAAACACATTGGTGCAGTCTTGACTTCCGTCACTCTGAACATGGAAAAATATTCATTGTGAAATGAAGACTCTGTCGCCAAGTGCAAACTCCCAACAAAATTAACACAGAGAAGCAATTACTAGCGGTGGTTGTTGGCCATGGTAGACCTTCTGATGCTCTGAATCCTCCAGTTTAGCAGGGGGGTTCAGAGCATCCTAAAGGCCACTGTGGTCAGCAGCCACAGCAGAGTTCCACAAAGGACTTCCACAAGAGCTCAAAGGTAGGCAGACTGTTAAAGAGCTTAATGAATTAGGGTCAGCATCGCTCAGCTCACTGGCATAGGAAACAATGCTTCTGCTTGGCAAGTGGGGCAACAGGCACACAGTGCTGTGTCTTGCCTAAGGTCACGGAACAATTTAGTCTGAAGTAAAATGAAACACCTTGAGTCATGTCCTTTCCCCCACTCTCCCAGTGTCAAATGAAGAAGGAGCACTATTTGTGAGTTACAGTAATTTCATAAAGCATCAAGGAAAATCCATTAACATTAATAAAAGCTGAAATAACTAATTCAGAGAGTGCTCTATTCTTCTTTGGAGTATTACAATGACATTCTGTAGTGGTGCTGTGAGGATTTACAGTTTACTTGCTTGTATAGTACTGGCATTGACATGTTGGAGTGAAGATTTATCTTCGTAAGCCATTTGTTTCTGAACTCATTGTGACCTACTTTAAGTTTGCTGCTAAGTAGCTGAGATTTAAAGTGGCTGGGACAGTGATGTAATCAAAGTCACACTTTGGTACATGAAGGCAAAATAGGTCATTGGTATCAATGCTAGGCCAGAAAATTTTGCAATGCGCCACCAGATGAAATAAATCACTCTGGAATAATGATGAAGAGGGCACCATGCTCTGAGAGAAAGGATCTGCTTGAAATGGAGAGAGCAGGATGACATTTTTCATGTGGCTAATTGATGCAGTAATTCCAGCAGCAAGTCTCATTACTGATGAGTGTGTCCAACACCCCCCAAAACCCACCTGGAAAGCAGAGGTGATGAGCACCTTTGATAAGTAATTTACTGCAGGCTTCCATTCTTTGCTAAGGCAAGGGATGGCTTCATACAGCCCTCCTAGTCCCTGATGACCTTTTTGTACCATCAGCTGGAGTCTGCTATCTATGGCTCCTGGAAATAGGAGTAGCTTCCATTCACACTGTGTCTGGGAGACAGGTAATGAGATAGGGGAAGATACAGACACATGAATCAGTGAAGACAAATAAATCTAAAGTGCTATATTCTGTACCCAGCTTTAGCTCTGGCTTCTTCAGGGAAGAGCTAGCTATAAGCTGCATGTAAAAGGCCAGTGATATTAAAACACTTTGCTCTGAAGAGATCTGGGAATGAGAAATGCCACACAGTAGAAGCTATTACTGTTGTCATTTTACTGTCCGCAGTTCACTGTCAGCCTCAAAGAGTGGTGGAGGAGAAAGCTGGAGTGGAGGAAACTAAAGGAAAAAGCATTAGGGTGGGCAGAAAGGGCACTGCCTGAAGTGGGGTTATGATAGCACTATGGACAAATCTGTCATACCAGAAACCCAGGGAAGTCAGCGGAAAAGCTCTTACTGTTGTCGGCAAGGTCAGGATTTCACAGAGGCCTGACCTGCAGCTTTATGTAGTCCAAAGTATAGGTCACGGCTTCACAAGGGGAGTGCCAACAAAGCATGGCACAGGAGCAATTTTTGCCTTTACGCTCTTCGATATGTCACCATGGCTTTTATGACCCATTCTTCTCTCGTATGTGTGACCTCTTCCCAAGGCTCTGCAGTGAGTTCCCTGCAGAGGTCATTAGTGCCTCTCCTGGGGCAGCAAAGGTGGAGACAAGGGACAGTGATACTTCTGCATTTCACAGGAGCTCAGCACAACATGGTAAAAACATCGTCTCTGCTTCCTGGGCCTTCCTGCATATAGGTAGGCACAGAGCTGAGCTGGTCCTCAGATGGCTTTGCAAGCACATGATGGGAAAAACACTAGCAGTGTTTCAGTTAGCACTCTGCAGCTCTCCAGACATGCCACAGTTCTCAGAGTTCACTGCAACACTGAGCCTTCATGTGTTAATGCAGTGGGACCCGCTGCTGTGTGCAATGCCTCCTCAAAGCACACGTCCTCTGCCAGCACAGAGGGAAGAAGCGGCAAAATCACTGAAATTGTTTGGCTCTAGCAGAAGGTGGATTTTGATGTCCTGTTCACAAACAGAGAGCCTAATCCTTGACCCTTACTGTCTCCTGAAATTAAGTAAATTTCCCAGAGAAATGAAGGGAAATTTTATCTGAATAAACCTCCAGAATTTATTGGCTTTACTTTGCTTAAGTAACCAAGGAGAATTTAAACCGATCATTTATTTTCCTGTGGAAAAATCCCATGAACTGTAATAGAGGAGACCCTGAAAGGCTTTTATCTTAATTACTGCAGAAAATTACAGAGAATTAGATCCTTTCTAATGGTTTTTTGAATCATCTTTTGGGATTTGATAGCAGGAATATAATTCGCTATTGAATTGTATAGACTAGTGGAAAAACAATGCCTATAGAAAAGTGTTCACAATCTATTAATGTCTATAGGGCTTCCTTATAAAAGGTTTCTAAAAGCCTTTTATTTACAAATACTTCCAGGGGGTTCTATTATGCTGTACACCTCTGTTTATAATGCGCACTCATTAGAGTAAAAATAGACAGCAGAGACTAGTGATGTGGCTTCTGGGAAAAAGGACAGAGTGAAATCACAGGAGGCCATCCCCATAACCCCATGAAAAAGCATCACATAGCCAATAAAGGCAGGGAAAAAAGCTAAGGTTTTGGTCCTGCATGGAGTTACTCCTGGCAGACCCTTGTTCCCACCTAAACTCTGCAGCTCTAGGGAGGTACAAAGAGCTTTACTTTGGATTACAGCTTCCTAGACTAACACTGGAAGTTGATAATGGAGTTTGATCACACCCTGGAAGCTTGCATGCAAGAAACTATGACTGCACATGTAATGCAGCAATAACTGATCGATTCCTTGTTTACTTCCTTTATCTGTGCAGCCTGGTCTTTCAGCTGCAGTTACAGATCCCTCCTGAGTAGACTGTGCTGTACACAGCCTGCTTCTTACTCCCCTAGCACTTGTCACACTAACAGAACAGGACTCCCCAAATCCTGCTCTGAACCTTCACTCCCACCTCACAGACATGACTTCTGCCACATAACTATTAGGAGAACTGCTTTTAGTCATGCAGTCATTTGCTACAGATCCAGTCTCACTGTTAACATGCTCACACTTCTGAGGAATTCTTCCATTTAGAGCATGACGGGGCGCTGGCATGCACTTCGTGTATTTAGGGGCGATGCTAAGCTCCTCTTTGAAACTCCTGGTCAACAGGCTTTATGTAATGGCTATGCAATATCTGCTTTGGGACTTTCCCATTTCTGATGGGCATTTCTGTTCCTTCTTCTGTTTATGCTAACTGCTTTTGCTCTGGTGTTACAGAACCTTGAAAGAAAAGACCTTGCTGAGTGTAGCTGTATGCTTTTCAACAGAATTGTTATTCCACCACATGATGGGGGACGTGCTGAACAGTGCCTGACACTAGCACTCTCTGCCAGAGTTCCCCTGAGTTTAAGCAGTACAGCTAAGGCTGCCAGATGCAAGTGCTTGCAGAGCTGAGAACAACAGAAGTCATAGCAAATGTCTAGGCGTCTATCCTCATTCACCTCTTGCAAGTTCACAACAGAGAAAATGGAAGAAAGATGACAGCACCAACATCAGGATTTGCCTGTGTCTGCAAAAGAGCTGAGGACAGAGGAAACACAGTGACTTTATGTGACTTTCTTCCCAGGTGACAGCATGTCAAGCTTTCAGAAGAGAAGTCACAAAGGGGTTCTAGCACCAAAGGATATTGTGGCTTTTTTTGAGAAAAATTCCATTAGGAAAATGTTACAAAGGTCCTTCTGTGGCAGGTATCCCAACACTGCATACCTATGCATTGAAAGTCCACATGACAAAAGGTGTTCGGTAATCTCAGACTAAAGGATGTTTCATTTCCCAGGGACTCATTTGTATTTCAGGTATTTGTATGTCAGATCCTAGCACAAAACAACAGTAGATACAGACCATTCCAGCAAGCAGAAGATGGCATGCCCAATACTGGATGTAGAAAATAAATTATTTATTAGATTTATAAGTTGAACTAAAGCTAGAAAAACACATTCATGTGTGTTGCAGTTCTGGCCAAGTCCTGGCTCACAAATATCTTTTGTGAAAAGCACAATTCCCTTGATTTTCCATAACTTTCCTTCCCCCTCGCCTCCAATTTTTAAATTATTTTTCCTTTGCAATTGTCTGTCTTGGCAGACAGACAAGTCCTGTGTTCAGGACACAAACTCCTACTCCTTATTATAGATCACTAAAATGTTTTATCTGACACATTTGCAGTCTGTCACAAGCATTACAGATTTTTTTTTCATTATAGATTGTTGCTGCCTTTTGTTTATCCCTCTCAGATCTTCCCTTTGTCAGATATGAACTCATCTACCAGCCAGAGCTGTGCTGAATGCTGCTTCTCAGAATCACAAAAACAAGCTCTTAAAAATCTGTTTGCAGTGGCCAGATGCAGAAAGGTTTTTAGTGAAGCAGGGCAGTTAAATACAGTACAGAGCTCAGGCCTCCTGGATATGATTTTATGTTAATGTATTTTTGTAGAAAAACACTCCAGAAAGATCTTCATGCTAATGAAAGGGACATTGATATAGAAGTCAGTGGTTTGACAATCAGTGACAGACTGGGATATTCTAATAGGAAGCACAATGTGGGGAAAGGCATAGGAAAGGGACTACAGGCTTTCAAGACATGGCCAAGGGACCGTGTTTTCTCTTTGTGTGGATGCTGCTTCAGGGAATTGTAGCATTTCCTGCAAACCTCCTTTTCCCCACCGCTTTATGACAACTTGTAAGAATGGTGTTCTCCTGGGACATAGGAAAGAGAGGCTGGACCCTTTCTTGTTTTCAAACTTGGAAAAATAACCATCTTTTACAGCTACAACCACTACCCAATGGTCTGGAGAACTGTCACCTGTGAACTCAATGTGGGATTTTAAGTAACAAATTATACTGAGACTGGTACATTATGAGGCTCCAAAGAAGTAGCAGGTATGTCTGAATCACAAGGACAGTTGCTATTTTACAGGGTTTGTGTGAAAAGTGCTGTGTTGAAATCTGCTCAAGAGCTGCAGAATGTCATGTGGTGTTAAACTGCTGCAGGTAGCCACCTTGTGAGCAGAGGATTTGCACAGGAGAAATCACAGAATCAGCTAGGTTGGAAAAGACCTTGAAGATCATCCAGTCCAACCATTGACCTAACACTGACAGTTCCCAACTACACCAGATCCCTCAGCGCTATGTTGACCCGACTCTTAAAACACCTCCAGGGATGGGGACTCCACCACCTCCCTGGGCAGCCCATTCCAACACCCAACAACCCCTTCTGGAAATAAATGCTTCCTAATATCCAGTCTAAACCTTCCCTGGAGCAGCTTGAGGCCATTCCCTCTTGTTCTATCGCTTATTACTTGGTTAAAGAGACTCATCCCCAGCTCTCTGCAACCTGTCAGGTAGTTGTAGAGGGCGATGAGGTCTCCCCTCAGCCTCCCCTTCTCCAGACTAAATAACCCCAGTTCCCTCAGCCGCTCCTACTAAGACATGTCCTCCAGACCCTTCACCAGCTTTGTGTAACTGGTTCTTCTCACCCTAGATCTATACATTACTGCAATGGGTATAAACACACTGGTAACTTTTCTAAGCTCCTGGGTAGGAAGAGAGTTAATGAGTGAAGTCTCTGAGCATACAGTGAAATGAAACAGAAGTGCTAATGACCAGTTCTTCATTATGTTTATATCTGGTCTCCAGTACAATAGGGCCCTGATTCTCATTTGTGGCTTTTGATTATTACTGTAATATAAGTAATTAGCTACAAATGAACAACAAGCTAGTCAAGCCGTACACAATGCATGTAGATGTGTAAGGGAGAGTGTCTTGCTGTCTGTATTCTCCAATCTGCCCCACCAGAATTTACTTATTATATACATAACCAAATCCAAACACCAAAGCTGTATCCTTTCCATATAGGAGGAATTTGCATACAGATCAGGGATTTCATGTTCTGGACATATCCCTGTACCAGAGCATTAGCTCCAGTGCAGCACTACAACACTCAACACTGCTCAGACGTGAATTCAAATTTTACTATTTGAGACAATCCCAATTTAAAAATAAAACTAATGACAGAAAATTGACATAAGCCTAGGAAATGAGCAGCCGAAATATTTCCAAACATTGTTTACAAAGGCCCCGAGCCAACCCACTTACAGCTATGAAGTTTATCAGATCAATTTCAAAGGCGTCTGTGTACAATCTAATTACACTTAACAACAATGAGAAAAAAAAAAAAAAAAAAAAAAAAAAAAGGACACTGAGGCAAGAATAATAAATAATCTGGCTTGGATCTTTCAATTGTCAGTGTCTAAAGATGGTTGAGAATCAGGAATCTGCCTTACTAAACCTTACTTCAAAAGCCTTGGTGGATATATGAGCTAGATATTTTTCTAGCTTGGGGTATGCACTAAGCATCTGCTATTCTTTTAGAAAACGTTTTGAGCATCCTGAGTATGGGTACTTTGAGGCTGGCTGTGACGGATTCAGTGCCATTGTTTCAAAAGATTTTAATGAGCACAGCTCCACTGCCATGTGGATGGCTCAATGCTGTGTTCTGCTGATGGGATGTAGGAGATCACAACTCTTCACAGGGGGAGGCTTTTTTTTTTTTTTTAATCTGGAGGAAAAGTTTAAGTCTGTCAAGGAGACAACACACCCCTTTTTAAAACTGCCTCAAGATTGTGGTGTGTGCTGGGTGCTATTGATCTGTCATAATCCTTTGCATACAGAAATTGTGTCTGTAAATCGCCCAGATTTTTACCTACAGACACTAACTTAGTCAAAGTCTGTGGTGACTGGTGGGGAACAAAGGCAGGCAGAGCTTCTCATGGTCTCTGGGAAACATCTGGGACACGCTAGGTGTTTGGAGAGGGACAGAGTTGAGTATAATCCATGCTGGTTTGGCTGGCAAATTTCACAGCTGGTACCACACATATCCCCATGTGGAGACAGCTCCAGGTGGAGAAATTAATGGGGTCCATGGGCCAGAATGGGACTGGCTTTCCTTTGTAAATGGGGGAATGCAAGGGGGAGCCCTGGGTACGGAGCAGGAGCCCAATTCCTTGGAGCTCCAGATCTCCAGCGTCTGAGAGTGCTCTGGTGGAGTTGTGTGACTTCATTACAGTTCCTTCAAGTCTTGCCCATTTGAAGCATGTAACTTGAATAGCAGAGCCAGGGAGAGATCATGAGCCCAAACTTCCTCTGAAAGACTCTCTTTGCCCTGAGTCCGCACTAAACCTGGCCGTTGTTGATCCTAGCCTTGTGGAACCTGAAGACTGCTACCTGTAACTGCTGTTTTGAAGACATTTTGTCTGAAATAGAGGAAAAGTTTCTGGCACCAGAATGAGGGGAAGTCCTGATGCAGAGAAGCACAAGGAGTGCTTTGGTGACATCATGGCATGCTGTGACATTCTCATCCAGTCTGGGAACCCTAAAATTACTCACTCCAGAACCAGGCCAGGGACTACTAGTGAAGGGAAAGACCTGAAGGGCAGCAAAGCAACTGGAATACATAAGGATATCACCAGGGCAGCCGAATGAAAGTGAGGTCCTGATAAATGTAAAACTAGGTTTGGTGCTACTCTGGGCTCCTTCCACCTGGGACTGTTGCAGATCTATGAATTAAGGAGACAGAGTGTGCAGAGGGGAGAAAAGGGGAAAGAGGGAAATCTTAGCCAGGGATCAGCTATCAGTGGGAAGACCAGGGTTGGGTGCAGAGCCAGTGAAGGAGAGAGGGAGGAGAATGGCACAGCAGGATCCTTGGTCTGCTGCTAAGTGACTTCGTCCCTGTGCACAGCTCACTTACCCACTCAGTGTCACTCTTCTGTTCTATAGGCCAGGACCAGGTTTCTGCAACACAAGGCACAAAGGACCCTTGAACAGTTTAGAAGGTACCGCAATAATATGAAGCAGAAATTGCAGCCACCAGATTGGAAAAATAGAGCACTTCCAGTCAGTAATTTTGTTCCTGGTGAAGCCCCTTGCCACATGAAGCTCTGAGCTACAGCTGCTTCAGTCCTAAGTACAGAAATGGAAGATGTTTCTCAAGTCTACTTTTAACCTTGGAAAATCTGGGTACAATTTCTATGAAATGAGGGATGAATCTAGCTCATTCTGCATCATACTTTAATTACAAACTGCAGTGAAATATCCTAAGATGATGCATCTGAGGCTCCATCTTATTTCTGGGTCTTGGTCCAATTAATTCCCCCTACCAGTTTGCAGCACCTAAATGAGATGCACTGAGCGTCTGGGTTGCCTGGTCTTTCTCCATTGGTATCCCAGGCCAATTGCTCTTCATAGCTACTATAGAACTGTTTCACCAGTCTTAGAATGGTGGTATTAATACTTACTTGCTGTCCAGCAGTTTTTTGAGACAGCCTATTCAAGGGTGAAAAGAATTTTGAGGTCTCAGGTCATGCTACAGAACAGTTATTTCTTCTCTTTCGCTTAATATCTCTGTGGCCTGTTCTATTTCTAAATGCTAGAAGTGGTGCTGAGCAGAAAAGAGGATATCTGTTCTGCAGGAGAAAAAGAAGAGGAAGTGTATTTTGCAGGAAAAAAAAAAAAAAGAAAAAAGGAAGACACTTTGATGGAAAGAGAAAACACATGGGAGAAAGGAAGAGTGCATGTGAGGGGGTGTGTGTGTGTGTGTGCACATTCTAGTGCAGGTGAGAAACAGTTTAGTATTCAGGGTGTTCAATCCTTATCCTAATTAAGGTGGATGTCCTAATTGTGCCCAGTATGGCAGAGACCCCAGATAATTCTCACAGAAAGAGCTTTGAGGATGCTGCAATGTTTCCACAGAGAGTTCCATTTCAGAAAGAAAAAAGATTTGGTAGAAAAACTCCTGGCCAACTGTACTTGCAATCTCATTCTCATTTATTTGCTCAAGTAATCCCCAGTGCTTGATTTATGTAAGACTTGAATTAACTGTGTATTTATTCAGAGATCTTAAATTGCACTGATGTGATGAGGTAAAATTGCAAGCTGATGCAGTTTCAAGGGTATTAGCAAGCATATGACAGTGTGGCAGATCCCACTTGCCACTGAGAGACCCAAGCCCATTCAAAGGTTTCCAGAGAAGGTGGCAAGAAGTCTCCTTCTTTTGCAGGTACAGCTGCTTTTCATGAAGGATAATTTCTCTTGGCAGAGGTGGGGAAGAGAGGTGCAGTACCTCTCGGAGACTAGTGAAGAAAATTAAAACTCTTTGCTTGATGCTGCTCTTGGTGAACAGTGTTGGTTTGAGCTCAGACACTAAATGAAGCACATTCCTTGGTTTTGAGCAATTTCTGAATAATGCATGGTACCACAAATGAAAGAAACTCCAGATGAGCAAGAAGCATGGAGCAGTTAACACCCTGATCTAACAGAAACATGAACGTGACTATAACTTCAAGCAGAGGTGCCATTAAAAAAGGCAGTCAAACTGAAATCTCCATTGTTTTGGCATTAGCTGTTTCTGAAACACTGTGTTTCCAATAGGTGTTTAGTGAATTCAGGCAATCAAAGCTAGCTATGAAGCTGTTACTGAATGGATATAAACATTTTAAATGAAGAGTGGAAAAAATGATAAAGTAAGTCTGTGATCAATGTGGATGGAGGGTCAGTGTGACCATTATGAGACCCATTGAAAGACAGAATCTGAGACAAAATGCTCATGAAGAAACTACTGGAAGTTCCAGTATTGAAATATGATGCAGCAAGTAAGATGTGGTTAGGAAAGCAAGCTATCCAGTCCATGAAGGCTGTGGAGGGCATCAGCTTGAAAAAGAGGAGGCAGGAGTGCTGGGGATGAAAAGTGTAGCTGGTATCAAAAGCTGCAGCTGCTTCGCCAAGTGGTGCCAGTGATGCACACCTCATAGCTGCTGTTGGCACCGTGTGAAACAGGGACATCCACACAACTAGAAACGGCTATGGCAGGTACACAGGGGACATAGAGTTGTTCAGAGATAGCCAGGGCAAAACAGGAGGTCTTGAAGTAGTTTGGGGTTCAGGAGTTACTGTGACTTCTGTGGGAGCGGTGCTATCACAAGAGGGAGCTGTTCGCCTGCACGAGATTGTCACCCCAGACAAAAACGCTGCGGAGAAATAGCAACAGGGCTCTCAAGGCCTGAGAGGGGCAGGAGGTCCCGAGTGCTCAGACAGGCAGTGACCACAGCAGGCTAGCACGGGAGGGCATGGGCCGGGCAGGGTTACAGAGCTCATCCCGCAGGGCAGGCAACCGACACTGAGCGCTGCGGACTGCCCTCCTGTCAGTCAGATCTTGCCTTGCGTTAACGCCATCAGTCAGTTGGGTTTAGTTATAGGCTTTGCTGGAGAGGGAGATGAAGGAAAGGTGCTTGGGCGAAGTCAAACATGGTGCCAGTCAGAGACTGATGTGGCAGTGCACTGATCACCAGGGCTCAGACCGTGAATGACGACGATGCGTGTCCGTGGGCTGCGAGCAGGACCTGAACACATTAGGGCCTGTGCACCCAGCAGAGGGCATGTGCATGCACAGACACACTCCACCTTTACCTCTGGGACATCATTTCTTAGATAATGAGCATATCAGTGCCCTCAAAAGCTGTGTTAAGTAGATAGCTACAGGACAAAGCCAGAGGCATCGGCCTTTCTCCTTTGAATAGGTGGTGGTTTCTGCTACAGGGTCCAAACCGACCCTTGATTTTCCTTCGCTGTTGCAGATAAGGTCCCACTTCAAGAAGTGCTGAACTCCCACTTCTGATCAAGAGTAGTGGTCCAGAGGAACCAAGCCACATTCCCCGAGCTCTGGTCTAAACACTAACATCTGTGTTTACTATGCATCAGGGAAACCAGCCTGTAACCTCTTCACACTGAGCTTAGTTTCACCTTCCTGTTTTTTTCTTTGAATGCCTCGTGCCTAATCTTGGTAGACACATTTTACCGTAGTCTGGGACTGAGCTGAAAGCTTTGTTTCCTGCCAAGAATCTTGAGAGGAGAATACATATCCAAGCAGTTTGCATCAGTGCCATAGCATCTGAAATGCCCTGTAGAAGGCTAACACAATATATTTGTACGCTCCCAGGGCAGGAAGACAGACAGTTCTTCCAGTGGATGCACTAAGGTAAATAATGGATTGTTCTATATATGTTCAATGATGGAACAAGGCACAGATCAGACTAAAGGGAGAAAACCACTCCTGGTTGGAAAGTTAGCAGTCATTAAAAATACATACAGAAGAAAAGCATGCAGTCTTGATGATGGGGGGGGTCCCCGGCCGCAGGGCGGGTCTCACCCCCAGGAAACTAATTTCTCCGGTCCTAGCCAGCTAGCCTTAGCAGCGATGTATTTATAAGCACAGAGGAAAGGCTGGGTCTTGGGGCTGGCCGGTGCCCGAGAAACACGCCGAGCCAGCAGCGCTGGAGGCGAGCCGAGCTCGACTCTTTATTGTTTTTCCCCCCAACTATCAAGGCCGTAGGAAACACAGATGTTTTTCGCTGGACCGCTTATTTTGGTTATTAGACCGGCTGATGCCTGCAAAGGAGCATCCTCTGAACTGCGTTTCTTGCTTAGGTTGCAAAACTTACTGCGAGTGGAGCAAGTCAGATTGTGGTGGGGGAGTCCTCATCGGCGTGAAACTTTGAATCGTGGGCAGGGATCCGTAAACCAGGGTGAAACATATGTTGGCCCTTGCAGAAATCACCTGGGCTCTGGTATGACTAAGACTTCTTAAGATTAACAGTGGAATGACTAATAATTCTGATTCTCTAGGTAGTCAGTTCCTGATAAATATTTACCTTGTTTGACTAAGAAATCACTCACACGAATGAGAGCCTTCAGGATACGAAAGGATGCTCTATAACATGCTGGTTGGACCTTGAAATCAGTCACCCAAGTTTGAATCATTGATTTACATTTCTGCATGTAAAATAAGAACATGGGTAAACAGCAGGTGTGGCCAGCAAATGGTTCTTTGTAGCTCAGAGATACACATACACCCTCGAAGCATATTTGGCACAAACCAAGTGTATGGTCTACATGTACACTGTGAAAAACCTACATCACTTTTCTCATTCAGAAACACAGAGCTATCCTATTGCAATAATAATTATTTTCTGTACCAGGGGGGTAATCACTCTAATAGAGTGCTTCCCCTATAGCCTCTGTAGCCGTGCACTTACTAAATGAGAATCTACCTGTCCAGCTGGTTATCTTGTAAGGTACCTGAATAAGTATAATTGCCTGCTGTGGGATTTGCACAATTTTGTGTGTGTATTGCTTTTTCACCAAGGGCTAGACAGGATATAGCGGACTAAATTTAGCTTGAGAACAAGGACAACAAGTTGAAAAGTCAGTAGCATGTATATTTATAGTTGGTGTTATAAATATTTTTCCCTTCCTGTTTAAAAAAAAAAAATGATGGTGGTGAAGCCATGGTTGCATCAAAGCCTGTAGGATTTTTGTTATTGAAAACCTGATCCTATGGAAGTCATCCTCTATTATGATCTGATACTCAGTTTTCAATCAGGGCTTTAAATAACTGGCTGAGGAGGCAGGGCTGAATGGGATGAAGCAAAGAAGAGTGGAGAGAAAACAGCCAGAACAGCAGTTCTGGGTGTGTGGCTAGCAAGTAGAGAAAGCTTTATCTGATCCTGTTTAAGCATTACTAGTCTTTGCAGGGGACAGGGACCACAGCATTTCTTCCTGCCTGCTGCAGGAGAAGGCAATAGAAGAAAGACAGAAGAACGGGCTGGAGCATGCCTTGTATTTCTGCAAATGCACCCTAATGCCTTGCTGTTCATGAAAACAGGGAGCCTTAGGCTGTTTAGAAATAATGTAAATTAATGTGACTGTCTTTGTTACTATAATGGCTGGGAGATGAGCATTCTTCAGTTTTAAATGCATGGACTAAAAAAAAGGGTTTAAACAAAAGCTGTATTTCTGTTTAAGTTATGTCAGGCAATTTTCAATGAGACTTTTTTTTAATAAAAGAAGAGACTTGAGGACCAAGCCCAGGACAGAAACAGAGATGGGTTGTCTGATTTGTCTGCATTAGACCCAGAAGTTGTGTTTGTGGATCAGACCCTTCTTAGCCAGAGAGGATCTTAAATCTGAAAGGATTTAACTTAATAAATAGCTCTTTCCCCTGTGCCTGATCCCTCCCATACATACTGCTCTTATCTCATCGGGTGATGATAGGAAAATTAAACCTAGCTTTCCTGATTTAATAAAATTGTTGTGTAATTGGTGGATGAATGATAGGCGAGTAGACTTTGTGCAGATTCTCAGATGTTTGTACTCTGCATGGCTTGCCCTCTAGGTCAGATCTTTGCTTTCTATTTATATTAACTGTTTTTCATTTGTGTGGTCTTGCCCTGACTATTAGCAACTGAACTCTGGGAGATCTCAAGAGTTGGGCTATGATAAAATTAGGAAGAGGTTCTGCTTGTCTTGCCTTTGTCCAAAATTTTGTGCCCCAAGCACTAGAATAAGACTGCAAATGACCTACTTCTCTGGTGGGGGAAGTGAGTATTTTCTGAATGTGGGCAATTCCTGGGCATCCCATTCCTAGTCAACAAGACCATATAGTCTTGCTAAGACCCTACACTGAAACAACAGGTGTCTTTTGGTGCCTTTCCTGGGTAACCTGCTGTACTCACACTGAGCTGTGCCTGATAATTACTTGTCTCTTTGACATAGGTATAACTGAGCTTCAAAGGGGAAGGCTGGATTAATCAAAAAAAGGAGTGGAGAAAGACTATCTTGTGTTCTGGGCAGCGGGCGTGACTGAGAAACCAAGTCTGCCTGCCAGTCCTGAAAGGAGCTAATTACTCTCCCAGTGACTCAGTTTGGGCGGGTGTGTGTGTGTGTGTGTGTGTGTGTGTGTGCGTGTGCTTAAAGAGTGACAAAGTATTTTTTCAAGTGATGATATTATAGTCAATGATATTCTGATTTGTAAAACACTTGCTGCTATTGTGATGAGAGGTGCATAGCACTCATATTAAAAACCTTTTAGGGGTACCTGACCTAGAGAGTATTGTTCCTGCAGTACAAGTACTTACAGGAAACCTCTTTAATAAACACTACCTGTCTCTTTCTGTTCAGCACCTAAGTAAAAAAGTGTTGTAATGCACAGATGTGCTAGGCTTAAAAAAGGCATATATTATGCTCTTGGGAACCAAAACATTGCATATTAAATAACCCCTGGAACTTTCTAGTGGTATTGCTGCTTCAAACCAGCTCATGTTATAAGGGATACTGACTCTTGTGTTTTACTTCTTAAGAAGAGAAGAGAAAAGATTAAGTAGATATGAATAAATAACAGACTCTACAAAGCTCTTTCCTTCACTCCAAGCACACATTGGCATTCAGTCACCTAGAGCAGTTTTCAAGCTCTTCAGGTTGGTATTTTGTTTCACTTTGCTATAATGAGACTTCTGCTTCTCTGTAGAGTGGGAAGAGGGATGCTCAGGACATTTCATGCCATTTTCTTTCTTCTCATTGCCCTCTCCACATACCACCCACCCCCGCAACCAAATCAGGGGAAGGACTGGTTTAAACTGATGCTAAAGTGACCCTTTTTTTTTTTTTTTTTTTTTTTTTTTTTTTTTTTTTTTTTTTTAAGGCCTCTAGTGTATCTTTTTGTCACTTCAGTGGTTGCGTCTCACTTCTGCGGGAGCTGCTCACCAGGACAGGCCACACTTTGAGGATCTGCAGTCAGCTGCAACTTAGAGCTGTTGACAAGACCTCTAGAGAGCTTGTATCAGCACCTGATACAGAAGAGGTGGTGAGCCTATTCTGAGAGCTTTTCCCTTTTCTCTGGTGTCTGCCCAGTGCTGAGCTGGGTGTGCTAGCAAGTGTTTGTGATAGAGCTAAGTCTCATAGTGGAGGCACAGCTGGCATCAGCAAAACAATACCAGCTGCCAATACCAGCTTCCCAAATGGAGTTACCCTGCTGGGCCCCTACATCTGTAGCAAGGCTTCCAGCTGCTGTTTGGACTGACGGGCCCCTAAAATATGTGCAGTGGAGGTGCAGATTGCTATGCTGAGAACACAGGTGTCCTGACAACAGCTTGCTTTTATTAGCATCTTCTACAAGAGAATATGCTGGTACCTGAGGTCTGTGTAACAGAACAACGTTGGTAGTGTGACTGTTGTGTGGGTTTGTGCAGCTCTTTTTCTCCCTTTCCCTATCTGCCATAACTTGCTGATGAAGCCATCTATTGTAGACTAGATTTCAGGCATTGTTGGAAGTATTACCTGTTTGTCTATGATACATCACGGAAATTCTCTGGTTTCTCTGATGAAATAGCAACAGGATTGGAGTGATCTCTCTAGGGTTAAGTCTTTTGTATGTGTGCGCCTTTTCTCAAGAGGCCAATCATGATAGGAGCACACTGTACTCTGAGGCCTATGTTAATAAAGGCTCCCTGCTGGCATTCCCTGTGCTGCTGAATGCATAATGCACAGCTGTTAAAAACAACCTTACTGTATTGCAGATTTCATTTCTGGCTTCTATTGGGTCTTTTCTCTCTGCAGGCCACATGTTTCTGTATTTGCATTTGAGGTTGGGAGGGTTTTGTGTTGTTTTTTATTAAGGGACAGGGTGCTAGGCTGGTGAAGTAACCCCAGGAAGGCATCGGTACCTTCTAATTGATTACAGCTACGAGAAGTCAACCAGTTTCATCTAACTGGGGATTTTTTCTGTGTTACTAGTTAGAAAGGAATGGTAGCCTCCTCTGTCTCTTTGTTCAAAGGGATTGCTGCTCCATTTATCTGTGCAGTGAAAGTAGATTGAAAATCTTTCTCTCAATTTGTTTTAAGATGCTGGTACTTCACTTGCTCAACTACTGTTTTGAAACATTAGGCTGTGATGCAAAGTATTTAGTGTAATAGCTAGGAACATGTCCTAGGGGCACAAATTCTCATGGCAGGCTTGTCAGACTGCCCACCGCCTGTTCCTTCAGTCTGTGGAAATATTTGTAAAAGATTTGGGTGAATACTTGCCAAGCCCAATTATGCAATTATGTTTTAAAGGCAATTTTATAATTATAGTGGAGGATGGTAAACCAGGATACGTGAGTTGTTGGGGTTTTGACTTTTCCTTTTTTCTTCCACATGATGTTGCATGAATGCTAAAACATTTGGAGCTATTCTAGTCAGAAACCAGTTGTTCAACTTTCTTTCAGGCAGCTGGCTATTTTAATAGGTGAAACTAAATTAAAGACAAATACAACATTGCTCAGGAAGGCTGGAGGACATGTTTTATTATAGCTTTGGTAATTTATAAAACGGATGTGTACTCAGAGACCCAGAGCAGCCCATAGGCAGATGCAGTCTAGAGGAGTCTCAGGATGTAATAGTCCTACCTGTACTTCTCAAAGAGAATCTCCAAGCTGTGCAGGGTTTTTAGATAGTTGGGATTGTCTGTCTTAGTTTTTATTTGACAGATGCCAGGTTCCTGCTGGCTTTAACCATCTCCCATACAGCTAAAACTTTTGCATCTTTTCTTGAGCCTTGACATGTACACTCTTTGCCCCTGTGCATGTTCCAGTCCTTTTGTTGCAAAGATGGTTTTCCCAGGCAACCCTTCCCTGTGTTCCCTTCTCTATCCAGGTCAGACCTTAGCTGTTTGTAGTCTGCAAGATCACTTAGGTGAGAAAGTGCCAGGAAGAAATGTGGTCGAGGCGAAGAGATTAACTCTCACCTCCAGTCAAGGGGGCTTCTGTTGCAAGGGCTGCTTCAGCATGACACTGAACAGTGATTGAGATGACAACGGCATTTCCAGGCATGTCTTTGTGAGACCCTGTGCTGGCAGCTGCAGGTAGAGGCTCTGGCATAGATCTCTCAACTCTATTTGAGTTTAAGAAAAATGACTGGCCATTGAGTCCATTACCTATGTCTGGGTGATGCTAGTGTATGAAACTAACTTGAGAAGCAAGACCTGTAGCTTACTTCCTGTGAAAATAGAGGCTGAAGGATTGAATTCATTATGTAGTGACATAGCTCCTGAGCCAGGTTTTCCCTTTAGCAAATTACAGCAGGGATGGGTTAAGTTCCATATACTAAAAGAAAGCTGTTAATTCTGCCCATCGATAGTTTTGCCCGCTATCCTCTGAACAAGGAGATAAAAGTTCCCTAAGAGTAACAGTCCATTCCCCTGCACAACATACTATATTACATTTAGAGTTTCTTTAATTTGCCTGTCTTTGGGATATGACACAAGTGCTGGGGTAGATGGAGTTCTGGGGAAGCAAAGAAGGGTGTCATCTGCCCTGCTTTTTAACTTGGAAAAGCAGAGGAGCTATCATGGGAGCTAAAGCAGAAGGCAGCTTTGGATGTTGTCCTTGCAGAATGTCCCTTATTGAGAAAAGAGGGGTGTGTCTGCATGGGAGCAAGGGTGAGAGCTGTAAAATGCCTTTAGGTGCATGTCTCGAGTTGTTTGCCCAAGCCTTGTTCTGATCACTAGTAGTGTGATATGAGTTCAGGAGACTGAACTGTAGCTTTATTGGAACTTGCAACCATGCTTCATAGGTTTCCCATTCTAACTATGGATTTTATATTCAGTGAAGGTTTATGACTTCTGTTAGCACAATCCTGTCTTACTGTCTGACTAACAGAAATAAGGGTTGGCTTCCTTTTTTGTTAATGCAACTGGAAGGCAACTTATGAGGCATTCAAAATAAGTCTTTCAGCAGCAGCTGATGTTCCAATTGACAGATGCTGTATGTACTTTACTCTTTAGTAAAGCGAACTCCACTGCTTTCATTTCTACCATTCTGTTGCATTCCCTTTTGCTGCAAATAGCAATTGTCCTGGACTGAGTGGATTAATCTGCACCTTAAGTACTTCAGCCAACCTGACAGGTCCCTGAATCATGTACTTCTGCATTAGATAAACTTTCTGCAGTCCTTTCAAAGCACCATTTCAGTGACTTTCTGCTTGTAAGGGAATCAACGTATGCTATAGCATTCAGTTTGAGCAAGGTAGATTCCCTTCTCCCCAACATATTTGGCTTTTGAGCTTTTAATAAACACTTTATGCTAAGAAAGTTACAACAATCCTGTTAATTCATTATATTTCACCCATCAGACAGTATGATTTTAATCTAATTTAAAGCATTTAATTAGAAGATTGTTAATGCATTTTTTTATGAGCATGCTGGTGTACAAAGTACAATTTGCATGCCATAGAGTAGGGGTGATTAATTACTTTAAGGTTCATAATATCCATGTCTTTGAAACAGCAGTGGTAGCTACTTCCACCTACTCATGTTTAGGGCTGTTGGCAGAAGTTTGCACAGTACTGGGTGGCTTCAGCTTGTAGAACAGGAGGTGGGTGGCATCCATTTCATCCTAAGAAAATCTCTCCATAGGTAAAACACTGAGTCAAGACCTATGTTCCATTCTGAGCTGCCCCCAAATTTACACAGACCTGAGCAAGTTTCTGAATATAATGTTATATAGTGGGACCTTGGTACAACCCGAAGCCTTCCTCATCTTCTGTGCTTCAACAATCTGTGAAAGGTGGGGTGGTACCAGAATAGTGGAACATCGTGGCGTTGCTGCTCTTCATGATAGGACAGTTTAACCATGCAACCCTCTCAGACTGAAGCTGGAAAAGTCTTTTTTTTGAGAGTCTAGCTTCAGAAGTATTTAAATGGTGAAGGCAAATAGTTGCACTGTTATTGGGTGTTGATCTAGTGGCTTCAAGATCAAGTGCAATTCAGCAGCCTCTGAGGGAGAGATTACAACCTGACCCAGTTAGGCAGTTCTAGCAAGTAATCTTATTTTATACTGAAGGGATCCCAAAGAAAAATGGGGACAAATAAGCTTAAGGAATGCATCCTGGCCACAGTCTGCATGCTGATCTAGTTTGGCAGTCAGGCAGTGCTAAGCAGTAGAAGGCAGCAGTCTGGGACAGAAAGCAAGGGAAAAATGCAAGATATGGCTGAAGCTAGAAAACCTGCTGGGATAGCTATAAGGAATTGTCAGAAAATAATTTTTTGTCCAATGACATCTCTCTAAGGTCATGATTTAGATGAAAAGTGGAGGTTTATGTGTGGGATGTCGTTGGTCTCTTTAGATCTTCTCTACTGTGGCTTTCATTCAAACCATGTGGAATTTCTTCCACCCACTGACAGAGTGAGAGTTCATAAATGATTTGGTCCAGAACTGCTGAGCAACTAGGGAATACTTGCAGTTGCATCTAGAAATAACAAAGTCAGTTCTTGCTTTACTGCATAGTCTGTAAGGCAGTGTGCTTTTTCTGTTCTAAAATGTCTTCTCTCAACTCTCCTGTTCATGTTGTAGGATCTTTTGACACTGCTCCACACCTCTCTCCAAGAAGGATGTTTTTATTCAGTGGTGCGTACATCACCTTGTTTAGAAAGTCAGGTGCTGAGGTTGTAGGGAAGGAGTTGTATTAAAAGAGCTATCAAGAATGCTAAGACAAACATTGCAATTAGCTTCTGTGCTTTTCCCTTCAGCACTTATACTCTTTGCATTTTAATGGATCTCTTGAAGAGCTGCTGATGCTTTGGGTGACTCCTTGGAAATGAATTCTGTGCTAATAGCTCTAGCTGGGCCTGATCCACAGGCAGATGCTTGGAGATTCATGTTTATTTTGTACCTCCCTAATTAATGTATAACTTAGTGGTAGAACAGCAGGAAAGCTGCGTTTGCTGACACTTCATGATATAATGATTTAATCCTTTGTGACACATTCCTGCTGAGTGTCAAAGCTGATAAGTCTAATCTCTGTCCCTAGCTCAGTGCGACAGGAACCTGTTCTAGAGGGCATTTTGCAGGAGCTTGCAAGCTCTTGTAGGTACTTTGCGACCAGTTTGTGTAAACTTGTTTCGTACCTTGCCAGTCTCGAATCTGCTTGTACAGGATTGCCTGGTGCACTGAGGAATCTGGAGCCGAGCGCAAACAAAGCAGCTAACCGACTGCATTCAAATTAAATAAGGCTTGTCCTGGGAGGAGGGGGGAAATACCCTAATCTCTTTCTAAATACACTTCTTCCTTTGCCAGCATTCAGAGCGGTGTGGTTATATTGGGCCAGAGGTGCCTAAACCCACTGTGTGGTGTTGTATGTAATACGGAGGCCTGGGTATGGCTGGGGATCTGTGCACAGGGATGGTTAGTCCTCCTGGTACGACCAGCACGGCTTCCTTCTGTCCCAGCATGGACAGTGAATTGCTGTTTACTTTAAACTTTTGCTTGAATGCTATTCATAAAACAATTTGCAGCTCTGCAAATAGAGGAGGGAATGTCACTGTAACAACACTTCAGGGGCTCTGGTTGCCTTCTGTCTCTGAAATTTGCCTTTTGAAAGTTGCGTACAGTGTGCTGAATGGCAGACCAGGTATTGATATTGGCCCCTTGATACTAGGCCCTCAAAGCCTGAGTAGCTGAAATGTCTGTATTTCTAGGCAGTAGAGAAGCTATGTGCTCAGCAATCAGTAACCTGAGGAAAATAAGAGGAATGCAAGTCTCTGCAAATGCAGCATGTCTCTGAACAAGCTGCACCTTCTGAATTAAATGCCTGGGTTTCTTTCCAATGTGCAAGCTGTAATGCACATTTAAGTGCATTATTGAGAAAAAAAAGAGCTATTACAATTTGACTGAGCATCTGTCAGAAGCTTAGTTTATGTGCAAAGTTGTCTATAAAAACTTGACCCTGTAACCCCAATTTTTCCCAATACCCTGTGAATTTTGTGAATGTGCAAAGCATGCGGTTGAGAGAGCAGTGTTATACTGAAAACAACTGCTTTGACACAGGCTCGTAATATCAAAGAATTACTGTGTCTGTGTACTTAATTATCTTGTGGGGGGATTCATGTGTGCTATGTAAGCACTTAGCAAAACTATCTGCACATTATCAGAGCTGCAGAGTTCAGTTAAAAGGTAGTCTGAATAATCAAAGTTAAAAAAAAGTTCTTTTGAGCTTAAACCCAAACTCTGGTTCTGGAAACATAGGGCACTCCCGAGTTACTTTAAAACCCAGACAGTCCCTCTCACTCCTTCACCCAAGCTGCAGACAGGAGGTTTAGAATCATCTAAGCTGCTTCTTAACAATGCAGGTAAAGAAACTGGTGTCTAAAAATCTGCTCTTATGCTGAGATCAGTCTTGTAAGACATTGTATATGAATCACTCTATTGTGCTAGTGTATGTCACTCCAAGTTCTCAACTTTTTTTAACTAACCCTTTCTTTACCTTGAAATGTGTGTCTTTATTTTACTCTTATTTTCTGGTTTACTTTGTCCCAAACAAATAATCCAAGTGGAAAATACTTGCTGTTCAAGGGCAGTGATGACAGTGCTTTGGATTGTAGGGTAGTGCTGTTGAGAAGTGACACAACCTAGGTTTGCAGGTGGAGGTCTCATCACCTCCCGGCAGAGCTGGAACAGGCTTCACTGGGCCAAGGCCAGCCCTGCTCGGTGAGGACTGTAGGATCCTGTGGAAGAGGTTGCTGTCTGAGGGAGACAGGAGTGGGAGAGACAAATGAACAAAATCCCTAGACCCACAGCATGTCGATAGACCTCCTGTTGTTCTTAATTTGTGTCTGTAAATGGCACTAGTTTCCGCTGTTGTGCACCAAGACAATCATAAATAACAGTCCTTAGCGTTTATATACCACTTCACAATTTTTAGAGTGTTCAACACACATTAACTAATTCAGCTGAGATGCAAATATTCTGTGAGCGAAGCTACTCTTCTTGCTGCCCAAGGGAACCTTTCATTACAGCTGGGACAAGGCTTTTCTTTTTCCCCTTAACTGGAGCTGTTAGCAGGAGTGTTCTATACAGGGACAGTGTCATTCTTCCTGAAATTTTTAAGCCTTTGCATGTACCCCTGTTTGTACAGGAATTGGATTACTCCCAAGTCATATGTGGTACTATTAAGAAAATTATGCAGGAGACTTGCCTGTACATTCTGTGCTGCAAATATGCAGACCCACAGTTAACAGATTTGTAGTTTCAGTAGCTATTGAGTTAGGAAAGATGCTGAATGCATTAAGCGTCTTTCTGTGCTTGCTTAAGTCCTGGGAGAACACCATCTCCAGTGGACCTCAAGGCTCAGAAGGAGAATAAACATCTGTCAGTTCTGACTGCACTGGATCATCAGACCATGTGCTGAAGAGAATTGAGGATGCTTGGTGGATGGCTTTGGTCCATGTTTCGCTAGATCCAGCACCTGCTAGAGCACCAATCTATCTTTTGAGGCAGGAGAAAGCCCAACAGAAGGCCCACTGCCAGGTCAGAGATGTGTTTTGAGGGTGATAAAGGACATTATGTCCTATTGTTCATAATCCTGAATCCCAAACATGGAGTAATACATGCATTGGCATGAATCTAATTTGTCTGGCATTTGACTCACTTTCTGCCTTGTCATTTTGTGTATGTGTGTAGAATTGGTGAGAGAGCATTTGATACACTTCTGTCTGTATCTTTGAGCTGGGCAGGATTGGTCCTACTTTTTATTTGTGAGAATAGCATCCCTTTTTAGCATTCCATTAGGGTAACTAGAAGATAAGTATCTTTTATTCATCAGGTCACATAATGTGGGATTAGTGGTTGACCTTGGAAATAACTGTTTGGTAGTCTTTGTTAACTGATGCCTGGTGTTGTAGAACTGCCCACATGCTCTGTATTTACAACTCTTGTTCTATTCCATGAACTTTAATTATAACTAGGTGGTGGTGCTTCTGGATTGTCTCTTTGTCTAACCTTTTGGTAACTTTCTTTTATAGAAGTGAAGCCTGCAGGTTTGACCTGAAACTGATTGTGAAAGAACAGCATGGATTATAATTTTCATATAAATGGTTGTATGGACAGGAACACCGTTAGCCTCTTAGTGACCTAATTATGCAGGGAGGTAGCAGCGCATTTTGAGATCAAAACTCCCATCTTGCTACAGCTCTCCCTTCAGCTAACAGTGCATAGGAGAAGAGAAGCATGTTTCTTGCAGGTGATGATTTCTCTTTCTGTGGCTTTGATATCCTCATTTTCTGTTTGAAGTTAATGTGCGGATTGCTAGGTGGCGTCACTCAAAGTGACTGACTGAGCTGCTGTTGTATGTGAAGATGTCTCCAAGACAACTAATTTCCTGGTCAAACAGCACATCGGCTTCTGCCACAAGGCATTTTAAGGGAGCTGGTCAGCTGAAGGAGCAGGATATTTTATCAGTTTGTTATTAGCACTGTAGCTGCCAAATACAGCTCGGAGTCTAAGGCTGAAAATGTTCCTATTAAACACTGCAAATGAGTATCATAAAAAAAAAGGATTGTGATCTGATGGGTGAACTGATTTGTCAGAGATCTTCTACCAAATAATAAGAATTAAATCTACCTTCACAGTTAATTTTCTTCAATTGCTATATATGTTCCTATGCTGGAAGCACAGGGCATTCAGGGACCTTCTTTCACTCTTATATTTTCTTGCTTTATGTCCAGACTTCCCTGATACCTTTCAACTCTGCTTTTTTAGTATGTGTGCCATATTTTTTGTAAAACACACCCAAAAATCAAATATTTGCTTCCATTTCTCCCCTGCTATAAAACTCAGAGAGGTTTAGTGACTCCTTCCTTTTATGAAGTTAGGATAAAATAAGCTTGAAGCACTGAGTTTTTTTTCCCGTTTTGTCCCCTCCTCCCAGCCCCCTTTGTCTCCAGAGGAGCAGTGTTACCAGACAGGTGTAGATTGCTTACAAGTATTTTCTTTCTGCATTTCCAAATTTTTTACTTTATAAAATACTCCTATGCCCACCCTGTTTCAAGGGACTCAGTCCAAACCAAAATCAAAAATACACACATTTGTTTCCTGCCTTCATTGCAAGGCTTGGCTGTACTGCCTAGCTGAACAAACCCCACCTTTGTCTTCTCTTTGGAATAAGAAACAAGCAGGCTTGTTGATTCCTGCTGCATTAACACTATCCTCCTCCCTCACGCCGATGTGGTGGTTATCAGGGGGGTAGGGTGGAAGCTGCTTGCTGCTGTTTTCGTGAGACCTCCCAGGAGGCTGCTGCAGTGTGGATCTCCTGCACTCTGGCCCCAGAGACCTTACAGCACTTATTCAGGCCATAATAACTGGAGGAATGCAAGCAAAACCCACTTTGTGCAATAGCGGGTGGAGAGAGGACTCTGAGGGTGCTATGCTGAGAACGCCTGAAGATTTTCAAATGGAAGTCCAGGAGAGACAAGGAGCTGTATCCGTGTCCTGACCTCTGTCCCATGGCACATCTGAACCTGAACTCTCAGCTAACAACCCCTGGGGCACTAAGCTGCCTTCTCTGAGCAGCCTGCAGCGCCGGGGAATTTTAGGAATGTGGACTTCGGCACGGTGTGGGGTTGCTACTGCTCACCCTCTGTTCAACCAAGACCTTTAGAAGCTGCAGTGGGGTTGGTATTGCCACAATAAAGCCCCATTGTGGTTGTTTGCAGTGTTCCTTAACTAAAGATTTATTTTCCCGGGTAAGGTTCCATTAGAACAGCAGGAGCCAAGATCAAAAAGCTGGAGAGAGGCCTCTTCCCTTCCCTGGTACAGCACAGCTTCACTCTTCTCCCTTCACTACCCTCTCTCCCAACCCCTTTGTTTTTAAGGCATTAAAACTTTAGTGACTGGGACATCGAAGAGGCTATAGTTAGTGGTGTATTGCCCCAAATTGCAGGGGAAATTGATCTACGGAGGTAAGAGGAGAGAGTCTGTGGGAAAACGGAGCTGGTGTCACTGATGCAAACCTCTTTTGATGTCCCCTCCATGCAGAAACAACCCCATCTTTAGCCTCCAGCTACTCGAATTGTTCCTGTGGGAGGATGCGGGAGGTCTGCTGTTGACCTCTATGGGAGGAAGATAGGAACTAAGCTGGTCATCCAGGCCCCACTGCCTGGCTTGGCTTTGTCCACAGCTTTGTTTCCTGGGCGTCTTTGCTCTCTGTGTGTGTGTCTCTCACGGCAAAACAGCTTTGAGCCTGTGGGTTTGTTTTGTAGCAGGTGTGGTAACAAGAGGTGAAGAAGTGCACTCTCTGTTTCTGGTGGATAGTAAAAGGTCCTCCTATTTGCTTTGAAAATCTGCTGACAAAGGAAGGCAAAGTGATTTGTGTCCTCAGCATGGCAAAACAACCATATGACCAGCATCTGTGAAAGATCCCAACAGTGTATCTTGGAGTCCCATCCAAACTCTGTTAGCTGGGAGCAATGAAGGCGTTCAGTGCCACACTTGATAACTAGGCAGTGATTCAAGCTGTTTGGATGCTAAGTGCAGTATAAGAAGCAACCTGGACCCAAATAAGAACTCAGTGTGATTCTGGAGGACACGGTAAGGTTATTTTCAGGGCTGTTGTTATTCTGTTCTGCACTAATGAGGATAATGCTCCAGCTTTGCACTACAGCTCAGTGTTGTTCTGCCTTACTCGTCATTTCTTGGTCCCATCTATTTTAACTGGCAAATGTTTGTTGCTTGAGTACTTCCTTTCCTGACCCTCGGTCTTCTCATCCAGGTGCTGGACAAAGCTGTGGTTTGAGACAATCCGGGACTTGTGTTCTTTACCAAATACACTTAAAATCATTCCTGGTTGCCTTTCAGCAAATCTATTTCTGCCCTGCTGATGGCCTGGCTTGCGAGCTGAAAATGTCTGGATAGGATTTATTATGCTCTGACCATTAAATTTTAAACTGCTTTTAATGGTAGATGTTAAATCACTGCTGTCCTGGTTCCAAGCTCTGTGCAAAATTTCTGAGTTCTTAGGAAGACATTTCCCCTGCCAACAACCTTTGGTTTCTGAGAAGGACAAAAAGAAGTCACAGGACAAGGAAGCAGTAGTTTGATGAGGGCCCTGTATGCTGGCCAGTGTCCAGGCACCTGCCTGGCTCTAGAGAGCAGAGCCAGGCAGACCTGGTACGGCCGTGATGTGAAGGAGAGATGTTTGTATTGGTGTCTGGGTGCAGAGACTCCGCTGGGACACAGTGATTGAGTGGCTCTGCTCTTGGCTTTGTTCCTCTCCGATTGAAGCGTCTTTGAAGCAGCAAGAAAACTGAAATTCAGTGTTTCAGCACTGAGCTGCTTACAGCAAGCTATTTTATTTTTGTACATGTCTAATAAATACTGAACTGTTCAGTGTTGTCACTCAATGTGGCTTTGTCCCTTGCTGCTGGGAGCCTTTGTATAGATTTCCCCTGAGACTGGTGAAACATAGCCATGAAGTCCTGTGACTCAGTGCACGATGCAGGCTGCTTCCTTGAGCAGGACATGAGATGTGCGTACTTGTAGCTGAGGCTGTTGTCTGTCACCTTTGCCTGGAGAGCACTAAAAGCGCTAAACCAGAATCTAATGTTTATCATACTACTTAATAGTCTTAAAGCCCTTTTCAGTCACTTGCAAAGGGAGCTGTGGCAGGTGGGCAGGAGATGGCTTCCTTGCCAAGGAGAAGGAGGTGCCTACTTCTGTGTTGCATGTGTTTGCAGGGGAGGCAGAGAGTCACCCAAGGCTTCCCACTCTCAGGCCTATGCATTTCACACTGCTTCGTCTTCCTCACAGTAGCCTAACACAAGGCTTTCCTTTTCACCTATTTCATCTGTTTTGCCTTCTTTATCCCCAAGCTGGACATCATAAAAAGTAATCATCCAACTCTAAGCAAATGTTTGAGATCAGCATATCAAAAAAGGCTGCAAAATTTTACAGTATGCTGTGGCAGTTTTCCAGAGCTTGTGCTTTACAGAATCAGGATAACCCCAGACCTTAACACAGTGTTTAAATGCACTTGTTCATAGCAGTGTTTGCAATGATGGCAGCTAGAAGCAAAGCTCTGGACCAGAGTAGATAGTTTTCCTCTTCTGCAAGATCTGCACACTCTAACTCTGGGGTTATTTCCCTTCCCTGACATTGGGAGAGGCAGGCTGTCATCAGTAGAGACTGGTGATACTGGACCAGGGGTTTAAGCAAAACCACTTTCAGCAAGAACACTTTCCCCACGTGGGTCTGTCTGTCTCAGGATAAATGGAAACTGACTTTTTCTCTGCTTATTTTCACACCTGTAAAGTTTGAACAGATCATTTAAAGAGTGTTGCCGTATGGCTTCTTCCCATATTAGAAAGGAAGGTGCTGAATATGGGCATCCCAGTGTGCATGCGTCTGTCTGTCTGGACCTGTCCCATCAATTAAACAGGAGCTGACGTCATATTTGAAGGTCAGCTGTTTTATAACCTAATATTACCATTTTTTTTTCCTCTGGGTTTATTATCTCCTTCCAACCTGCAGCTCGGCACCATCTGGTGCAGGCACACAAGGGAGAAAGATTAGAGAAAAGTAAAGCAGCTTTGTTCGCTTCCCCCATTGCTTCCGATGTATAGAGGAGTTGTCAGTCTCTTACAGTATTGAATTTTAAGTGGTGGGAAGGACTGGATCCTGTTAGCTGTCTAAGGGAGGGAGAAATATCTGTGCTTACCAGCACAGGAAGTGTCTCATGCTTCCTAAGGGATTTACTGTGGCCACAGAGTGCACTTTGCTGCATTTTATTTTATATTTAAATAGTCTTGATTTCTTATGACCTGTTTTTCCCAGGACCCATATTTTCCTTACCTGTAAATTGGCAGAAGCACCCCTAAATGAGGTACACACAGTACTGAGCAAGACTACAGTCTGTTTTGTTAGTGAGGTGCTGTGGACACCTGAAGTGCATTTACACCTGAAAGATCCACCACACTGACACACCACAAGCATGTTCTGCCACACAGGGGGAGCTTCATCTTCCCTGGTGGCATCTGTCTGCACAGACCAAGGAGATGTGTATTTACTTGTCCAGCCTCAGCCTAGGGTGAAAACACCAGTTGTTTCCATTTCATAGGCAGGGCTGGGTTTGCACTCAAGCTTCACACTCTTTCCCCTCCTCCCTCCCTCTTTTTCTCCATCCATCTGGAGGTGTGATTGCATGATGATTGTTTTCTGTAAAAGCAAAGCTCTTTTCTTTCCAATAATAAAAGGGTAATAATTCAGAATGCTGATCTCCTAGGCCAGCAGGGTTATTTGCAAGCTAGTATCTTGTTTCACTTCAGTGTTGCAAATTTTGCGACAGGTTATTTTGAAACAAAATGTCTCTAGCCATAGGTAACTATTATCTCTAGCTATTTGAAAAGGATGGGTAACTGGCATACACTGGTTGGATACAAATGCACAAGCCAAGTTATGAAAACATTTGGCTGACTGATTCATGGTATGTTCATGTGGTGTATCATGCCATGTAATGTGCATATAGACTCTTTTTTGTTCACCTTTTCTTTGCTGCTGTGTAGCATTCTTCTAAACTGTGATTTTATCAGGTCAAGGTCACTTTGTACAAATTCCTAATTCCTTGAGAGAGGGCAGGCTTGGAGGCTTTTGGGAAGTTTTTGTTTTGTTTTGTTTTTGTTTGTTTGTTTTTAAGAAAAAAAATCGTTTCTAGCCCCTCCAATTATATAAAGAATCTTGAACTAACAACAGAATAACACTCAGAATAGGAAGATTTATTTGGAAAGAAGGAGAGAGTTCAGAGTTTTCTAGTGCTTTAGGTTTAGCTCCAGTTTGAAATGGAGAAGCTTTTGTCTCCTTTCACAAGTGTTCTGATGCAGTTCTTTCCTCTGTAGTCTTTGAGGATGGGATTAGGTTTTTACCCCTTTTAAATCAGTGTAACGCACAGTGTTTCTTCAATATTTGATTCAGCTTTTTCTTTCCCTGGCATCTTGATTGGTATAAGTTCTTCCTAGGGAAGATCCATAGTAAATGGAGCAATGGTTCCTGCATTTCTTCACAGGTTTGTAGGTTTGTAAAGTGCACTCTTCAGAGTAATGAGACAAGTCTCTGCACATGACAGTGAAGAGTTGAGAAGTCAGATGCATGCAACAGAGGGCCTGGCCAAGCTGCCTCAGTCTTCTTAATGTGAAACTTTGCCTCCTTGAACTGAACTTGAAAATGATATGATAGATTCTCATTTGCAAATTAACTCTGAAACCAATTGTGGTATGTCCTGTTAATTGGCTAGAAAGGTGTTTGCCCATTTTTTTCTCCCTGTTTTGTTTTTAAGACCATTCTTGAAGTAATTTTGATCACTCTTGTCCACAGCGGTTTACAGCACATTTTGTTTCCTGTCCAGACTCTCTCAGTTTTCTCTATACCTTGGCACTATTGTGCTAACTTGCCATGAGGGAAGAGTAGATCTAGGATTCACTGAAATGCTGGTTGAGGAGATAGAAGGAAAGCAAATGGGATGTTTGACTCTTTTTTTGCAAGTTTGCTTAGTTGGTTTTAGTGCCCAAGAGAAAAGGAAGGAGGAATTATATTTTTTTTTTTCCAGGTCATAATATGGGTCTTTGCAACCTAAAATGCTCCTAGACTTACCACTTCTGTACTTTTAGTACTCTCTCTGAAAAGTTCTCTCACTTTCCGTTTCAAGGACAGCATAAGACAGCAGTGCTTGACTTGCATCATCGTGAAATCCCCTTATCTGCCTGTTCTCACTTTATTTTTCTTCTCACTCTTGTCTTCACTGGTATTGGAAGCATGCAGCCAAGGTTGATGAGGACAAAACTTAAGCTATGGTCAGTCTCTACTCAACTCTTGCAGATTTTCTTTAAGGAGGAGTGTGAGTGAGCAAAGCTATTAAATATGCTTGGTTTTCCTTTGTTTTTCTTTCTGTCCCAATGCAGCAACAAGTTTTAATCTGCCTTTTGAAGAGCTGAGAGCTCAGTCACTGATCTGGTGTACTGTGCCTGGTTGTACTAAGCACTCTGAAAGGAGCTCCATCTCTTAGTCTTTTTTTCTGGACATCAGGAGATGCATATACCTTATGATTAACACAGGCAAGGATGTGCATGCCAGATTTCCAAATGTCAGGTTTCAGAAAGAGGCAACACGATAGCTGGATTTGCTACCCAAGATTTCTGCCCCAGAAGAATGTTCTGCTGACAAACATCTTCATGAAGCTCCTGGTGCTGTGGCCAGAGCTGCCTTCACCCACCCTATCTGGTGAGGTCTTGGCAGGGAATAAACCATCAGTGCTGTTTTACCTGATAATATCCAGCAAAGCCATCCCACAAGTGTCAGGTTAAAGGCTGGCAGTAATACTTGCATTTCCTGATGAAACAGAGGTTTTTGGTTTATATTGCTAGTACCTCTCGGAGCTCTTGGTTGGGGATAGAGCCCTATAGTACTGAAGTCTGTACAAAGATTTAATGGAAAACTACAGTTTTTGCTTTGAAGATGCCTTTAGTATGTAAGTAGCAGAAGCATTTTAAGTAGTCCTGTGCCTTCTGCTACTTTGTTAACTTTCATTTTCATTGGGTTGTTTTAACCATTGCCTGGGCTGTTTGCAGTTGCTTGGTTTTTTTGATTGCTCCTCTTTGCATCTGGGCAAAAATCGCTGCTGATCCTCTTTCAGGATTTGCCTTATTTGTTTCTGGAAGGTCCCCTGTTGAGGAGCTTGGCAGGGGTTTGCTCACTGTCTCTAGCAATAATTGAGCTTGTTTAGTGAGTTATGGAGAAGAAACTGGATTGATTTCCCTTTTGCAGTCTGGACTAGAAAAGCTGATTCCCTTGGTCTGCTGCGCACTCAAGGCCTCAAGCCAAGCTGCTATCAATTTTACCTTCTCCTCCTGTGAAATTGCTAAAGAAAAGTGCTTTCCAGATCATGTGTGTTGAACAGATGTGGCTTATATTACTAGATGATTCAGCTAAAACTGGTGCCAAAACATCTTCCAGAACTCTCAGCTGGCTGTTTGGTTGAGAAGAGAAATACCTCGATAGAAGTGCAGGGCTGGCTCTGCCATCTGTGTCTGGTAACTGCAGCCATGTCGGATACAGTTCCCTTTGATTTAGCAAAGGTCTACCAGAGCGATGGGATGAGGGGGGCATACAGAGCTCTTGTGCCATGAGACCAGGGAGGCACTGGAGATGTGAGTCCAGAACGGGGTGTTGCCAGGCAGGGGCATGAAAGGAATACAGAAATGCAATTACAGTAGGCTTGGTTAATATGTGGAGGTGCTTACACACAGCCTGTGCCCAAATTACACACTGCTTCTCCCACTCCAAGTGTTCCTTTATTGTCAAATACTGTGAGCATAGAGATCACTGGGGTCTTCTTGGCCGAATGTATTTCCTTCCACCTTCTGCTGAGGTGGAGGAAATTCTGTTTTCAGAAATAGGAATGTGATTAGCTCACCTATTTTCCCTTTGCAGTCACACTTGGCAGTCTCCCAGAAAGCCACTGGAATAAGCTTTTTTGAGGCTAGATGTATACCCAGACTCATGCCAGAGATGGGACTGGGCCGCTGCCTGAAAGTCTAGCACTGTAAATGCACATTTGTTTGTTTAAAACTTGCTTATATGTAGACTGAGGAGTGCAGAGAATGAACACAAGTGCTCGATCAAATTCAGTTAACGTGTCTTAACAGCACATCTCTTTGGACTTTACTGCTAATGTTGTAAATCGGAGCACTTTAACCCTAAATCAGGTTAAACTTTTATACATGGATGAAGTCCAAGTGAGGTTTGCTGCTGTTGGTGCATGCGGAATCCAGCCCAAAGAGCAGAAACTGGCTGTTTTGTAACCCATATTAGGGAAGTATTAATCTCAATTGATGAAAAGCTGAACCAGACATGGGTTTTTTCTGCACGGAGGGCATTTATGGTGAATTCAGAGTAGCAAGTCTTGGCACTGGAGAATGTGGTGTCTACAGTGTTGTGCCTATGACTGTCAGAAATCACAGTTATGCAGAATGATTGCAGGGTACCAGCTGCCTCCAGCAGCCAGAACACCGTGTGCTAGTAGCTTCACTCATGGATGCGTCAAAGGGAAGAAATATCTACAGGTTATAGTGGTGGTGGTGGTGATCGTCTCCCCTCGCTGTTTGCAGGAAAACTTAAGCTCTGTCAGAGTCATCTTTTGAAATCTGTACTACATTCTGCCTTAAAAAGAGAACTAACTATAGGAAAAGCTGTGGTTTGTTTCTGAGACTGCTGAGTCAGGAGGGGGTGGAGATGGGAAACACAGGGTTGTCATTCTGTTCCCATGGGAAAACTGTTTGCACCTTGGCACAATAGTTCCTCTCAGTATCTGTCCTCTGGGAGCTCTCTGTGGTTCAGCAGCCCTACCTGCCTTCCATCAGAAATCAGGATACCTCCCTATCGTTGCTTGGTTCTGGACTGTAGTCTGTAAACCGGACCTCCTGTGTCAGGGAGCAGAGCAGCTGGAAAAGTGGTCTCTACTCAATGCCCTGGTACATCTCCAGGTAGTTTGGGAGAGGTCAAGCGTGAGGTGCTCGGGCTACTGCATACTATTGGATGTAACCTTGGTGTTCCATGGGAGATGGTCCTTTGAACAGTGGGTGGTGCTTCCCATACTCTGTGCCTGTAGAGTCCAGCTGCTTGGGGAGCAGGCATTGTTTGCACCGTCTGGCTTGCCTCTTTCTATGTAGTTATTAAATAAGACAATTGGGATCTCCGCTGTGCCTCTGGTTTCTTTTGTACTTGATGTTGTGTCTTCTGTTCTCTACCCTGCCACTGAAGATTTTTGTACAGCTCAACGTGCAGGGGCTGGTGCTTTCAAAGCAGAAGGCTTGACATCCTTTTGGGTTAGTAGGGGCAGGCTCTGCCAGCAAGATCTTGGCAAGATACCTGTAGTCTTTGCCAGAAAGGCTCTTTCCTACCTTTGCTGTATCTGAACAAAAGGCGGCACCAAGTGGCTCATACTGCAGGATTTCAGTGGCAACACTTTGCTAATCATAAATTGCATCTCTTGCACTTTTTGGCAATGCTGACAGAAGAGCTTGCAATAGAGGCTGGGTTAATAGTGCTTTTGTGTTGCTACCGAATTCTCTTTGTGGTCCCTTGAATTTCGCTCAGAACTGCATACATGCTTTAACGCTAAACAGTAAAAAGCTGCATATTGCAGACTGAGGTGTGCCTTGGCAGGTTAAAAACCACCCAGTAAACACAAACCCAAGCCCAGGTGGATACAAAGGTGAAGTAAAAATATTTACCAAGCTTTTTTTTACTTTTACCACAAAGATTTTAAATAGAAGCATGGGCGCTAATCAGATGAAGAGGCTGTTTTGTATATTCAAAGTGTAAAAGTTTTTAGTTGCTTGCACTCTGAATAAGTTGTTGCAGTATCAGAAGTTTGCAGTTTCCTCCCTAGCTCTGTGACCATTGAATAGTGGAGAGGATACAGTAGGCTAAAAACATAATTTGGAGGAAATTAATTTCTCTCTGCTCCACCTCTTCCTATGAGCAAAAGGAGGGGGAAGGCACAATGAAGACATCTGTTCCTTTGAACCCACTCACAGACTTGCTGGGTAATAAAACTGGGGGAGAGGAGGAGAACCTATTGCTGCTGTTCAAGTGGTTGCTAATCGCCGATTGTTGAGTACTGGGGGGTGAGCTTTTATCATGTTGACCTTCTTAGGGGATATTGAAAAGAAGCTGGCACTGACCTCTGCCAGGATTTAAATCCAGGAGTCTCAGAATCCCTTTGTGCCCCTTTCAAAGAAGAGGCAAATCTCCGTGGTAGCCACGCTCTCCCCTCCGCCGCAGGGTAGGTGCTTCTGCTGTGACCCAGATGTTACTCTCCGCTCCTGGATGAGCCCTTCACTGACAGTATATGACCACGATCTGGACTGCAGCAAACTGAACAGGAGTCCTGCAGAGAAAACAAAATTATCTTGTCTCCTGGACTCAAAGCATGCCCTACCTCCCATCCTCATTTTGCTCTTGTTATGTGTAGTTCTTAAAATCTTGTGGCCATAAGCGTAGGGCTGCAGGGTCGTCCCCATCCCCCCCCTCCTCCTGCCTAATCTCATTGTGCTGCTTAGTCACAGCGAAGACCACTCTAATGGGTTTAAGTGGCCCTGCTCCTGCCCGGGTGTGCTGTGCTCTAGGTTCAGCCTGGGACGGTTGATGTAAGTAAGAGATCAGGTTGCACACATGTACTGCCTCAGAGTCCTCCTGTTGTGCCAGCAGGTGCATGCATGAATATTAGGTTTCCCTCAAAGTATCATATCTGGAAACAAAAGCTGTGTAGTAACCAGCGTGTTAAAAAATGCCAAGGGGGTGATACATTGATCTCAGACTAATAAAACAAGGCCGACTTTTATGAGCTCAGTGACAGAATGCAGGGGCAGATGGTCCCTTAAAAGTTGCCCCAGGCCCTTCGAAGGGTCTTAAGGCATAAACCAATGGTTGTGTCGCCCACTGGCACCTGTAAGGTTGATGGGGGCCATTCTTAAGTTGTGGATTTTGAGTCTTCTGTGTATTCTTCCATTAGCAAGTGAGGACCTGTCACCGAAATGGCCATGTGGGAGATGGTATACAGTCTAAACCTGGGATGTTTGTTCAGAGTGGGAATGGTTCCACCGTAACCAAAGGTAATAAGCAGGCAGCTGCTAGACAGAAGAAAGATGGCTTTGTGCAGTGATGTGAAACCTGTGAGCCAGGAGCCTGCTGGTAGGTATTTGCAGAACTAACTGGGTTGGACAGGGGAAGTCTCTTAGGGGTGTGAGGACACAGAGGTGTCTCTGTATAGTGAATGGAATGGAAACCAAGGCTGAGGTGAGCAGAGGCATTCAAGAGGAGAAGCAAGTTCCAGGGCACGGAGTGAAATGGCTGATGTCTTCTTTGTGAACATATGCCTCGTGACTGTGGCTCTCAGCACAGCTGAGAGCTGCAGACACACAGTCCCTGAAAAAAATTTCATACAGTCTTACAGAAGCAGTGAGAAATCTCTCTGGCCTTTCAGTTTCTCTCCCAAGGTGCAAGTCTGATGAATCTACACAGTGGAGGAGGAATAGGGACTTTGTTATTGTATAGGTGACACTGGAGCATGATGATGTGATTTAAAGTGATGAGTTTCTTTAATTTGTGTCTATAAACCATAGGGACAGACATATTATGTTATAGAGGTGAGAAAGGAGCAGGAGCCCCCAGACACCTCCCTAAACTCTAGTAGGTGACATAATGTGAAGGGAAGAGACAGCACCACAATATAACAGTACATGTAGTGTGGTCTATAAAGTTGAGCAAGCTAGCAGGGCTAAAAAAATGTGAGCACCAAACACTGACAGAAGAGATGCAAGTGAGGCTGGTAAAGCAATAGGCAAGCAGGGAGGCTAATACTGAATTAATCTTAGGAGCTAAATAGGAGTTTGTTCCAGAATTAATCACTTGAAATATTAAGCAATGGAGACTGCTAAGATGTTAAATGCAGTGTCCCTAGTAGGCACAGTTGTCCTACACCTCAGGGACCCTCTGAGTGCAGGGTTGAAAAAAAAAATAACCAGAAAAAATGAGTGTTTCTTCATCCAGTGTTTTTATTCACCTTCTCCCTCTTACGGCGTGGAGCATCTTGAGGTGCTGGGAAGAGCCTCTGGAGACAGATTCACCCTTACCAAGAGTCATAGGAGGGAAGCCCCAGCACACATATATCCCTAAGATCCAGAGTAGGCAACAAGTGCCTTTGAACAACAGCAGACTGCTTGATGCCAGCACAAAAGGGTGTTTATGTGCAAGAGCAAATCAGGGAGAGGAACACAAAGCCAAGGATGTAATTGATGGGAGGTAGCCCTCAAAAATGGTATGTGTGTACTAGTCTGTGGGTGAAGTGAGCATCTGAGTGGGAGAATGATTCTGCAAGAAAACCTCGTGAAGTCAGGGATGGGAGCTGGTCTGTCATTAAATACGTGATAGTACCACAAGCTGATCTGATTATGCAGATGGATACTCTAGCAGTATGTTTGCATAGTTTGAGTGCAAAGCTATAAGCAGAGACAAGCAGGAAGGAAGCAAATGAAGGTCAAAGTAAGTTCCATTGTAATAAATGCATTAAGGTGGTTAAAGGAGAGTGGCAGATCTTTTAGTAATAGGTTGCAGCACATTCCCTAGGCTGGGTTAGTTTAACAGAGGCAGAAAATAGAGCAGAGCAAAGAACACAGGTTAGATAAAAAGGGATACTCTGTCTACCCAATGAGTAGGAATTCAGGCTGATAGACTTTAATGGCGTGTCTGGGAAGGGTTTGACCATATGTGCTAGCACCAGGAGCTCTCCTTGTCCTTAAAACACGTTGCTCATCAGGAGTAAATGTGAACACAAAAATGCAAAACTTAGACAATTTTACTCATTTGTCAGGGCACTAGATGGGAACAGACCTTAGAACTGTATTTAGAAGATGTTACAAGGCCATCTAGCAGAGGTTGTAATACTGCCCAATAACCTTCACAGAAAAGAGGTTTTTACACTGCAAGGTAGCTTGAACAAATTATTTGATTTCCTTCACTAAAGCAGCTTTTCTGGCAACAGAAACATCGTGCAACATGATTGTACAGCATGCTATGTTCCATCATAGATGCAGAGGAAGAGCTACCATGGGTTTGGTTAGCAGATCATGTGGGGTACTTCTAAGTTGACAGCGACATGTACTGAGAGTTTGACTTGGAACAAGCCAGGGTTATTCTTTCTTTTCTCTATCAGTCCCTATCCAGTACTGAGTCAGTGGCTAAGATTTGTATGCAACACTAATAAGTATGGGCTCCGCTGTGTGCTGGGACTTAGAGGACACTTGAAAGGCTGGAAAGCAGAACCTGTGGAGTATTGTTCTCCTTTGTCCTTTTCTTGAAGTGCTAGCCTTGGGCCTGAAATGTCCTGGATGGAAAAATTGCACATAGTATCCCACAATGCTATTGGCTTCATGGAAGTGAAATCTCTGTGCAACACTGCTTTCCTTCACCCTGCCTTTCAAGACAGAGTTTGGTACAGACCCTTGTGATGCTGCTAGGAAGAGCAAACAAAGGGCTGCAGTAGTGTCCTGGGAGCCCCTGCCTCACCCTTCCATAGCCCAGCAGGCTGAAGACAGGGATCTGAAACCATTCATTAAGGCTCCTTGTGCTCTCAGGTGTGAGTTTTGCTGTTCACACTAACCAGGATGTGATGGGCAGAGGGACATCTCAGCACCCTGCTTGCTATTTGGCTAGCTCTGTGAAGAGGATGCGTTATTTCTAATTTGAGAGATGTGTTGAGTCTAGAGTTGTTTCTGGAATTGCTTCCCTTTGCTTGGCCTGAGCTATTCAAGGAAAGCGCTGCGGTTGCGGTGCAGGTAGTCTTGGTCAGGAGCCAGGGAAATGGACCCTGAGAAATAGAACTTGAATTTATAATTCTGCTTCCACAAAGAAGAAGAAATAAACCTGCTATGAATGTCCTATTAGGGTACAGATTATTGCCCACAGATTTCTCTCTAGTTGGGAGCAGAGCCCACACTTGGGAGCTTGCACCCAGATTCCCGGTGAGACCCACGTCAGATGGTTCCTCAGGAATGTGAGTAGCTGCTGTCTTCCACAAAGCATAAGGCCCCAGCCGCTGTGTAGGGAACCACAGAGCTGTTGGGCCCTGCTTTGGATGATGCTGATGCTCAGTGCTGCTGTCAGGCTGCCTGGGATCCAGGAGAGAGGCAGGCTCTGGGAAGTGCCACCTCATAGGCTGCCAGGAATAATCCTCCTCTGGTGTCTTGGGGTACTACAGTTAGAAGAAACCTCATGATCTTGCATCTTCTCCTGAAACAACCAGACAGCTGGTTTTACAGTCAGGGTGGTGGACTCAGTAGGCAGTTGCTTCCGCTTGCGAGTTGGTTGTAGCTCTAGTCTGACTGATACTTAGCTATCTGCAGGGTGGGATGGATGGAGAAAGTGGTTTTGCTAACAAATCCCCCTATCTTCCCTTTCATCCTGACAGTATTATTGTATTACAGCTCTTCTTACTAATCTCCCATATATCAGCTTTAATTTAGCAGTGCACAAACCAGAGAGACTAAGTTTGTCAGTTCTTTCCCCTGGAGCAGGATTTATCAGCCAGCAGTGCTAGAAGGGATGTGTGTGCCCTGGTGCCTTCCTCTCATTGCCCCATTCTCTGTTATGCAGTGGGATTTGTCTGGACTGATCACACTGATATCACTTACAGAGCTTGCCCAGACCTGTCATTGGCTGGTAGAGAAGGGTATTTTTTCCTGATCATCATGCCTGGGCCAGAATATAATCTTTCTTTTCCTTCTAAAGCAGCCATAGAGTGGCCCAAACTGTTGCTCTAGGAAAGAAGCAGCTTAAAATAATGAACTCCTAACCCATGGTATTTGCTGCTGAGTTTTAAGAGGAGTTTCCTCTTTGTGCTAACCTCCTTTTTCCCCCTGACAGTGAGTGGGGTAGAAAGCATGATTATGATATGAATTCTGGTCACCTTCCATGCTGTGGAAGAATTACAGGCACCAATAAACTTAACAGGTGGCCGCTGAAATGCAAGCATTTCCCATGACCCATAGTTACAGCATGGAGCTTGTTGCCCCATGTCACTTGAAAGCCAAGATACAAACAGGTTTAAAAGGTGTTGTGCAGATTCATAGAGAATTTGTCTGTCAGCGGCTATTTAGCAGTTACAAGTCTGCATGCAGAAACCTCTAAGCCACACACTGACGAAAGCTGGGGAAGGTGTATCAGAGGAGGTATTGCTGTAGGCTACTCTGCCTTTTTACACTTTACCCTGAAATTTCTACTCCTTGTCACTGCCAGACAATCTGTGGTAGATGAACTGACCCAGGATTGGTTTTCTACTGTTGTTGAACACTGGCTGTTGCTTTGTCACGATCTCTCTCCCACCCCTATCATTTTTACCTTTTGCACAGAGGCTTGTCACGCAGGCATCCCAGTCAGAGCCTGCTTGTGTGAGGCATCGTCCTAATGAGCGCTGGAGCTCAGAAGTTCCCTTTTCACACAAGTAGGGCAGCTGCTCCAGTGTGGGTGAGAGAGGAAAGGCAGACGCAAGTATCATGAGCAATGAGGGTGTTTAAAAATAAATGGCACAGCGGTTCTGTTGTGCAGAGAGATTGGCTGTTTTGCTTTTTTTCACCTGTGTGAGCCTCTCTGATGTGCCCGCCATTGTATTTTGCAGCTTGATACCTTCTCTTTCCACCTTTGTTTGCTGAGCCCATGTCTCTGGCGTTTTGACTACAATAACTTCAAAATATGTTAAAGACATAAATGTTAAAGAGATAAATGCTACCCTCACTCATAGCAATGGAATACAAAGTATGTTATTCAAGACCCTTCTCAGCCCCTCTTTTTCACAGGGCCTGGATATGAAACTCAAGAGTTCTGCTACTGGGAAGGTGATGCTGCTGTTTGACTAGTGTCTGAATGGGTGGCTTGTACACCACAGGTCCTTCTCTCTGGGACCAGCCAGGGACATGCTCTGTAGCGGTCTGCAGGACACAGGCTTTCTTAAGGATTTTAATCCAAAACATATAATTCACAAAGCTTGTCTTGCTGGAACAAATGTTATGACCGAACATAAACAGCTGTTAGTTTGTGGGTCCAGTTGGTTGTTCTACCTTCCTCTCCTCCACCCGGTATCCTCTCTGCTAATTGCTGTTCATCAAGTTTATCTGGTATTTCTTAGTAGACAGGAATATCGTCAGCCATTCATTACATGCTTTGATCTCTGTTGATGGCTTCTTAGCAGGGGGGTCCAGGCTTTGGTGTCCATCCTGCAAAACTTCAGGGTGGAGAGAGACTTCCCATGTTGAAAATGCTGGTCTGTAACACCTGCTGCAGTTGGATACCTTTTGGCCTGAACTCCTAGGCGAAGGCATCTTGACAGTGTTCAGTGCTGGCTTTTTCTCTCCTACCAAACTCTTCACACAGCACACTAATGTTTCTGGGTTTCTATTCCAGTTTTTTCTCTGATGCAGGCACCTCTCTCTTCCCCAGCCCTTGCCCTGCTCCTGTCACCTCAGCACCCACCATGGGGCTTTGGGTCACTGCGTCAGCCTCTTCACCCCCAACAGCAGGTGAGACTGACACCGATGGCAGGGTTGATTTTTAAGGCCACACATATGTGTTAGGTTACCTTACTCTGTTTCTGTGACTTCAGGGAGCCTGTGTGCTCAGAGATAATACAATACGAGTCTATGCGCTACAAAAATTTGCAACTTAAAGCTCTTTCATTAAGAACTGTTGTGTTCCTTTAGGACTACATGTAAGTGTCATCCAAACTCCCTTCTCAAAACATCACATTCAGATGTGACTCTGTTCTCAAAAGCTGCATGCATTGCCTTTCTGGCATATGCAAAAGAGGTACTATTGGTTTTACCGTAGCTTTATTCTCTAGCTAGTCACATATTCATTTATTTATTCCTGTTTATTTATTATTTGCAGTGCCCTGCTATGTAACCTCATTGCTTACCCCATTCTGCAATCAGTTCTCCCCATCTAGTTGGAAAGAAAATAAGCACATACTGCAGTTTGTGTTACAAATGGCTAGTGTGCTTGTGCATCTCAGCATTGTCTGTGTAGCTGTTCTGCACCTTCACGTCTCGTGAAAGCTCACAGGGTAAATCTTTTATAGGATCCAACCCAGTTCCCACTTAATGGAAAAAATCTTACTGGTTTCAGCAGTATATGGATCAACCTTCTAATCCCATGAAGGAATGTAGCTGTATTCTTCTGTGGATTTTAGCATGACTGTATGCTGAATGCCATAATGACTGCTGCAGTATTAGCCTGCATACTTTCCATTGGGGTGTGAAATCATCTTGATGTTTGGAACTGCTCAGATATTTTTCTAAACCATTGCTTATCTCTGCATGGGAGAACTGTGCTGTAATAGCCTTAGGACTGACTGAATATTGCATGCTACTGGACTGTGAGTTCCCCCTTAATTCAGGGGATTCCTACAGTCCTGAAAACTGTAGGGAAAGGGGAGAGGGATGTAAGAAAGATTTTAAAAGGAATTTGTGATGAACCTTTGCAGACAGTTAGGTATTACAGGTCTGTTGGTGTGGTTTTCTGTATAAACTAACTAGCTGATATCTTACTTTGAAGCTATTCTGTAGATTTCCATCATGTTTTTAATCTTTGTAGTATTATTGAAGCCTATCTAAATGCTACTGTGAAGTTTTCACTTGACTTGCAGATATGTGGAGTCTCTGACAGTGTTTCAATAGAACATTTAAATATTTTTGGCAAGAGTGCTGCATATATAGAGATCTAGAAAGGAGTTTAAAAATAATTTTTGTGTGTTACTAACACCTCCTATATTGAGACACAAAGTAGAATCCTGTAAGGTGGTTTTCCTTTCTTTATGCTGTCAGGTTTAACTTGCTGCACTGGATTCATCCTGAAGAACTGGCTACTTTCTCTGCTTCTACATTGAGCCTATTGCTTTCATGCAGTGCCAGAATAGTGGCTGCAGATACTAACGTCATATCTTCTGTAAAAAACAATCTTCTTAATAAACCAAAACCATGCAACTTCCCCTTCCCTTTCCTCTGGATATAACTTTTCTTTTTTTGTATGTAATAGCTAGCTACCTTTTAATCTTGTTTAGTTTTCCTTGGAACTTACAGCTCCCACTACTGATGTGCCATTTCTCTGGAACAACTTTGCAAATCATTTCCTTTACTTGCCAGAGTGGATGCATGTCCCTTCAGGGTGGTGGAGGGCACAAGCTACAGTATGCTGGCAGCCTTGTTTTGGTTCCTGTTTCAGAGGGGGTTTTTGCTGTAGTCTTGCATTTCTGCAGACCGCTGGTCAACCTTCTTACATCCTTTTGTGTGACAGTGGGAGAGCCAAATGCTACTGAGTCAGAGGTTATAAACAGATTGTGAGGATCAGCTGCAATGGCTGAAAATTTGGTACCCTGAAGTCTTAGCGACCTTGTGCAGCTCTGCAACAATTGTTTTTCAGAAGGGGACCTGTCTTTGACTTCTTCCTATGGTGAAACAGGGCTTATTGCAGGGGCTTATCCCAGTACGCTGGGATCGGGACAGGATGTGTCAATAGTGTCTTCCCAGTCTTTGCTGGCAGATGAGAGCAGACCTTCCTTAGGCAATTCCTGCTTTTTCTAGCTTTTGTTGCTCTGAGAGACCCATCTACCCAGCAATGGCAATGAGCTGTAGAGCCCTGCCATCCATCCTGTGTGTGGATGTGGAAATAGGAGCTTCCAGGCCACCAATGGGGACAGCTTGGAGAGATTTGTCATGGCACAAGGAGTGTAGAAGTGCTTCATTCACATTTGGTGCCAGATGTCTGCTTATTTCTGGCTACTGGAGTAATGCTAGCTCTGGGGTGGGTATGGAAAAAGGGATTTGGGCAGTTAAAAGCAGGATGGGGAAGAGGGGTCAGGCCTGGCTGCTCCTCAGTGCTTTACAGGATCTTCTTACAGCAGAAGCCTTAAGGGGCTGGGTGTCCTGCTGCAACACCCAGGGGCAGCCCTATGGTCTGTCCCCAGATTCACTCCTAACTACTCTCCATTTTTTAACATCCATGTGAAATATGTGCAGGTCTGACCTTACACGTGCTTAGCATGAACAGAGCCAGAAACACGCCTCTGAGCATGGGAAACATGCCTTTCCTGGGAGGTCTGGCCAGGAGCACAATTGGAGCCAGTCCGATATGGATTGCAAGGTCAGGATAACGATTAGTCCTATGCTTCCCCTTAGCTGTAATTAGCTGTGGTGATGTCACCCTCTGTTCTGACTTCTTGCTGGCATTAATTACAGAGCTGCAAATTTCCTGCCTTTCCCTTTTAATTTCTCTCTGGGAAACTCAGAATTTACACCCTCTGCTTAATGTCTGCCAGCAGACTTCCCCATCACATGCTACAGAGCCTAGCCTCTGCCTTGTAGCACTGCTGGAAATAGGCTTGATTGGGGTGCTTGCTCAGGTGCCTTTCAGAATATGAACACTTCTGGGTTAAGAATGGTCCCTCTGCTTCTCTTGAGCTTGTGTCCTTCATTTTGGATTCAGTCCTGAGGAGCAAAGGATATTTAAACCCCACAGTGATGTTACCCCTCCCTTTAAGGGAATTCTGTCCCCTCTAGGAAATGCAATTTCTCCATCTAAGCTGAGCTGTAGCCTTAATACTAGTAACTGCAGAATTGGTGTAGGAACCGTGAGATGAGCCTGTTTCTGTTGGAGATATCCTCTCAGCTGGTGGGAGAGGGTTTGGGAAGTCTGAACTGGAGCAGTTCTGCATAGCTTGAGTGGCCTCAGATCTCCTAGTTCTGTAAGGACCCTTTACAGCTCTCCACTTGGACTGCACCGCTGATGGACTCTGCCTGTGCAGCTTACACCTTGCTTCGGGGGCTGTGGCTTGAACCCAACCAGTAGTGGCATCTCTGTCATCCGTGGACCCTCATGATCTCTATGCAGCCTCTAATTATTTGGGTCAAATGGGAAGGGCAACAGAGTTCTGCTCCCCAAGCAGGCTACCCTAGGCAGCTTCTGTGATATACATAGAAGCTGATGCAGAATGTGAGGAACCAAGGATCTGCACTAATACTCCTCCATTTAGAGAAGATCATAAAAATATGGTTCAAATCCTGTTCTGAGGAAGCTAAATCCAGACCATCTGTAATGGTATTTTAAGGGTTTATTTTGGTATTGCTGGATGATATTTGCTCCTGATCTTCGTACTTGTTTTGCAGCCATTTATTTTCCTGGATGACTTCTCAGCCTTATGCATTTTGCTCTGTACAGACCTCAGCAAGGTGGCCTTGTGGCTTCTTCAGTCAAGCATCTCCCAGTCAATTGTCCTTTTGTTTTGGGTGTTTCTCCCATTTCAAGTGGGGTGCGTCTATCACAATGAATCCATCAGTAACATAAGGGGGAACATATCCCATAATCAGGAACGTTCTGTCTAGAGAGAAGTGTTTATTATACACAACTTGTTAGGGACTGTCAATCAACCAGACTCCCTTTGTTACTCCATAATGCATCATTAATGATGGCTGCTGCTGTGCATTTAATTTCATTGCACACAAGGGCCTTGTCTCTGTCTCCCCATCCCCTTCCTCCTCTTTATAATCACCAGCACAGAAGAAATTAATAAATCGATCCAGGGAAGGAGAGCTACAGGCTTGCTATAGGCTATGTTTGGTGTCCTTGTTCTCACTGAATTGTACCTTACTCCTGGAGACATCTCTTGGACGTCAGTAGAGCTATTTTGGGATTACTACTTGCTCTGCATCCTGAGGAAGGGCATTGGTATCTGCCCGCACACATAGATGAGCATGGATAACTGATCATGTAAGGCCAGATGTATCTCATGAAAGTGATCTGTTGAGTGCTGGGAATGCATATGCCTCATCCTTTTCAGCTCTTCATTTCTGCCCCCACCCCTGTGGATCTTTGAGTTCTGAGAACATGGTGATGTTTGCTGATTGTCATTTTGCTCATTCAACCCAATTTGCTGAATTAACTTGAAAGAACAATATTCAGCTCCTCCAGGGCTTGTGAAAGGTGGCTGTGAGAAACAAGCTTACTGGAGGCTATAAATTCACTAAAAAATTCAGTTCTTCCCCTGGATTTTTTAGGAAACCACAAATAGTGGAAAAAAACCCCAACCCTGAAAATCCCCAGTTAAGACTGCTGAGAGAAAAGGCTAGTTGTAGTGTGTTTTGTTTGTTAAATAAACCTGACTATGTGGTTTGGGATTGGCCTGTTGGAAGCCCTGAAGCTGATTTTTCCCTACTGTCAAAGTTTGCAGCCTTCATCTGCAGCTGAAATTCAGCACACCAGTAACGGCTAGGATAATTCTGCCTTCTGGCTGGAGTCTGCTAATTGGTTCTGGTTGGTCTCCCTGTCTTATTTCTTTCTGTTTGAGTATCTCTAGGGCTTTTTTTGAGCAGAGAGAGCCAAGCTCTGGTGTGAGCTGTGGATAACAAACTCTTTGGTTTTGTTGCACTTTCCAGGATTAGAAATTACTCAGATTGCCTGGGTTCTTTCCTGCTCTGTAGAAAATCCAGTCCTATTTTGTGGTCCTGAACCAGCTGCCTGGTGTCTATCTCAGCACCACATCTTGCATAAGTCTTTCTGTGGTACTTGCCTGCTCATATTACGTGTTCCTTAGGTGCACAAGACACTGACATGTCTGTTCACATGGCAACCGTGGTTTGTGTGGTCATTCCAGCATGAGAGCAAGGATGGCTTGCATTGAGGGTAAGACACCATCACAAATGGTGTCTGCTCCATTGTCCTTGTTTTTTCCAAAGGAGGTCCCCTCTTTGTCCTGATACCTGTGTCACAGAAAGACCTGTAGCTCCTTCCCATCAGTCCTGAGGACACTGCATAGCAATTGGAGGAGAAGGACATTCCTGTCAACTTCATATGGACTTTTTTAATTCTCTCTCCCCACATCCTTGGCTCCAGGCCATAGTCTTTTGGGATTTCCCCCTGGCAAACAGCTTTGGCAGAGTGCTCCAGGCTGGGTTCCAGCTTGTTCGCCTTTGTCCCGTGTGTGTTGGGGCAGCCAAGCCTGGCTGTGGGTTTCCGGTATTGCTGGATGGGATCCCACTCCTGTCCATCTGCATGGGCACGACCTCTCCCTTGTGTAAAAGTGAGGGAAGAGGAAGCTATGTGCATGCCCTCCACTGGTTTACTAGAGGGAAAAGCTTGCATCTACTGCTCATGGCCAACAGTTTGGCCTTTCAGTCAAGAAAGCATCCTGTTTGGGATGACAAAGGCCATGAGTGGAGCTGTTTTAAACATCTGAGAAGCAGAGCTGTTGCAAAAACCTTTGACCATTTTCCAGCTGAAAGGAGTAACTCACAGAACTGCTTTTGCCTGGATTTTCCATTGTAAAGGAAAAATAACAACACTTGATGTTTCTTTCTGGAGCAGAGTACTTGAGGGTTTTTAAATGTTTTGCGTATTTTCTATTTGCTGTTCCTGTGCTCAACTATCTGAAATATATTTAGATTCTTCCTCTTGTGCATAATTTCAGAGGCTGTATGACCTTTGTTTCAAATCAAAAGGGAGTCAAATTTCAGAATGTTTAAATCCTTGTCTTAATGGATTTCTTTTATACTTCTCTGTGGATTTGTTTGATATTTTACAAACACAGAATGTAACACAGAGGGGGACAAATTATACCTTTTGTTTCCAATTTTTTTCTAAGACCCACCATTTTATTAGAGTCATGTTTCTGGAATTGCTTTTTCCACTCTAAGGTTACTTTTTCCCTCCAGTCAGCGCTAATTCTGGGGCCTCCAGTGGCTCACCAATGGACCAAATGGTCTTTTGGTGCTGGGCTGTGAAGTCATTTTCCCAGGATAAGAACATGCCCCTTGGGTTAATGGAGTCACCGTGCGTTCACCATGATGCTGAGGGCATAAAGTGGCTCTCAGTGTGATAACTTGTGGAGTTTATACAATTTGGTAGAGATCCTAAACGCTGGGAGGAAAGTGTGACCCGTCTTTCCTAAAGAAAAATAAATTGTTAGCTTAAAATTTTATTGTATTCTTTGGTTTGACTGTAGGCTGAATTCAGCCCTTGGATTTCAGTAAATGTATCTAGTAAAAAGGATTTACCCATTTACCTGCTAATACTTTCTTCTCCTTTAGTGGAAGGTTCTTCAGAGACCTTGCCATGCGATAAATGGGTGCTGAATTTCATCTGCAAGACATGCTGTGTGAGAAGCTTAACTGTCTAGGTCTTTGTGATAGTAAGAGACTCAGCCAAAAGTTGGTATGAGAATGAAACTCAACTTTGCATTCTGAGTTCTTTGCTGAATTTTGTTCCCTTACATCCAGTAAATTTTCAGGCTTGCTTTATCTTGAGGATAGAGCTGTAAACCTTGATACTTCCCCCTTGTCCATGGCTAGTGTAGAACAAATAATTATGGAGTCTTAAATCACTGCTTGAAGTGTAGCATCAGATCATCATTCCCTTTAAATGTCTCTGGCACAGACTCACTATCTCTGATTTTCATGTCTCACCAGTTGCTATTTTTACGTGTTTTATATGGAAGAGGCTGCACCAAATAAAGCTATGTGTTGTAGTAAGTGCTTGCAGACTTTAAAATGGCTCCCACTTTGCTGTGTACCTTATAACCTGAATTCCCAGCTCAGCTTTTTCCCCATGCCAGGAAATGTCTCCTGCCTTTGAAACTCCTCTGGAGAGATGAAAGATTAGCTTTATGCTGTCAGAAGCTGTCATTTCTGGCAATTAGAAATAGATCAGCTGACACCTGGTAGTTTTGCAAGTGTCTTGCTTTCCTGCAACTGCTTCAATTCTGGCTGGTTTTGAAGATTACATGCAGGGTAACTCTTCCTGATTACCCACATGCACTCCTAGTTTCTGGCTGATATTTTCAGGCTCTTTTTTTCACTGTTGGTGAAGTTTTTGGTAGCTAGTAATGCTGCTGTGAGGTAGCTTTATTTGTAGTGTAAGAGGGATAGAAGTGGTAAATTTCTCCCTCCTAGTTAACCCAGTCTCTGAAGAAGGAAACAGAGAAAATAGAAGTTGTTATTGCTGAAGGCAGAGGCAAATAAAAAAGCAGCTTTTATTGCCCTAGAGATCTGTCCTGTACTAGGTCTAGGAGGAAATATGCAGCAGGAGCTGGAGAATTGCATCGATGGATTGAAACTCTTTGCGTGCCCTTCGGCTACATCTTTCATTAGGACGTGCCTGCCAGCCCTCTGCTGAGCACCGATCCAGACCCACCTGTCTGGTCTTGTGCTCTCTCCATATAGATGCTTCTGCTTTCATCTATTTCTAGGTTAAATAGTCACCTGAAATGCGCAGTTCCCGGAGGAGACACAGTCAATGTTAGTGAAAGGCTAGGATCTGTTTCTTTGTATTTTAGGTTGAATTTGGATTATAAAGTTAGTGTGGGAGAGCGAGGGGAAGACTGAGCCATGGCACTAGGAGGAATGCAGCCCTCTGTGGTGACCTCTGCATTGCCTCCAAAGCATCCTGTATGTATGTGAAATTACAAACTGGGGCATGGTTATGCTGCCAACTCCAATTTGGCTTTCTCTTCTGTCTCTGAGCCAGTATTTTAGCTGAAGTAGAGCTAGCAGGCAGTTAACCTGAGTGCTCTACCTTGGAGATGCGCTACCCTAGATAATAACGGAGTTTCTACCAAACTGTTGTTTGAAGGAGGTCTCCTTGACAACTAAGTTTCTTGGCAGGGATCTGTTATCACTGGATGGAAGCTAAACAGAGAGCCTGAAAGGTAACCAAATGCCAGGAGCTGGCCTGTCTGCTATGTCAGACATCTTCAATGGCAAAGGCAGAGGAGGGTCTGCCTGTGTCCAGAAATAGCGAGGCAGTGAGGCTTTTGGCTCCCGGTGTGCACGTAGATGGGAGGAAGGAAAATGAGTGGTCTCAAGGAGCACTGTGTTCAAAACTTTGTTTTGTCACAGGCTCTGAGCCCCTGAGGGAGCCTTTTGTGAGAGGGTCTGAAGGGTGGAAGACTCTGGGCTCAGAGGCTGAGTGTCTGTGCCCCTGAAGCATCAGCTAAGTGCTGAAAAAGGCCAGGACTTGGACAGATGGAGTAACGCAGAGTGGAGGCAGGGGAGCCTGGCCTTGAGCCAGCCTGTGGAATGGGGTGGGCAGATCACAGAGAGGAACTGGAGAGAGGTCAGAGGAGGATAATCCTGAAGTGGCAGTGAAGGCTGCAGCTGTTGATGTTAGAGTATGGCATTGCAGAGGTTTGCTTGCTGCTGTGCTGTGGGTATCAGCAGAAGTCTGCCAGCCCTGAGAGCTGGGTGAAGTGGGATGCAGATGGGCTTGTCCCCTTCCTTCAGTCAGTGTCCCAGGGATGTTCTGGGACATTCAGCTGAAGGTGGAGGAGCCTGGAGGTGTGCAAAGCCCTGGACAGAGCCTTGTCCAACATGGAGTGGGGTTGTAAGATCTATGACAGTAGCTGGAAGGGAAGGCAGTGTGCTGCTGGAGCTGGCATTTGGATACACTGGTGTGTGTTGCCTTAGAATAACTGCTGAATTCAACTTGCGTTTTTGTCTCCCTTTGCACCGTCACAGTACTGTGACCTATCTGAATGCTTCTTCCCACATGCCCCAGTGGGGCCAATGGGGCACTCTGGAGGGAATGGTTGACCCATGCGGAGCAGGGAAGCAACTGAGAAGCCCAGCAGTAAAGCTGGTGAGCAAGTGAGGGCTCTCCAGGCCCCTGGAAGCCACTTGCTACTGTCCCTGGCAGACGCATCTAAATTGTGCTGCACTGCAGGACCTGGCAGGCAGGCAGGCAGTGGTCCCTGTAATAAAGCCTTTCACTCCTGATCTCTGTGGCATTCCTAACTCCTCTAGTACAACTGTATGTTGCTGCTGTTTTACTTTGAGTCTGCAGAGAATTTGGCTGGGTGAAAGATGTGTGAAGGGGTGTTAGAAACTCCATCAGAGTTCATGGTGTGAAAGTGGGCACCTAGAATATCACAGCAACGCAAGGGCCATTAGGAGCTGGGATGACTGCATCCCTGCCCTCCAGAGAAGGAGATCTCTGCCCTGAGAAGAATCTGCCCTGCCCGTGCCTTTCCTAGGGCTGCAGACAGATGTTTTGGAAGTGTTTTCCCAAGATGTCACTGTCCCAGGGAATAATATATGGGATCCTTCTATTCCTTTCTTAGGAGAGCCACCTCTCCACCTCCCTCTATGAGGCCCAGTGCATTTTATTTTGCCACTGTTTTACCAGGTAAATTTGTAGAGAGAGCTGAAGCGAGCTGTCCAAAGAGAACCTCAGAGGGAAGAGCAATGAGCTGGTTTGCTAACCTTGAGGCACTCAGAAGCTGTGAGTTAGACTCTAAAAATAAAAACTCCTGGTGTATTTTTATTTCTGGTCTGTTTTCTTCAGCTTTTTAAGTCTTCCTGAGCCTCATCTCTTTCGGGGTATTTTTGGTTATTTGCAGCTGTGATGGACAGGATTTACTAATTTCTTTTCAAATATTTAAGCTGAGACTTTTGCCCCATTTTAGGATTCCAGAAACTGGGGTCTTCAGCAAAAGGACAGACACAGAAGACAAGTCAGAATTGGTAATATGTCCAAATGCTGAGTATTGAACACTTGTCATGCACCTCCAGCACATCTTTGCTTAGTGCCAGGACCTGAATGCAATACAGACACTTGTCTGTGGCTCAGGATTTGGAGGCTTTGGGATGCACAGGTCTGTAGGTGTCTGTTAGGTTGGTACATGGAGGTGTTGGATGGGGATGGATCTTCTGTGTCATAGCCCAAAAGAGTTTGTAACAAAACATAACAGTCATTACTGCCCAGCTGTCAGGTGCTGTTGATAGCTACTGTCTCAAAAGTGCAGACAGGTCTCCATCTTCCTCTCTTTCTCCACTGGGAAGTTTGAGATCTGGCTCAAACTCTGCCAGCAATTCTGTGCTGGAGCTAAGATCATCCTCAGCCCTGCTTGTTCTCATTCTGCAACTTGGGATGCGCTGGAGCAGGCAGATCAAATAGTTACGAAGGGTGTGAATAAGCCCTGGGAAAGAGCAAGCAGGCGGCTTGTTTTATGTTTTCTTCCCTGTGTTTGTGTGAGTCACGGAGCTGGCGGTGGTCCTGCTTTCACCTCGCAGAGAGCAGAAGTAAGTGTGTAAGAGCCCCACGCTAATTTGCTGAAAATAGCTGAAAGCCAGGCTCTTAAGAGACTCACAAGATATTGCAACTCCTCTATGGATTCTTTTTCTCCCCTCCACTTAACAGCTTTTAAAAGACAGTAGAACAGAGGAAGAGGGTGCATGCAGCCCACAGTGTGTGGCTGCCCCAGCCCTCACCTGGATGGCACGTGTGTGTGACCTTGCAGGGTGCACATGAGTGACCACAGGGCAGTCAGTGGGACGGTGTGTGGAGACAGACATTTGAAGCATCAGAGAAGCGGTAAAAAATGTCTTCCCCTGTTACCCTGGAAGCTGCTGGCATACCATGCCACTGTCATGGCAGCGGAGGGGCTGGCTTTCTACCATCACACACCATCTCTGCCCTGAGCAGTCAGGTGCCAGGGCGGTTTACACCTGAACTGGTGCAAGTCTCCAGCAGTTGTGGCATGCCCCTGCTATTCTCCAGTGCAGGAGACAAAATATCAGTTGAGTGCTTTGCAATGGTGCCAGCTCATCATTGCATTTTTTGTCTCTGTTTTTAATCAAAAGTAATGTTACATTTTATGATCTCATTAAAGCTCCAGCTTCTGGAGCCAGTAGATGATGCTGTGAGAATCCCGGCTTTGTTTCTGAGCAGGGGAAGGAAGTCTAGAAAAACACTCTAGCAGCTTGTAGCCTGGGGGCAAAGGTAGCAACAAACCCCATGTTCCTTCCATGTTTCCATGGGCCAAGCCCATACATGAGCTCCTGTTACAGGTTTTGAACACAAGAGTTGACAGAGCAGCCCCTGATCTAGCCGGCATGTTGGGAAAAGCAGGAAGAGTGCTTCGACTTGAAAGGGATACAAGGCTTGCGTGATGGCCATGTATTCAGGTCAGCGCAGCTGAGCAGAAGGGGAACTAGGTGAGAGAGGCTGCTGTCACTTAAGCCATTGCTGTGGGGAATGCAGCTGTGGTTTGGGAGCTCACTGAACCAGGGCTGTTAATGTGCTGAGCATCTCAAGCAAGTGAGAGAGGCAGCCACCTCCCAGCATTTGTCCTTCATGCAATCAAGTGATTGCTCTTCAGCAACACAGGCTGCCCTGAAGCCCAGTTCCCGCATTTCCTCCCTGCCTTAAGCAGTCTTTGCTTCACTTGTTTCCACATTTGTTTCTTCTGTTATGCAAACTCTGGTCTCAGGTCTCTGAGCTGAAATACTCTGGGCTTTCAAAAGCATGACTCTGAATTGCAATCTCTGGCTCCCCTCTGCTGTGTGCCCAGCTCATCTTACCCTTGTTAGAGTGAGCAACAAAATCAGGCATCTGGTGCGTGTTGCAGTTCAGTGCTTGAAACCCATGTGTGTCTTATGAAGTGAAACAATTTTGCTTTAAACCCAGATTACTCTCCATTGGTTTCTGCAATTATTCCTCAGGGAATCTGCAAGCTTTGTGGCCATGTGAGGGCTCTGTTTGCCACTTCATTCACTTCTTGTTCCTCTGCTATTTTGCAGAAGTGTTCCTGGCCTCAGGAACCTTTGTTGTCCCTGATACCCTGACTTCCCCAAAGGAGAAGATTTCCTTCTGTGGTCTGCAAGCTATCCTTCCACTGAGCCCCCTTGAAACAAGTGATCTGCCCCTCACACTGTCCGACTGCTGGGGCTAGGCAGACATGCTCTGTACACCACCCCTTTCCTTTTAACTGGGGTGGAATGGGAAAATGGGTATGGATTTTCAGAGTTATCCATTCACCTCCGTTTTCCAGACTCCTGACTGAGGATGGGTTGGAGGGGAACAAGAAAATGACAGGACACCGCGCATCCTGTCCTGGAGCATCAGTGTACCTATACCATATGGAGTCCTGTCCAGGGGTTACGTTCCAATACCTGGAAACCAGTTCTGGAGCTTGAAATGGGCTCACTGGTAGGGTTGCTTCTGGATATGTTCGTCTTGAGCCAGCAAGAGGTATCCCAGCAGTATCTCCATGAGAGCCTCTGAGCAGTGTTTCCAGGGTGGGAAGTATTCTGGGGTACGTGTCCTAATGAGAAATATGTGTTTGTGTAATCATTTAAGGTTTCTGCTGGCTTACAGCTAAGGTGTGGGTGTGACAATAGCTATTTAAATGCAGCTTCAGAAGTGTTTGTAGGAGATACCCAGCATTCCCTGAGAGCTGATTGCTGTTGCTTGGCACAGTGCTATAGTGCGCATGGTGGCAACGTTACTAACACATTGCTTGCGGTAGCTAGTTTGCTATTTCTGTAAACTCAGAACTCAAACAAAACTTGGCTTTGTTCCTTTGAAGCTCCCTCATCCCAGATGTGTTATGCATTGCCAGATGCTCGTAGCTGTCTGTGTTCAAGCACACACATCTAAGGGCGCATTAAGTGTACCCACTAACCACCCTGGACTCGTTCCTTTGCTTGCCCATAGCTCAGCAAACACAAGGACGCTTTGATGGATCTCAGTACTACTGGTGGCATCGTGCTGTAACCTCCTACCTATTCTAGAACACATTGCTCACAGCAGAGTCTGAATCTCTGAGGAGTCACACTGACAAAATAGGAATAAATTTTTTTTGAGTAAGAAGCTAGTTTTGGCTTCCAAATGTCCCTGCTATTTAGGTCCATTTTATATTTATTTCGTTCAGGAATTTTATACACTGGATTTAAAAATTCAAATATCACTTTACAGGAACACTGGGGTTTTTTGTTTTTCTTAATGCTTTCTTCCCCTCCCCCATCTCTGGCCTCTCCACTTATCGCACTGAAAGAGCTCCAGAATCCCGTCCCGCTCTTCAGACATACAGCGTGGATGGATGTGTATTCCTGTACTGCCTTTGCATTTAATTCTGACTGCTCCTAGTTTATTTTTGCTGTATTCACTCTGTCCTGAGGATGAAAATAAATAAGGAAAATTGATTAGTTAGGCATTGATTTCACCTTCACCTTTAGTCTGAATCACTGGAGGGCTCTGTCCTTAAACTGAAGGACCTGCTTCCACTGAACATAGGAACTGCTCCTCTGCCTGTGTGCAGGTGTGTGCTTGCTGTGAGTTTGCTTGCTTTTCAAGGAAGAAATAGAAAATCTTAATTTTGAACTAAATTTACCTGCAATGATTCATTCAGAGCACTGCTCTCTTCATAACTTATTAACATGCATTAGCAATAAATTCTTAACAGTGCTTCTATAAACAGCAATTGTTCTGCTTTGAAGCCGCGATGCACGCTGCCTGCTCAGTTATGCTGCTGTGTGAAGTGGCACAAATACTCAAAGAGAAATGACACAAAAGGAGCCCTGTACAGATGGCTTAGACAAAACACTGGCCTTTCCCTTCAGTTGTCACAAGCTGGAAATCTGGCATTAAATAGGATTTGTAGACAGGTGTGGTGCCTATCTTCTGGCTTATCCCCTCTTAAACTTGCATCTCTGTCCCACCCTGTACATTGTATACTGAGGACTTCTGACATACACTAGATAAAAATTATGTAGGAAATCTTGTTTGATAGAATACAGCCTGGTACTGGTGATATCTAGCAATAATTGTGTCAGAGCCGGTTTCCTCTGCACCGTAAAACTCTATCAGGTGGTGGGGAAGGATCTTCGATTGCGTGCGTGTGGCTTCTTCCCTTGCCCGTACTGCAGTGTGAAAACTATCGCCTTTTGTTTTGAACGGCTCTTTTTCTTTCTGCTCACAAATCCCACCGGCCTGCTGAGCTCTGCAGCTCAGACACGCTGGTGCATTCGTGCCATCTGCTGTCAGAAGACATTATCGCATGTACCAGTTTCGCTGGAGTTTTTCACAACTTCTGCGGGGATGTAGGAAAGGACAATGAACATGCCCATAGAAGGGGAGAATGTGTCCTGTCTTCTTGTTACTGTGACTGGGCAGCTGACAGTGAAGTGTGAAATAAGATTTGAAGGTCAATATTACAATCTAAAGAACCGCCAGCAAAGTAGAATGTCCTAAGCTCAGGAAAGCAAAGGGAGTGTTTTAGTAGCAATCGTGATTTCATAAGCCGTCTTTCTGAAAAGGGATTACGTGGTGCTTCTTCCTCAATCTCAGAGTTCTGTGGAATACTTCTTGCTTCATTTCTCAGTACTCAGAATATAATTTGGATCAGGGAGTTGTGGTTTAGCAACCAATTCTACTTTACAGGGTCTTCCTAGTGGTGTCCCTATCTACAGGCAGAGATGCCAGTGACGCATCGGAACACAAGCACATGTAGCCTCTTTGGGGATCAGCATACTTTTGCCCTCCTCTGGGCTATGCCTGTGGGTAAGGGCTGGCTGATGTCTGGGCTTAGTTTGGAAGCACCCCAAGCCCCATTCAGCAGCGCTTTCCATCCCTGGTGGGGAAGGAAGTCTGAGAGGACTTTTTGCCTGATGGCAACACTCAGGACTCCGGGTGGGTGGTTTTGTGAGCCAGGGAGAGCAAAGCAGCATGTGTTTGGGTAGAAGAGCTTGCTGGGGCCTCAGGCCTGGGCCCAGCCAGTCATACAAGATAGGTCTCCATGGACACAAGTAGAACAACTCCAGACAGAAAGGCAGTGCAGAACAGTATCGACTTACGCTTTGTTGCTGATTAGCATCAGCTACAAATCAGTATTTCTCTACCTCTGCCACTGCCAGCCCCTTCCCCAGTTGCAGCCAGGAGCAAATAAGTAGAATTGTGCTCAGATTTTTTCTGGACATGAGGTGTGTATCAGCTTTGTCTGACTTCAGGGATGAACAGCCTTGTTAAAAGGCCAGCTCACACCCTCTTACTTCTGCTTCTTCCTTGTGCAACTAATACTATACTCTGTGTTAGTAAATTTAGGAGGTCTGTAATCCTCTTTGTTTGTCTGTTAATCACAGGGCGGGGGGCCAGCTGTCAGTGGGAAACTAATGAGGACAGTATTAGTCGTTGCTTTCTGTGTGACAGGACTGTATTCAGACAATATCCACTCCTGTTGTGCTGGGAAGTGTTTTCATGCAAGGGACAGCAAGCCCTGCAGGAGCTGAGCATCCACGGGGAAATTTTACAAGGTGTTTTCACAGCAACATCTGTAAAATATAGGTGAGATTTCTAATTATTGAATGTATTTGAAGGGTCTGTATTCTTCATGTACCTGCCTCTTCTAAGCCTCACTTTATCAGCACTTGCAAACAAAGCTTTTTGGCATTTTTCATTATTGTTACAGATATATTAGGGAATTTGCAGGATTAAAGATTATGCACGGTGTAAGAATATTACTACAAAGTTAGTTTAATTTTTGAGAGAAACTTCAAATGCAACAGACCAGCTAGGAGAATATCCACCAGTATACTGTTGTTTTCCTTAAGGCTTATTACTGGAGTGAGGTGAGGTTTCCTATTAAATAAAGGAGAGTGTAAAGAGAGTATTTCTACTTCTCACATTTTCAGGAGGAAGCTAAGCGAACTAACTGAATTTACTGTATTATTGGGCTTGAATTTTCAGGGGTAGCTGCCTTTCCTCTGTCTTCCTTGCTAACATGTCTGAAGAAAATGAAACTTGAAGTTATTGCTATGATTTCAGGGCCTGTCTCTTACTTCATGGGTGTTTGGGTTGGTGATACTGCCTCTTAACACTTGGGGGGATTAGTGAATGGATCCTGCTCCACTGAGCTTTTCAGTCACCAGGGTGAAGCAGCTCAGATGGGAGAACGAGCTTTGATTGTCATCAGCTTTCCATTAAAAGAGGACTTCAGGATCCTACTCCATCAGGTCTTTTGCATATGTTTCTGATAGTTCTCTGGATCCAAATCTTGCTTATGTCCTTATTCCACTAGATTTTTATCTGAGAAAGGACTTTGGAATTAGGCTATTGGAGAGTATGACTTCCTGGAAAATACTTTGTGAATTTTGTACTTAATCAGCAACAATTTTGCTTTCTTTTCTGTCCTTCACCTCACAATGTAACTAGCATCCTGATGAGCTGAGGTATCACCAGGCCTGCTGTAAATAAATGTGTGTGTGAGGCTCTGTTTCATGCCAGGTAAGCACAAAAAGGGTTTGCGACAGATGTGGGGCTGGTCTCCTGGAATTTCTCCTGAGTGAGCAGAGCAGGCAAAATGGGATGAGAGTCCTGTTCAGAGGACCATGAGTGCCTCATGCTTGAACTGTTACTCATTATAGGCCCTGTTCCCGGTAACAGAGAACTGCTCCAAAAATACAGCCCTCATCTCACTGCAAATGCTTACAGGTCATCAGCTAGCTGTGAGCACTGCCAGCCCCTGCCTCCGACTCCATCAGCTCCTCCTTCTCACCAGCCAGTTCACACCTTACACGGGAAGGAGGGCAGTTGCAATACCTGGATCTTTCAGGGCCACTTGGCCACATCAGTTCTTACTGTTGCTTTCTTAAGATCACAGTGCTTTTCACCTCTGGAGTCCTGTGCTAGAGTGACAGTGGCATTTTACTGTGTGCCTTCATGCAAGGTGGCCCAGGTTCGACTGCTGTAGCAGTAGTTGCTTTTCCCTTCTGTTTTACTCTGATTGTTCCAGTTGCTGTGCTTCCTGGCCACTGCTTGTGTTGCAGGGATAAGAGATCCTTGACAGCTGCTGGGGCCCTGAGCTTGGCACTTGATGGAGATCAAATCTGCGCAGTGCTTCCTGCTATGGACTTTAACAGATGACAGTGCTCAGCTGCACATAAATGACTATAAAATCTGAAAATTTAGGGACTGACAGTTCCTGTTAGAAACTTCTGCTGGCTTTTGTGCACTGTCAAATATGACCTCTGCAAGATGAAGCTGGGGCAGGAGGGTGGGAGTAATAGGACATGGACAGGCAGGTTTCGAGGGCTTAGGTTTTCCTCTGTCTGTCTGCTGTGGAAAGCGGGGAGGAATACCCTCGCAATTTCTGCTAAGTGTTCCGATTCACTTCAGGGGAGCTGCTCTCTTTTCTGCTAGAAGGAAGTCCAGCCTCTAAGTTCTTCCCCTGGCAATGTGGACAGAGGAATTCTTCATGAATGTCACAGCCAGCCAGCACTTTTCATACAGCTGATGCTGCACCTGGGGCCTTAACAAATATATTCCATGTAGGTGAATAGATCTGGCTCCACACGGCTTTGGCAATGTTCTTGGTGGGCATGGGAAATTGGTTAGTACTGCACCAAAGTTTCATGATCTCAAGACACAGTTGCATTGTTTAAGCCTTTTTGATTTCAGCACTTTCTGACCAAGGATCTGAATTCCCTGCCTCATCTTTCTAGTCCAATCCATGCTGATCTGCAAGAACAGAGAAAAATGATATTGTGGTTCTGGCATTGGGTGTCTCGGATGTATTTGGCCTACCTGTCCTGGCTTCCCCCAGTGTTTAGATATAGGATCTGTCAAAGGGGCCAAGCCAGGGCTGTATGGATAGAGTACAACCAATTCTGTGGGCTGGAGAGAGGATTTGATTCATGACATCATCTGTACCAGATGCCTCGCAAGGGCTTCTGGAGGCACCTGCTTTCCTTCTGCACTCCAAGAACGGATCTCCCCTGTGTCCAGTGCTCTTTTGGGGCTTGACTGGCTTCCTGGAATCCTTCTTTCCCCCTTTTTCTGTCCTATGGTATAAAGCTAAATAGATTTAGTCATTGGTAGATTAAGAGAATGAAAGTGATTGAAGGGAATGACATTCTGATCATGTCATTGACCCCAGGAGCCAAGTTTGACAAATTTTAAGGGAAAATGAACATCAGATTGAATTAAAGCTGTGGTTATCCATCAACCCTCTAATGGCTGTTTGTTGCTATGTATACTCCACATATAAGTTTTAACTTTGCTGGATGATTTAATGAAGAATTTTTAAATGAAGGACAAATCTCCTGCTGCTCTGTAGCAAGGTAGGGACACTGAGGATGGGCAGTGCTGGTTCAGGCCCAGTTCATAAGGAATAGTGCTGTGATTTGCTCTGGCTGTGATTTATGTTTGTAGAAAACAACTACTACAGGAACAGAAAACAAGCTCATAGTTAAGCAGCTGGGGAGAGAATTTCCAGTGCGTTTGATAACTGTAAGCAGGAGACTTGGCAGAACAGCTCAAAGTGCGTTTTACGATGGAGGCTCTTGTGTTATTTACAGGATGTGAGGGTGTGGTGGCATTCCTCTGGCACCTGGACATAAAGTGGGGTAGCAACTCAGCCCTTTCAGGACAGGCAATCAGGTACCAGACAGTAACTGAGAACAGAAGACAATCCCAGAGGAACCCGAAGTGGTTTTGCAACCTTGGAGTGAGTTTCTGCCTGATATGTACACGTGCCCTTCTGGCCGACTCGGAGTGAGAGGAGAACGTGTTCCTGGGTCTGGAAGGGAACGGCTTTGCTCATCGCTGGAGGGCTGCCACGTGTCTTCGACAAGAGGCACCTGGTGCTGACTAGTCAGATTGGGATGAGAACTTGAGTGAGGCTGAGGACTTTTTTTCTCCTTCACAGCTTCCAAAACCTTCCCCTATCCTACTTCCACTCTTCTTTTCCAGTGTCATCAATGCCCTTTGTAGAGTGTTGGCTTCTTCAGGGGGAATATCCTGAAGGTGAAATTTAAATTTTGGGGAGGAGTACTCCATTATATTGAGCAAACCAGCAATGGAGCGGGGGTAATTTATCAAGCAGGGCTGTTGAGGTGTTTCCCAGAGGGCTGTGAAGACATGTACACAGAAGTCACCTTTCATGTGGCATGATGCAGTGTTGACCACCTCATTTCACATAGAGCCTAGCATAGGACCCATGCAAGTGCTGAGAAGGACAATCAGTTATACGAAGTTTAAATAAGTTGTCCTTTTCAACGTGGAAGAAAGGTGACTGACTAAGCCATGTAAAATCTTGAGTGATCTGTGGAAGGTGCCATGGTTAGGTGATTTCTTCATTTCCTAGCAAGTCAGTGAAAGGAAAACCTTTTTGACACACCATGTACTTTGTGAAACACGATGCTACAAGGCACTGACTATACCAAAACTATAAATGATTTAGAAAGCAATGATAGACATTCCCAGCAGGTAAGTCCATCAGTGCTGTTAAAGACAAAGCTGCAAATTCTGCCTCGGGTTTGTGCAGTCCCAAAGCCAGAGACTTCTTGAAGGTTGCAGAAGGAAAGTTATTATGCTGTACTTTCTTTGCTTGTATGCTCTTCCCCTGAAAGCAGTCAGCAGCAGTTGCCTGAGGCAGGATGCTAGGATAGATGGACATGTTTCGTACCTCGCTGAGGTTGTTACATTCTTGTAAAGAGCACAGTAACCATGAAGGGACTAGGAAAACAAGGGCAGAACAGCCTCTCCTGCAAGGAGCTGCATGTTTGCACTCAGGAAGCTCAACCTGGTTTGAGCCCACTGTTATCACCTTGTAAGCAAATCCATGAGAGGAGTCCTGGTGAGTATCCCTCAGTGTAACATCTTGCTGAATACTTAACTGCTCTGTAAGGGTGTGAGCAGGAACGGCCCATGTAGACCCTGTGTAGCCCATGCCAAATATGTACTCAGTCCCAGAGGGTGGAACTGATAAAGCAATCTGTCCCCTGGCAGGTTTTATCTCTGGGATTGCAGTTCCAGGATAAATGGCATCTTGTGCCATTTCCAAAGGGAATTTTGTGTGTTACACACGCTTTAAGATATGGACACCGCATGGACACAGTGTACAGTGTTAAGTGGGGTATAGCAGCAAGCTGTTCTTATAAGTACCCTTTCTGTCCCCTCTTCTGTTCTGCTTGTCAGCTGCTCTCAGACCTCATCTCCCATATTCTTCAGACCCTAAAGCACCTCTTTGACTTGCTCTTCATATTTTTTGTAGGCTTTCAGCTTTGAGACACTCTTATCTTAGTTTGGCTAATATGTCTCTGGAGTATTGGATAAGCAGGCTGGAAACCCAACATCAATTTGGAGGGTGACTCTTAAATTCTTCACTGACTGAAGCAGAGGTGCAGAGCCATGTAGGGGCTCTCTCTGAGAATGCTGGTTTCAGGTCTGGAAGCTGTCTAGCCCTGCTATTGTGGTCTCCAAGACCCGAGTATTTTAGCCAAGCAGGTCACTTACAGTAACACCACGGCTGGTTTTGGTGCCAGGGTGGGTTTAGGTGTTTGTGACAGCACCGCCCCTTGCTCTACAGGCACACCCTTTGAATCTAAGCTTTTTTTCCTTTTTTTCTTTTTTCCCCTTGCACCATGAAATACCCCTCTCCATTGGCCTACAGCATTTCAACTAGCTGGTGGCATCCACCAGGGCACATGAGAACTGGAAAAAACCTGGGGTGCTACTTTTAAGGTTGTTTTTAAAGAAGATTTTGGGGAAAGAAGCGGATTTCTTTTACGAAGGGGTGCTGGCTCCCAGCAGTGTATTCTGTCACCATGTCACAAGATTTCTAAAAGGAGCAGAATCAGTACGACAATGGTGTATCAGTCTGCAAAGAGTAACTTTCTTCACTCACTTCCCATATTTGACTAAACTGGTATCAGTTCAGCCTCCCCATTCCCCTCCCACCCCCTGCCTGCTTCCGCCAACAGTCCTCTCAAAGTGTGCCTTGTAACTAAAGACTCTCCTAAAGAGCTGACTCTTTCAGTTCTTCTGCGGTACAAAAACTTGTTCTGCTCATAAATAGATTTGCAATTACCAAGGGAAACAGAAGAATCAGTGCAACCCAGCTGCATCAGAGCCAGCCTCCCATCCTGTCTTAAAGAAGCCCCTGAAATTCAACACACGCCACTCGGGCATAGCTGGGAGACCTCTGCGGGGATCTTTCATTTGAACAACATGCCTCTTCTGCAAGATCTGCTGTTTGCAGCAGAATTGTCAAGAAACTGCAGAGTGCCTGTCTAGTGTCTTTACGAAAAAGGCAAAAGCTTTTTGTTTTTTGACTAGCCTGGGTTTTCCTGTATTTCTTTTTGCAGTCAAGGGTAAGAATTGCCTGGCCAAAGTGGAGGATCCTGAGATTTATCATGACCTTAGAAACTGGTTCTCTGCTAAGAACATCTGGTATGTGGTTAGTGCTGCCTGAGCAATTCCAAGCACTTTCTGAGGATCCAGGAGGTCAAACTCCCTTTTGGGGCTTACAGGAGGGTAATGCAAGGTTATACATCAGACTGGGTAGACCTGGGAGGAAAAATCAAGAGCCCTGCCTATGCTGGGTCCTGTAGGATTAAGCAGTAGAAAGAAGGAAGGTGGTGGTATATATGGTTGATCCCTGGCCTTCCGTATAGAAAAGATCACCTATATAAGGAAGATCCCTTCTATATGTCTTCTCTCTAGGCAGTCAGGGAGCACGAGGGGGACATACACCCAGCATAGTGGTTTTTGGCTGCCCTGGTGAATTGAATAGGCACTACCGCTACCTTCCACAGCAGGTATGTCAGCTCCTTGCAAACCTAGATGGGCTCAGCTTGTCTTAGAGCCTGAGCTCAGGCTCTGCATCCCCACAAAGTGTGGTTAGTTTCCCAGTGACACATTTCTGCATCTCCCAGAAAACATGCCTGGAACTGGGGCATGCAGTGCCACAGGGCAAGCTTCCCTGTGCTGCTTCTTGGTCGTTTGCCCAGTGAGGGCAATTCAGATCTGATGAATCAAAAGGAATTCCCAGCATTTCTGGTCTCCTCAGAGACATGATTGCTTCCTGGAACCCCTCTGGAGAGCTTCCCTGCATGGGAGTTCACTCGCCCTAGGGCCTTGGGTGGGTCTATGGAGGAATTAAACATCCAACCCTATTGATGTCCGTGGGGACTTTCTGATGTCTTTTATGAGGGGTGTGTACCTATATTTCTTCCCAGGTACTGCTGCAATCACAGCAGCATGATGCTCACTTTCTTTCAATATGGTTACTAAAAACGTTACTTAAGACAGGTCTGTGCAAGACTGCCTGCAAGTAACAGACTGGTTTGGAAAGAGCACACTTTAAATGCAAGGTCAGCCGATGATCAGCGCCAGAACACCACATCATTGCTATTGATTGAGAAAATGAGCATCCATACCTCTGGTTTTGTGAAGATTGTTCCCTGCAAAGTAAGAAGGAACAGGGGGAAGAAGATATCAATGAGAAAGCCAGCTCAGGTTTTGGATTTCTCTGGAGAAAATCTCAATTTTAATTCTGTAGGCTTTCTCCTGGTGTGTGAGGGAGAGGAAATGAGAGAAGGACACTTCTAATTTTGTCCAGTTCTCCTTTCCCTCCCTTATGTCCATGTGCACATGTTGAAGTGTGCAAAGCATCCGAGTGTCCCAGTTCTTCTGATCCTTCACAGACAACACTGTCCCTAGGCTGAACCCACAGTGCTTTGGATCTTTGATCAGCGTTGGAGAGAGTACTCTGGCATCTTCTGAACTCCAGTGTGGGGCCAGGTACCAGGCATGTTCATTCTGTGCTGCAGCTGTTTTTAACATCCGATGTTACACAGACTTCTCAAATCAGATTAGATGGCAAAGTCAAGAGGTAAGCAGAGAAGCTCGGTAATGAGGAGCAGCAGCTAACTTCACCTTTACTTGCTGAATTGCACTGCACAGCTGCCTGCAGGCTGCAGCCAGCCCCCTGCCATTAACCTGGGGTCTTTTCCTTCTGGCTGTGTACTCCACAGATAAACTTCTGTACACCGTTTGCATGTGTCTGGGGATCATCATGCCCCTAAAGGTCTTTGGCAGCCTGGCCATGGTATCTTTATGGTTTAGTAGCCTCTTGCTTGCCTCCTGTGCTGGTGATGTATGCAATACATTTGTGATCTTAAGAAGTTGAAGATGATCTGTGAGGGACCACATTAGCTTTCTGAGACAGCTTGCAAACGCTTCCTGTCACAGAAAGTCTGCAAGAACAGGGATCTTACAGTAACCCGTGGTCCCAGCAGCTTACAGGGAACCTTGCAGGCTGTGCAGGAAGAGTGGATGATGCAGGAGTCAAGGAAGAAAATCAAGGCTGTGCACTTGTGGACTGCCTCCTCACCAGCAGGCTGATGTGGAATGTGAGCAAGGCTACTGCAGATGCTGGGCTCTAAGTTGGAGAACAGGAGCAGTGCAGAGTTAGTGCCTGGATCTGACTGAGCTCCCAGAACTCCAATGACATACTAATGCTGTGTGCAAGGTTCTGCAGATCCTTCTTTGTGGAGCCTTCCTGAGCACCCCACTGCTCTTTTTGACCTCTCTATGCAGCAAAAGTGTCTCTTAATTCAGCAACTGCCATGAACATCACCCTGTTCAGTTTGATGAGACCAGGTTAGACTAACAGAACAGCATCTGTCTTTGCTTACATTTCCTTTTGGTAGCAGTGATTGTGTTTCTAAGGCATCAGGAAGGAAGGCTTCAAGAAGAAGCCCCAAATTAGGAAATACATATGTTAGAAATAAGTTTTTGTGTAATTTTTTCTGTGGTCAGTTTCTTCAAAGACAAGTCTGTGTGTTCCTCCTTATTTACACAAAGCTGGTCATGAAATAGCAGCAGATTACAGCACACACTGCAATAGTCATGAGATCAGTTCATCTGAACTTCTGTAATGGATGCAGAGCATCTCAGCATTGCTTTTTTTTTTTTAATAGGAAGAACAGTCTCTGTGTCATGTGCATCAGAGTCCCAGTTCATTCAAGGATGTATCCCAAATGTAGGTGTTATGTAAAAGGAAAATCTCTTTTTTCTGTCTTTATTCTCCTTGTATCACAGTGCTTGGAGTAGAAATAAATCCTATTTTCCTCCCACTGAAGGAACAACAGTGGAATGAAGTTCCGTTTGTAGAACTCATTTGCTCACCTGTGTTAGTCTGAACTGACTGTTTAGTAAACTAACCAGCAAGCTTGGCCTACAGGTGCAGCTTCTAATTCTCACATTCCCCGTTTTCTCATGCTTGTAAGCACACTTAGCTGTTTTGATGCCAAGTTTTATAGTTTGGGAAGGTCTTAAACTACTTACACATCTAGGAAAACAGAACTCCTTTAAGGTGCTTTAGATAGAAGTGGTAACTGAACACCAGTCTCTTAGCAAAGAGACTGCCTTTTCATAAGGTTATCTAACCTCTATTCCCTTCTCCTCCCAGGTGGTCCTGGTACTGAGATGGAAAGAAGAGAACTCAAATGGCCCACTTGTGCTATTATCTTAAGTATTTGGGTCAAGTACCAATCTTGATATTTTTCTTCTTGGTGTTTGCACTTACATGCTTGCTGGGCTGGAGTGCCTGCTTCTCTTGTACATACATGGGGTTCTCTCAGCTTGCATTTGGGCTGTTGAAGCTTGGGATAAAAGCTTTGTGCCAGGATAGTGTGTTCCATGCAGAGCTGGCTAATGGGATTCCTTGAAATCTCTTCACATTTCAAATAGATTTATGAATAAGGGGAACAGTTTGAACACACTGCAAACCCCTAAAGCCTTAGTGAATCCTGAATTTGGCCATCTCAACTATTTATAGAACACTCTATGCCTATTCTAAATGTATTTTCCTCAGGGGGACCTCATCTCAACCCCTGCTCCACAGCTTAAATTGGATCAGCAATGCTGCTATGATCTGTTAGCAAAAATTCCTCCTCTAGCTGTGTGGCAGGGCTGCAGGTGTTGGTCCAGGCCTTGAAGGGGAAATTCTGTGCCAGGCAGAGCTCAAGGGTTTGGATTTAAACTTTGAAGCCAACCAGGTAGAGAGATATTGATGATATATTTGATCATTTCCTATTGCCATTTCCTGTTTATTTTTTAATATTCTTCCTCATTTGGTAGATCTAGAGTTTTGGAGGGGGAAAACCAGGTCACATCGACAGCATACAACACCTTTCCCTTTCAGGAGTCTTCAGCCTTGCAAATTAGGCTTAATGGTGAGCACACAGAACCTTTTCTTTCTAGAGGTAGCGTAGTGTTCTGTGGGCAGAAAGCATTTCCTATTGCAGGGATGCTTGAAGCTGGTGTTCTCTTTTTCTTTCTCTGCTATAGGGAAGAGAAGTGTCTCTTCTGTGAGAGCACCTGCACGACAGCGCTTGGGGAGCTGTGCCTCTGATTCTACGGGATGGTTCTTACTGAAATGTTTCCTACCCACCAGGGGCAGAATCTTCCTCTTTGCTAGCTGGCATTGTGTAACCCCTCTGGCAGAAGAGCAGGCTGTGCAAGCTTTGTCCGGTGCAAGCTTTAGTCTGTGTTGGTGAAGGAAGAAGTGCTGTACAATGGTATAGAACTAACATTGCAGGAGTGGCTTCTGCTCTCGTCTGGCTTTGGAGGTTGATCATACATGCTCACTGGGTTTTTTTCCAGGCAGTTCAGCTTGGGGCATTTAGAAAACAGAGCTTAAGTCCCACTTGCTGTTGACTGAATGGGTCAGACCATCAACTCTTGCTCCCACATAAGGACAGAGGATCTCTTGAGGCAAAGGAGAGCAGCTCATCCACAGTAGATTCCATAATGGAGAATCTACCTTTTAGAAAAAACATAGGATATTCTTTTTCAGTCAAAGGCTCTGGCTGTACCATAGGATAGAAGTTTTGGTGCAAAGGGCACATTGCAGAACTTCACAGGACATTTTTCATCCTTCAAGTTTAAAAATACTTAGAAAAATACATCCTTTATTGAATTCTACAGGTCTGAACATTTTCTTATGTAGAATAGTTACATTCTGTCTACCTCTCTCAGGAACATTTGCAGGTCTGTATGGCAGATGCTGCAGATCACAGTCCTGAGTGGAAGGGTTTGGGTCAGTTAGAGGCAGGATGGGCCATCAGGACCCTGCGTGTTCTGAATGGCTGTGTTGCACCACAGTAGGGGTCAGTACTGACTTTTATGCTCGGAAGAAAGCAGCTATTCCTTGTTCGTATGATGTGATTGACCCAGACTCTACTTCATGGGTCTTCGACTCAAAACTGGGGTGTAGAGCACCAAGGATGCTTGCACTGGTTAAGGGAGGATCACACAGTTACCCTGAATATTGCCCCAAGACACATTCCCCTTCACACACAGGCCTCTTCCTACAGTCTCCTTGGAATCAATGTCAGTGTAACTTTAGATTTTGCTCCACTATGGCTTACATGTGTGCATGAAGGAAAGGACAGGTGAGTCTCTCCAAAAGCACTGCAGTGCCATTCAGCCTAGTGCAGCACCCAGCACCTTGGGGTGCTGCTGCTGCACTCTGCTCGGGAGACCTGTTCAGTTCAGGCAGTATCTGTGATCCCATGGGGATGCATTAACTCAGGAAAGGCTCTGCAGTACCTGGGGCTATGCCAGCATGGGTGCTCATGGGTTAGTGTTTCAGTAAAAAAACACTCCTGATGTGTCTGTCCGTGGTTCCTGGGCTGACAGTGTGATCGGCATCTTTCTGGCTCACCTCATCATGCCTCTGACTAGTTATTCCCACTGATGTCTCTCTCAGACTGGCTTCCTTGCAGTGGAATGTCTCCATTTGACCAATCTCGATACAAGCAAACTATAGTGCCTTTTGAAAGCTGGAGTAAGTGATGCATGCCAACAAAATCTAGAGTTTGTAAGAAATAATGACATATCCCTCTTACAGTGCTTATAAGAGATAGACTCAGAGTCACTGGCCTTAGTTCCTTCATGGCCTAGATGTGTGCTGTGAGCTGAGGCTGGGAAGGAACCAACAGCATTTAATCAAAAGACGAACGAACACCAGGAGTGAAATAGCCCAGATATTAGAAGCAGACTACAGAGCAGCTGAGGTGCAGAGCTCCTAAGCCTAATTTGAACATTGAATGAGGTGCTAATATCTCAGCTACTGTGTGGAGTCTCTTTTCAGTCTGCTTTTGCCCCCTGTGAACAGTGTTATATATAGAATACTCAGTGAAAAACTGGCTTTGTGCGACTGGTACAGGCAGTGCAGGGCGAAGGGAAGTGTCTGGGTTTGGTGATGAAAACAGAAATCTGTTTTCATGTCTGTGCTCTGGGAAGCTGATCAGATATTTTATGGCATGATAACATCATTTCAGCTTGAAGAACAAATTGCAGAGCTGGCTTCTGTAATTGCCTGATAGTTTAACCTGCCTCTATTCCCCCATAGAGGAGGACATACTGCCTTTGTTCATGTTGCCTTGTTCATCAGTAAATGTACAACAAATTTTAAAATCAGACCTGCTCAAACTAACATTTGTAGCTATTGATTCACTCACGCCCAAACCAACCCCCCTGATGCCCGTCCAACTTTTTTCTTATACCAGAGAAAAAATAAGAACAGTGAGTCAATTAATATAATCTTTTCGTTTTGAAGTGTTGGAGAAGCTTTTGGATATCATGGAAATGAGCAGCAATATGGTGAAGAACTGGTTAGAAGGTGTTTAAGAAGTTAAATTTAGTCCCAAATGTAGCTTTACTGTGTTTTACTAGATCCTTCTGGTTTTTTCCATTGCTCCCAGTATGATGTTTAGGATGGACTTCACCCATTCCCAAGAATACAGGGAAGGCCCTGAGTCAGGTGGGACTAAAGGTTGGCTGAGTGCTGGGCCTGATGTACGTTTGTGTCACACAAACAGTGGTAGATAGCTCTGGTTGCTTTTTTTTCCTACTGGGTGTGGGATGGGTTTTAATCCTGGTTAAATCCTATATCCCAGATCTGTTTGTCTTCTCTTGAAAGGACTTTCCTTTCTCTATTTTGCAGGTATGGTTCAAAAACTTGACCAGAAGCTGCCTGTAGCCAACGAGTACCTGCTGCTTTCAGGTGGTGTGCGGGAAGGAGTGGTGGACATTGATCTCGATGAGCTGAATGTTTATGCGCGAGGCACAGACTATGACATGGACTTCACCCTGCTTGTGCCCGCGCTGAAGCTACATGACCGCAACCAACCAGTCACGCTGGACATGCGCCACTCGGCTTTGTGCCACTCCTGGCTGAGCCTGCGCCTGTTTGATGAAGGAACCATCAGCAAATGGAAGGACTGCTGCACCATCGTGGACCATATCAATGGAGCTACCAATTATTTCTTCTCTCCAACAAAAGTCGCAGACTGGTTCTATGACTCCATTAGCATTGTCCTCTCCGAGATCCAGAAAAAGCCTCAGCGAGGGATGCCAAAGGTGGAGAAGGTAGAAAAGAACGGGACTATTATATCCATCATTTTGGGAGTGGGCAGCAGCCGCATGCTGTATGACATTGTCCCTGTGGTGTCCTTCAAAGGTTGGCCAGCTGTGGCCCAGAGCTGGCTGATGGAGAACCACTTCTGGGATGGGAAGATCACAGAGGAGGAAGTCATAAGTGGGTTTTACTTAGTGCCTGCATGTTCCTACAAGGGGAAGAAGGACAATGAATGGAGGCTGTCATTTGCCAGAAGTGAAGTGCAGCTGAAAAAGTGCATCTCCAGCAGCCTCATGCAAGCCTATCAGGCCTGCAAAGCTATCATCATCAAACTGCTGTCCCGCCCCAAAGCCATTAGTCCTTATCACTTGCGGAGCATGATGCTGTGGGCTTGCGACAGGCTACCAGCCAACTACTTGGCCCAGGAAGATTACGCAGCCCATTTCCTTCTGGGTCTCATTGATGATCTCCAGCATTGCTTGGTTAACAAGATGTGCCCTAACTATTTTATCCCCCAGTGCAATATGCTGGAGCACCTCTCTGAAGAAACCGTCATGCTGCATGCGCGGAAGCTGTCCTCAGTCCGCTCAGACCCTGCCGAACACCTTCGAACTGCCATCGAACATGTCAAAGCAGCCAACCGACTAACACTAGAGCTCCAGCGGCGGGGCAGCACCACCAGCATCCCCTCCCCACAGTCAGATGGAGGGGACACCAACCAGCCTGATGACCGATTAGCCAAAAAGTTGCAACAGCTAGTGACTGAGAACCCCGGGAAGTCCATCTCTGTCTTCATTAACCCAGATGATGTCACAAGGCCCCACTTCAGAATTGATGATAAATTTTTCTGAGCTTTCATCAGTGTTTCTTGGATTTTTTTTCCTTTGTTTCATTTTTAAAAACTCTTACAGTGTGCAGGTTTTTTTGTTTGGTTTTCCTTGATGACTTAGTCTCTTGTTTTTTACATATCCAGCGTAGATTGGATCTGTTGAGAACAATCTGAATAAATTATAATTCCTGGTTCTGCAGGACGGTGCAGATTTTGAAACAGTATATTACTATTTCGTATGCTGCTTTGATTTTTTTGTCACCCGCCCAGCCCCATTGTCTGTGAGTAGTTTCTAAAAGAGAACATGCACTGTAAACACACATGCCACAGTGTAATACAGATTTTTTTTTCAAGCTTCCATAATTTATGTACATTGTTTGGCCTGGGGAAGGTACAACTCACCTTCTGTTGGTTTGGAAATTCACTTCTTTTTCCATGAGCTTCCATCACCCTAAAGAAATGAGGAGAGACTCTGGGTTGGAAAGCACTACTGGTAATTTGACAAGGCCAAATCTACTGGGCTGAAGCCCAGTTCATCCGTTCTTCATACTTCTCACACTAGGGGAGAAAGTTGACTGTAAAGATGATGATGGAGCTTTTGGGGGAAAGAGTTGTTTCTGTTTTGATCTACTTTTTGAATGTAATTGTTCATAATTGGACCTTGTACAGTCCAGAGGGTTGTTTCTGCTGCTTTTCCATGCGGAAAAAGGTTATGGAATGTTAGTTTTAGTGTGTGTAATTATTCAAAGCCTTATTTAAATTCTATTAAAGAACATACCATTATAAATGTTAATTGCACTAATGAAATCTCTGCCATTACCTCAGTCCCACTGTTTGTGTTTCTTTCATGAATTAGCATCTGTTATTAGGTCTTAGTATTGCAGATTGCTTGAGGCCCCTTGGGTCTCATGGTTTCAGGTGATTTCTTGATTGTCTTTTGTAAAAGGCTCTTCCTTGTTAGCCCTGCTATGTGTGAGAAGTCAGATTTTTGCATTGGCATATTTCTTTGGATGCGTATTGTGTGTTGCAGTGCATATTGCATTAATATGTATTGCATGTTGTTGAAACAGGTTTACCATTAGATAAGGATGTAATGCTAAAGCAGTGGTATGTGCAAAGTGAATCAGCCAGACCTCGAGCAAAGGAGCTACCTTGCTTCTGTAATGCATGTATTAGGCCTGATCCTTTATGGCAGTTACCATTCCCTTGACTCCTGTTGACTTTCTGACTTACCCTGGGACACATGAGATCTTACTTTGGTCTAGTGTTTGCAAAAGTTGTGTTTGTATGTAAACTTGTGGTGCAACAGTAGCCTTGAAAAACACATACGCTTTCCTTTTGTGTGTAGGGTAAGATGTATGGTAACAAGGGTTAGTCTGAGCCAAAAATAATTCCAAGAGTTCAAGGATAGAGTGGCTTTTTTGTGGCTGGCTGGCCAGTGACTGATATTTAGGCCTTAAATCAGCAATTTGGGCTTACCGATTATCCCAGAGAAGCTGTTCTGATCCAAACTTGATGCATGTTTTAAAATGTGATTATTAGAGCAGGCTGAAGTATTTTTAAAATATTTGACAGACAAATGAGGCACATATCTAGTAAATTCTAACAGATAAAAATTGTGTATGAAAAATGTGTCCTTTTTTTTTAGCCCAGCCTTTCTGGTAAAGAAACCAGGCTGGTGGAGCAACACACCAGCAGCTTTGGAAACTGCTTTCTTAGATATCAGGGAGGTTTTAATACCTGATCTAGTGCCCAAGTCATGTCTTAAAACTTTGGCTCCTCCATCTCTTGGGCATCTTTGAAAATTTCACCCCGTTGCTGTAGCCAAGATGTTCACATTTACCTGAATTTACCGGTACATACTTACATGAGCCTGAAGAAGCTCTCAGAAATTGCTGGTTAGATGGAGTGAATGAGGATTTAACTTTAAAGCACAACTGGCTAGTGATCATAAGCCCCGGTGCAGCTGCAGTTATGGTCCAGCGAAGGACATGTATTGACTTCAGTGGAAGCAGAACTGGGTCCTACCTGTGTGGCTATTGCCAAAGATGAGTCTCCATTTAAACCTGTGTAACCTGCTGTGGAGGCAGGAGAACCAACTGGGAATTCTCTCCAGGAGTGCTTGGAAAATGCAGATTCATTGAAATGGTCTTTTCCCCAGTCTCCAGGACTTCTGTCTGTTGGAAAGAATCTGAGCTCCAAGATGAAGTTTCCCATCACCACATGAGAGAGATCTGCTCAGCAGAAAGCAGCAGTAGCCTGGCAGGCAGAGTACTTTGCCAGGAGTCCCAGTGTCCGTGCCGGTGCTCCTGACTTATGCAGAAACACAGCCTTCCTCATGCCAGTTCAACGTCCCAATGACCAGCAGTTTGGCTAGCCCATGTCAAGCTCTGGTGTGTGCTCCTTTTTTTTGGTTTTAATTAAAAAACATTTTGAAAAGTATCCATCTCGTTCTTCCTGCATTATGAAGAAAATGTGTGTGTGTTGGGCTTTTTTGTGTGGGAGAGAAGGCTTGGCTTTTTACTGGACTGGAATGCAATTTCCCAGGTAGGTCTGAGAGAACATTATATCCTCTGCCTGGACCATCTGTCTTCCAGGGAGGCAGAATTCTAATCTCTGGTAGGTTTGGAATCTCAGTCTAGTATTTGCTCCTTTCCACATACTATATAGCTCAACTTAATGAAGCAAGTTGCCAGCCCAGAGATGTGATGTGTGCTTTGTATGTTAGAGAACACTGAAGGCTCTATTTTCTTCCTCTGCTATTGTCCCCTCTTGCCTTTGAATATATGCTGGGACAGACTTACAAAATGCATATGTCTCTGTGGAACTTCAAAGTAAGTGAGCAGTTTAGACACCAATGGCCCATTATTCTTCACTACCCCCTGCAACTTTCAAAGGGATCTCAGTACTTTTCCTATAGGGGGGTTCTTGAAAGTCCTTCCCACAAGCATTTTAGAGCACCCAACCCCATGGGGTTAAAGACTTGGCCAATCTGAGTGAAAGGGCATTTGCTTTAAACTAGCAATGTAGTCATCTTCCCTAGTGACGTCAGAAGGAGACGTTAGTGCTGTGAGCCTGTGTCTCAATGGGAGCTTCAGTTCTGCACTCACTCCTATGGGGGATAAGGTTTTTTAAATTTTGCCCTTTAACAACCTGCCCACTGGCTTCTCCCTGTTGGTGGGTGATGTTGCAAAAGGACTGGGATGGTTAGTGAGGGACGGGCTGCATGTGTGAGAATGTGGGAGGTCTCCTTTATGTGTCTGCATACTACTGCCTCCTACACTGTTCAAAGGGAGGGCAGTCCCAGCCAAGAGGGTCTGGTCTGGAGACATCAGAAAGGTGGGGAGGAAGAAAAAGGTGCCCTTCAGAGGTTCCACTTCCATTTTCTCAGTGTGACCTTCCTTGGGCATCCTAGCTGTGGTCCTACTCTTGGGATAAGCTTTTGCCTTTTTCCATAGGGCTTCTGGCCAGTAGCTCAATGGGAGGAGCAGCTAATTTGACTGGTTCCAGTTGCTACTTCTTCTGGGAGACCCTGGATAACCTGTCACTTCTTCAGGGGGACACCTGAACTGCTGCAGAGGTGACAAAACCACCAGCCAGTGGTGGGTTATGCTCTGTGCTATGCAGGGGGGGCACTCAAATTAGAGCAGAACGGAAAAACAGCCCAAGAGCTTTGTGAAAGCCTGCAGTCTCTGCTCCTTCAAGAATGTGAAGCTTCAGTCACTTCTGGCTGGCTGTGATAAAACAGTTTCTCCATGTTTTCCGATACTTTAACCTGGAGAAATGTTGGTACTCTAACCAGGAAACCACAACTGAGCATGAGAGTCACACTGTGCAGCAGATTCAGCAGTAGCTTAACCATCCACAGAAATAGAAGCCAGTCCCCAAAAGCCATTGAAAGAGCTGTGTTTTAACAGTCTGTCTTTTCTGTTGTCCTTCTCTCACTGTGAGAAATAGCTCTAATTTTGATCTAAATTTTTGGACTTTTCCTGATTGCCATGTTCCAGTGGAGAGCAATCTTGTTTTGGCAGATACGGTGGTTCTGGGTTCGACAGGGACATCCGAGCTCTGTGCTCTTCCACTTCATCTCTTCGTGGAGGGTATAGTACGCCGTGAGACAGGCTTGTGTCTGCTACAAATTGACAGGTCGGTGACTGAAACAGACACCAGAAGACAGCAGTCATTCAACCTGAGATGTACCCTCAGCTCAACTTCTGTTGGCCGGTGTTGGGGGCCATATGAAAGGATCCCCAAACTCTCTCTGTGGCCAGTGTGCTCTAAAACAAGCACAGGGCTTCATGCAGGATGCTGTCTTGGTGCCAAGAATCCACCAGTAGCTAGCGGTTTCCAATCAATTGTTTAAATTTGCTGGTAAATCTGGAGATACAGGGTAAAAATGACTACTTAAAAGCTTAGAAGGGCAGAGAATCCTGAAGGTCGAGTTGCTCTGCTCTCCAGAGGCTGCGACTGGTGCTTAGACCTGGCTCCACTGAAAGAGGCTGCAGCCTCTGAAAACATTTCTATAGAGACACCTAAATGTTTATTTAGGTGTTTTGCCAACCTGCTTAATGTATAGTGATGAATGCACATGGCAGCTGGATTTAATCTGACTAAAAGTGTCCATAAGGTGGTGGCTGGGGCTGGAGGGTCACAGGACAGGGCCCAAATCCCATTGAAGTCCATTGGGACCTGAATAATATGCTTGAAACTATGTGTGTGTGCTTTGTTGGATCAAGCTGATTGTGATCAGACCAAAAGTAAGCAGATGTCTGTCATATTTTATTAACCCATGCATAATACAAGCAACCATGCATAATGCAAGTGAATGTGGCAGAGGCTTTGCTAATGATTCTTTCTCGATTTTTTTTTTAAAGGTGTGCATAGTTGGTGCCTAGAATTGCATGAAAACATCCATCTGACCCTTCTTGCAGGTTCAGTGTTGGATACATTTTGCCACTTTGTTTTTTATTAAAGCCAGCGTGTTCAAAAGGTCACTGGGCAGCTGGGTGCAATAATGTTCAGATTCTCCTGGCATTGCTCAGTGATTAGAAATATTCAGCATGCAAATAGCTTTTTCAACTTCAGCAAGTATATCATCTCCCTCCTGCCAGCCTTGCTTGGGGTGAGCTAATGGACTTTTAACATCATACAGCTTAGAGAGTGACTGTCTCTAATAGCTTCTGATTAAACACTCCACAAAGGCAAATAACCATCATGGGGCAAAGGCTAAACAAGGGGAGGGGCACAAAAAAGTGTAGATATTAAAAAGTTGCTGGCCAAGGGACTCTTGCTGACATGTTTTGTGTTTAGCGAAATTCAGCATTATATTTAGCACATTTTGGCTTTTGAGAACTGTCTGTCTATTGGATCCCAATTTATTTCCTCTGAATGCTTTTAGAATAGTGATAAAATAGCCCTTCATCCCTTCTCCTCCCCCTCTGCCCATTTATAATCTATTATTTTAGGGCTGCTCTGAGAAACTATTGTGTTTTCCTATTATCATTGTCCCTGGCTCAGCACTGTGCTTCCAAGCTGAATGTAGGCTTTTGGGGGTTATTTTTATCTTGCTGACCTTCTGTGGTTGAGGAACACACTCTCATTCAGTCTCCAGACAGCCTGATGTGCTGAGCAGAGAGATGTGGGTGCATATCGGGGGCATCAGGCTCTCTTTAAACACACTCAACCCAATCTTTCCCTCTCGGTTTTGTGTGTTAAGAATATCAACGTGGAAGACATGACTGAGGTCTTGCTAGGCACAGAGAAGTCACTATAGATGATTCTGAAGTGAAGGAAGCTCTAGTGCAAAGTGCAAAATTGAGCCCAAACAGCCAATTTTCTCCCTGATTCTCAACCTCATCTGCCTGCTTTGTTTTAGCTTTCTTTTGGGGTGGTGGAGAGGACAGAGATGAGCTGCTTTTGTCCACTTCAGTGGGTACAAATCATAGTTTTGGCTTAGAATGTTAGACACATCATTCATTAATAGCTCCATCTCTAGGGCTCCCTATTGCTTTATGCCCTATCATGACAGGGAGGGGGGTTTTATGGTCTGTTCAGCCAATTCACAACAGAACTGTGTGAAGAAAGGAATGGGCTCTTTTCATGAAGGTCTAGTGACCTTATGTCCTTCTCCTGCCTCCCGTGTGCCCAGGCTAGTGCATGCAGTATGTTAGTAGCCCCTTCTGAGGGCTTCCGCTGATCAGACAATAAAGGCCAAGTGCTTCTGTGCAAACCAGCCAGCTCCCTTTCCTGGCCTTCAGCATCCCTTGCTGGGCAAGCCCACTCCTACCTGAAGTCCGTGCCCTCAGAGCAGAGTTTGGCTGGTCATGTTTGCAGGGTACAGGTTGGGACTGCATCTGCAGATGATGGCAGGCCAGGGGACAGCTTCCTACAACTGCCACATCAAGAGATAACTGCATGTGGCTGATCTGAAAGAGCACAGAGGAGAAAATCCTTTCTGCAGAGAGGCTGCTGCAAAGTCTAACTTTTCCTATCAGCACTATGACTTGTGCAGTGACTAGGAGAGGACTCCGTGACTAGTGCTACCATAAAGGCACCCTTGTGTCTAAGAGCTTAGGTCATGCAGCAGCCACTATCCCTGAGAAGTGCTGGGGCTCTTCTGCCTCCTGCCACTATGTGGGATGGAGACCAGGACTGTTTTAGGACTATTCCAGAAAGGATGGCAGAGGGGGAGCTGGAGTGATTGGGGACACACTCTCCCCTCACTCTGACCCCTAGTCTCTGCAACACCACAATACCTGGAGCAACTGGTTGCAGCTTGCATGACAAGATGCCATTTGTGGAGCTTTCAGGAAGAGAGAATGGATCTTACCTGGCAAAGATGGCTTTCAGGCAAAGCCTGCAGCGAGCCCAGTGATTCCTGTGCCTCCCTACTCAATTAGGGAAGCACTCAGTGCTTGCAAGGCCCTTCACCTTGCCTAACACCTTCTTTGCAGCCGTGTAAACTAATGCAGATGAGTTGGGCCAGTGAGGAACAAGGACTGGCAACAGTGTCCCTGCAAAGGACATGTTTCCCCTCTACCTCCCATGGTGCCCAGTACATGCGCCTTCAGCTGTGATTGTCCTGTGAGGATTCTCCAAACCTTCCTCAACTATTCATTATCGATAGATTTCAGAGGAGCCACTTCAGCCATGGAGTTCATCCACAACTATAGTCGAAAACACCGACACTGACACAAGTGGTTTTGATGTTTAGGATCCAGAGAGTGTTTAGTTCACACTCAGCCCCACACTTAACACCCTGTAAGAGGCAAAAGGGCTGTAGCAAGAAAAACCTCAAAGCTGCAACCTTCATTTAGAAACCTCAGAGGTTTCTTCTATTTGCTAATGGTTCTGACTGGTCTTAACTGATGTACACAGTGCAGTTACATTATTTTGTTGTGGGAAAATTGGGACTGACAACTGTTGTCTTTAACCCCTGGACTGCTATGAGTACATACAGATGTTATCTTGCTGACTACTTGAACAGGTTGCACTAACATTAAAATGGAACTAATTAAAATGGAAGGAACAATGGTGGGAAGTCATTACAGAAAGCCTCCAGAAAAATCATGAGCCCATCCGTTAAAGGAAACTCTAGAAACTGAACCCAACAGTTCTGAATGCCATCAGCCCATTGTGACAAAGGACTGATGAGTCCACCAAGGCATATATTACCAGGTCAGTAGTACAAAGCTAGTTCCTCACTTATTCTTTCCCCAAGGCATGGATCTCTTCAGCACCAGAACTCACTGAAAGCAGAATGTGAAGCTCAGGCCACCAGACGACCTGGAAAGAAACACTGCTCAATTGGTTCCTCCAGTCTGATTCTTTGTTGCACCCAGCCTGCCACATGCCCTGCTCCAAAGCAGCTTTAAATGAACTTTCCAGAGGTGTTCTGCTACACAGTAATGAACTAAAATGAAATACAATGCCACTGAAGGGAGCTGGATAAATGCCTTGTCATATTTTGTTATAATCAGCTAGAGCAACATCCTCTTCTGTGTCATCTGCCTCTCTGGTTTACTTGTGGAGTGGCCAACATCATGGTGACGGTGCAAAAAGGGAAGAGAAATGCAAGTTCATGTGAGTTGAAGTAAATAATTCAGAGGCACAGACTTGTTTCTGACACACAGCACTACCCAGGGCTGCCAGGGCACACTGGTCCAGCATGCACAGAAATCATGCTCTCCCAAGTAAAAGCAAGCTATGGAGAAAACTGAGTGAATCCTCCAGCTTGTTAATGTTCCAGCTCATGGAGCAAGTGGCAAGTCAGCAGCGTGACTGTGCGGAGGGCTGGAGCGAGGCTGCAGAGTGTGGAACAGTGTTAGCATGTGCAGGCTGGTGGGCTCCTCAGCTGGTGCTGCTCTACCTGCACACAGGCACCTGCGGTCGCACTGCCATACACCACTGTGCAACTGATTGAATACAGCCAGTGCTTGAGTTTGAAAGCCATTTCTGAATAACAGCTCGAAAAACAAAGGGCCAAAACAAAAAAACAAACAAACAAACAAAAAAAACAAACAAAACCAACAACAAAAAAAGAAGACCACCCAAAGAGCAGTACATCGTGCACAGCCCTTCCACAGAGCAGAGCCAAGAGTGAAAAAGAACTTCAGATCAGTTCTAATGTTGTGGTAGACTCAGGTTTCCTGCCCAGCTGCCAGCTCACAAGGAACCTTACTGTATTGTACTCTGTCTGGAAGGCGATTTGTTCTACCTATACAGCTCTGATAACTTTGGAGAGATGTAGTCTTGGGGGCAAATACAAACCCATGCCCCACTGCTCCAGCTCAATAGTCAGATGCATCAGTGGTTTCTGTGTGGATGCATATATCAGATACTTGAACTTCTAATCTTCCAGATTTTTGCTATATTAGTGTCTTGGCAGCTCTCCTGAACAGTGAAGATCTCTGGGAGATCTTTCCCACCTTGATACTTCTGTCTAAAATTACAAGGAAGACAGTCCAGTGCAACAGTGCGAGAATGAGGTATGTTAGGTAATTCCCACACAATATGCCAGGCAATCTTCATGGTGTCTGTAGAGGGTCCTGCCTGCTTTGCCTTTCCTGCCCCTCTGTGCCTTCACACCCATGCACACACAGGAGAGGTCTCGTCTCGGATGTGGTCTGGAGGTGTTGGGAACAGCTCTGCCTCCCTGTCCTGGACTGCTTGGCTCTGGGTTCAGCTGGGCAGAGCAGGCAGTAAGTCTGGGTGATCATGTCTCTTTGGAGCCCAGTTGTCCCAGTGACCAAATGCTGTGAACTGCTCACCTTTTATTTCAGGCATGAATAACTGTAGCTATACAGCTGCATATGCCTTGAAGAACTAAATGTATCTTTGCACAAAGGATGGGGGTGGGTGGGGGTATGAATTGCTGTGCTTTATGTCTGCGCATGGGATTTCTTTATCACAAAGAACTGAGTTAATCTATTTGTGCAACCAGATCTGAGGTCTAAGGGACCAGCAAGGCATTTAGACATCTAAGTCATGCCCATCCTGCATCACTGGTGCTTGCTGGCACAGACCTGGTCCCTCAAATACTTGTTTAGTGGCATGATGCCATCATCCTAAAATAACTCGCCCCAGCGGCTGGCTGGGTCCACATGTAACCACACGTACTCCTCTGACCTGATTGTAAAAAGGTCCTTCAGATCCAAATGCAGTTTCTCTTTCAATAGTTCTCACTCTCTCACCACGCACTTCCCTCAAGTGCATCAGCAAGGCACCCTCCAAACCTGAAGAGCTCTGATTGGGAGCCAAGGGCCATCGCCATCCAGGAGGAGATGGGATGGATCTTGCCCCCTCCTTCCAGTGCCCTATGCTTGGCTTGGAAAAAAGACATGGGTCTTTTACTGACGACATTCAGCAAGCAGAGCTGATGCGCCTGCACAGCACGGCCCCATGCAGGACCAGCCCAGCACTCGCAGGTAAGGCAGCTCTGCACACAAGCTGATTTCTTCTTTCCTTCAGTGGCACTAATTCGAGCACATGCAGCTCCTGCTCCTGGGCAGAGCTGTTTTAGAGCCAGCTCAGGTATCTCTCAACTGCACAGCATTTGCCAGTTTGAAAAGATCCACCCTGCTTAGAAAGCTAAATAGTGTGTCACAGCAGTACTGCAGCCTCCCAGTTCTTACTGAAAATAACCTTCTGGCGTTTGTCTGTGGCCTGGCCTTGTCTCTCCATGCATCTAGCAAGATAAAACATTCTTTTAAGGGTCAGGGTGGTGATGGAGAAGATACCTGCTGTTCTTGATTTTACACACAGTATTTCAGCAAATGTCCACATTTGCCAGACTGAATCCAAAAGATGAAGGGAGGGGCGTGAAGGTAGAATAGCAACACAAATTAATGAATGGGTTTGTAAAATAATCTCTGTATGCATAACTCACTTTTAGTGGGTGATTTTCAGTCTAGTCACAGGGAGATTATGTTGATTTGCACTTCTGCAACCACTGAAATTCCTTTGCAGTCAGTTAGAGCCAGCATTTCTGTTAAATACATATATATAGTATTTCTCTGGGTTCATTTGAAGAGAGTAATAATATATCATTACTCCCGGTGGGGACATAGCGCTTCCTAGCTTATGTCTGCTCACATGCATTAGGGTTGGGCTTGAACAGTAGCAATCAATAGTGGGAAATGCAGAGGCTGAAACTGCTAAGTGCAGGTCTAATGTTTCTTACGCATTAACGCTCACCAGAGAGCATGCCTGCTCAAACGAGCAAAGAAACAAGATTGACTGCTTTATTTGCTAAATGATTACCAATATTTCTTGGGCTTTTCGTGGTCTGTATATCTTACACAGAAAACAGTTGCTGAAACTGTAGAGGGTAGTATGAGTCAAAAGAAAAAATAAATTAAAAAACCCCCACCTCTCTTTTTAGGACAAATGTGTGTTACCCACACACTCAAGGGCAGGTGGGCTATCCTGGGCTATGTCCAAACACATCAGGATGCAGCTAGCTGGGTTCTGCCCCCCTCATCTGCTTAGTGCCTCCTGATTCCTCTCCTGATGCAGACCAAAGCAGGCATACATGTCCCTGGCTCAGCTCCTGGGCAGAACTAGTGCACGGATGTTACATCCTCATGCACAGCTCCTGGGCACCCCCATGCCCACCCAACATTGTTACCCACTAACCAGCTGCTCAACCTGAAGCTGGGCCTGACTGCCCAAGGAGCTGAGCACCTGCTGCTCACACCAGATTAACAGGAGCTGCATGTCCTCAGGATTCCCAGTGGCTGGACCTGGAATTTGCTCATGCTAAAAGCCAATTCATTTGCTCTGAACACACAGCTGGTACGTGGAGGGAAGCCACAGTTATGGCAGGCAGGCCCTGAGGGTCTGGGATCACCTTATTCCATCGGCAAGCTGAAGTAATTGCTGTGATGACTGAACTTCATAGCAGTACTGACCTCCTTCCCTCTCTGTAATACACAGAAAAGTAGAATAGGAGGAGAAAAAAACACCTTAGTTTTCTTATTTCTTTCTGCACAGTAACCCTGACCTTCTCGGCACACCTGGCCGTTGCTGTGTCTGGGAGGGTTTACACCTACCAGCTGCCCCCAGCACAGCTCGCCAAGTGCTCAGCAGGGCTGGGTACAGCAACAGCCCAGGTGAGGGGGATGTGTGTTAGCAGCCATTTGGCAGAGCAAGGTTATAAAGAAGGAAGGGAGAGCCCGGGAGCATTCTGCTGGTGGGTGCCTGCTCTTAGGGATGTTTGGATGGGGACTGCGATCAGAGGAGGATCAGCGATGGACTGAGAAGTAAGTGAGCCTTTGTGTGGCACTAGTATGAAATCTGTGCATAAAGTAAAAAGCAGCTTTGCATCCTGGGTCTGGCCCCCTGAGGAGCTTTGGGCAGACCCTGTGGTTAAGCGAGGGCTAGATCCTGAGCTGTGAAAAGGTGGAAAAGGCGATTGCTCATGTTGGGGGATGGGTGCACTCACCTTTCCGTTTTCTTTTATTATCTAGAGATAACAGCAAAGCTGTAAACAAACTTGTGAGCTGAGTAAGATGAAAGGCCAGGGCTTGCTTGTGTATGCCAGAAGCTGCTCTGCCTAGAGAGCCCGAGGCAACGTTATGGGCATTTGAAGCAGCAAGTGTTCTGCTGCCTGCCCTTTCCTGAGGAAAGGATCAAGGTAACAAAACAAGAAGCTGTTAGTGTGACTGCCTTGCAGATGTGCTATCTGGAGGAGTTGGGTTTGGTAAGAGCCGAGCAGGAGAGATCTGCTTGATCTTGAAGGCAAGGAGCCTTGGAAATGCTGCTGGGTTCAAGTTGTCTGAATCTGTTTGTTCCTTACGTGGTAACAGTGCCTTGGCCAGTAGCACCTGCACACATTCATCTGCGGGGAAGTACGTGGTCAGACTGTAAAGGACGGACGTTTCCTGGCACACAGTCAGCTTTGTTTACTACTAGAACTAGTAAGCTGGACACCATCAGGTACTTATCAGTGGTTGTAAACTCTTGTGAGGTGTCATGGAGGGAAGGCAAAATGTTTTCTTGGTTTATGTGACAAATTGCTAGGAAGGGTGCACTCTCTTACACTGACTTGAGGGGGAGCATAAGCCCGATAAGCCTGGTTGTCCACCTGCTTTGTTCTATCCTATGGGGTGCTTTCCTGAACACAGTCTGGGTGCAGGTATGTGTGAAGAGCCCTGTTTGGTCTTGCTGAATGCACTGGGCTGCAGCATCCTCAGCCCTGCAGAGGTGCTTTGCTGTGAACCAGGAGGTTGCCCCAGCTGGGAAGACAGCTGACCTTTGTTGATCAAGCAAATTCAGTAGCTTGGTTAGATCCTTACCTGAGGAGTGTGTTGACTTTGGATTATCCCTGCCTGAAATGCTTGCAGCAGTGATTTCACTGACACTAACAGTATGAGAGTTGTCAGCAGACCACAGGTGTACTTTTTTAATGCTAATGTGTCCCAGGCTGTGTTCTCCAAGTCCTATTGCCTCTACAGAGTTTTCAGCCTGTGAAAAGCAGAAACTCTCCAGTGTAGCACCACCAATTTCTCACCATGGTACATCACCTCATTTCTCTACCTTACTAAAGCAAGAAATATAGCCTGAAATACAGAGTCCTGCTGTTGTTTAGTCCTCGTTTTCTATCCCACTGCTATGATACAGCTCTGCTTGCCTATGAGCATAGCGAAGGTGTACCATTATGCTACCCTTCTCTGCTGACCCCAGACATGGCAATGAGAGCAGTTGCTGCCTTATTTAATTTCTTAGTGAAGCCTTCCTGTGAGCTGTCTTGTGCAGACCCAGGGGAGAGCTTCCCTATGGGTATGTGACTTTATAAAAATAAAAATAAAAATAAACAAAGCCCTAGAGAATTAAGTCCACCAAGTGCTGGAGAGGCTTGTTCTGTTGGTCCTGAAGAATTTCAGGCAGGTCTCTCAGCCACAGGTGGTAGGTGCATTGTCACTGCTCTCTGCATAGCCTGGTCAGCACATCCGTGGAAAAGGGTAGCAGTTGGAGTTCTCAACTTCAGAGTTTAAATGATAGAGTATGGGAAGAAAAGCTATCACCTTCTGGCTCCTGTACCCTCCTTCCAATGATGTTCTAGCAGTAGCCTCTACACATTTTTTGGTGAATATTTAATCTTCCTTATGGGTATTTCTCTCACCTACTGGTTTCCATTACAGACAGTAGAATGAGAATTTATATTTTCTGGATTCCAACTTCTGGAGGAATCTGAAAATCTAATGAGAAGAGTGTGTTTTTATCTGCTCTTGTTTTGCCTGATGTGTATAAGTGAACTCACTTCTCAGTGTCTGACTCCAGCCAGCTGCTGATCCTGTTTCCCATCCCTGATGCTTAGTGAATGGGGGCTGTTGATTTCAATATGGAGATGGACTAAATCAGCAATGCTTCAGATCATGTGGATTTCCATAATTGCTGGAAGATTTAGTTATCCTGGGTAACAAGTCGTCATCTCTGGTGGGAGATAGATTGTTTCATGCAGCCATTTATATTCTTGAAAGTATAGTGCCCTTTTACCTTTGAGATTTTTTAACAATGGAGAAGGATAGTATTGCATGACCTTGCTTTTGGAGAAGGATAGTATTGCATGGCCTTGCTTTTGGCAGTGAGTATGAAGTGATGGCGGCCAGCAACATTTTCATCTGTTCTCAGCTCAACTTCTTCCTTCCTAGTCCTCTTCTCCCTGTTTGCCCTTGTAATTGGAGATAAGCTGGACCCACATAGTTATGCAGCATCAGAAATGTAATCTAGACATCTCTTCTGTGAATCGCATTTCTAACATGCCCTTCAAACAGAAGTCAGATGCCTACAGCCTGGTTTCTGTGAGGTGTTTGGAAAAAATCTGAGCTGCAACTATTGATAGATACATGTTTGAGGGACACCTGGAGGTGTCTGATGTTCTCACAAAAACAGCACAATACTCTGAAAAGAAGCTTTTCTCTTCCTAAAAGGAGATCAAACTCTTCATGGGAGGGCAGGCAGGGGCCACTGGGGACTTTGATAAGGTGATGAAAGCCTCGAAGTGATTCATTTTTTGAGTAGAACAGGAGTTCAGGCTGTGCAGGTCTGCAGAAGAGATTTTAAAATACCTTCTCATGCTGTCTGGGAACAATGGAGGATTTGGTGAAAGATCAGGTGTGTTTTCTGTCTTTGTGCCCTATCCAGGCCATTTTCTTGCTGAACAAAACCATGCTTGCTGTGCAATGCAGCAACTAGCCAAGGTTCAGCTTCCCAAAGCTGGACCTTCTTTTCACAGCATCACTGAGCTCCTACCTTCTGTTCCAGAATGACAAACTTGTAGAAATATGGGGCAGAAAGTCTTCGCTGAGGGGAAGCAAGAATGGGGGTGAGCAATTACATGCAAGTGATAGACAAGAAATTTTGACAATTCTTTTGTTGAGATACTGAAGTCTCCAAGTACAAGATAAACCTTACTTCCTGATCTTGTCCCTATCCTTAGGATCTCCTTCTTGGGAGGCCTCATGGCTGCCTACAAGCGCATACTTTGTTTGGTGAGGCTAAGGCCAAGGAAATGGAAAGCTTGGAGAAGGGTCAAGGCAGGTACCCAGACCAAAAAGAGCTATTTGGACAATGTCATTGCTTTGAGACAGATGAAGCGATGACAGGCAGGTTGAGATCTTGAGGCTTTATTTAAAAAACAAAGGTATAGATTCTGGAACCTCTAAATACACAGTGAGATGCTCAGATAAGTGATTGCTCTGAAATCCTGGTTGTGCTGGATCTGGAGGTTCTCAGAACCACAGCAGTTAAGCAAACTGTTACACTTGACAGAAATCATGAGTATGTTCCTTAGCCTTCCCCTCTGCGCAAGTCTCCTGGATGTTTGAATCCTTTAAGTGGTGGGAATGAGATGTAATGCTGTGGAATTCCCTGGCTGGGTGGTCAGTGAAATCCTGTGTTGTGAGGCCCAGTAATGCTGGGTTATCCAGATTAGATGCTGCATCTGATTATCTTGTTGATAATCCTACCCTCAGTAATTTAATCAGGATGGGGATTGCAAGACCAGGATCAGGCAGAAATAATGAGTGATTGCCCCCTTGCCCATCTGTAGGACTTGGAACTCCTTGTTTGTAGCAACATGTGTGGTGGTGCTGTGTTGCCAGTGGCATTGTAACGAGTCTTCTGTTGTTTCTCACTGTTTGTAGGTGAGAAGTCAGTTATTGAGTGGCTTGGGCTGACACAGATTCCTGCATCTGCTTTCTCTGAATTCTCACCAAGTGTGTGAGGGAACTGATATGTGATGCCAACTTAAACAAATTGGGATGGCAAAGAGAATGATCCAGTCCAGTAAGAAGAACAGATGGTGTTAACCTGCCTGTCAGATAGAGGCAGGACTCCCTGCCTACTGCTATAGGAGAGCTGGGTGAAGTGATCCACATCCTGATCCCATCTCTGGCAAAGGGTCCCCCAGCGTGGGTTGGGAATGAAGCTGCTTGGGCATGTACTTGTAGAAGTGCCTAAAGCGGGGCTGTGTCCATGCTACCTAATTTGGTCCAAAAGGCAGTCATTTAGACTGCCTAATATCTGGAGCACCAGGTCCTACAGGAAAACTGGTACCCAATGTATCCAACTTCTCCAAAGCTGAAATGAACTAAGACCTTATTGTGAGACCCACCTAAATATGTGCACATGGGAATAAGAACTGCGAAAGGGAATATAAAAGGCAACTGTCTCCATGTGTTCTATGAACCTGATCCAGTATCTAAGCAGGATCTTACGCCAAGATGATTGGTAGTGCCTCAGGATTTGGGATGCAAGATACAGGTTAGAGGATAATGGGTGCACTTGGAGCAGCTCCACGCATAGCTGGGTGTCACAGTTCATGTTGAGCTTTTACCGCAGTGCACATATGTGATCTATCAAAGACATTTGAGAAATGCGCAGGGGACGGGGGAAAAAGCTTAGCTCGACATTTCTTGTTCCAGCCAGGAGAGGGCAGAGGTTCATACACAACCACGTGTGACCTCGGGAGGCTGCTGGTAATAAATGATGGCATGTAGTGTTCACTGCCAAGGGGCTGAGCACTTAGAGCTGAGGTGGTGTTTCCCCTCCTAGATCATGAGACTGGAGGAAGCATGGGTCAGCTGTGAGACAGAGCAATGCTCAGCTGTGTCTGGGGAAGGAGCTCATCTTAGAGCAGGGATGAGAAGCTGAAACCAGGGGAAGGAGGAATGAAAAAAAACAAGGGAGAGAATGGATGCTGCAGGAAGGGGAGGAGTAGCAGGTGGCAATGGCAAGCCTGGGTGCTGGGCAGGGAGATGAGCTTTCCTCCATGTGGCAAACGTGGCTCGTGGCTGTGTGCAGATGCCGGAGTTGCAATGCTTTGAGTGTGTAGGAGGGCTGCAGCCGGGGAATGGGGGAGCCTTAGCTGGAGCTCACAGACTGGAGGGCTGCCTTGGGAAGGAGTCTGCACATGCTGGCCCAGGGTGTGTCAGTTCAATATAACTCCTACCTGGTGCTGTCCCTTAGAGGTGGCACCCTGAGCACTGCACTGAGCATGTGATTTTGTTGCTTAAATATTCATAATATGGGGAATCTTCAGGATCAAGCAGTAAGTGTTTCCAGCAAATGCTTTTATTTTGGAGCTGTTTGCCAGTTGGTGCTTTCTTGGTGCTGGCAGAAAAACATCTTCCCACTGGAAAACAACCTCATTGCTTTTCCCACTTGCTGTTGCTACTGGCTTTTTTTGCTGCTGCTGCCAGTTGGCTGCACATCCCATCACTTCTACTGCTCTCAGCCTTGATGTTGCATCTTCTTATTTCCTTCTTGTCTGTCCTCTTGACTGCTACAGCTGATTCCCTGTCGTTCTGAACCTCTTTCCTTCTCATCCCACTGTGATGTGGAGCTTGTTATTTCCAGTCCTGGTTCACTTCAGCCTTGGCTTCCTCTGCTCCTGTTACTTGGAGGGTCTCAAAGCTTATTGCCATGCTGATTGTGCTAAACTTTTCCAGTTTTGCCACATTGCTGACTAAATAATTTTCCTTCTCTTGCTTTCTTGCTGGCATAGGATTCAGTCACAACTGGCTTCCTGCCACCTTGAGTCAGTCCAAACCTTCCTCCTCTGCCTTCATTTCTTTTTCTGACCAAAATCTCTTCTAAGTTTAAAAAGAAATGCAAGATTATGTGCTCTCCTTCCTTGTCCTTGTCTCATGGGTGTGAGTGCAGACACATTCTCCAATCTCCCAGACTCTCTGTCTCTATTCCTATCCATGCTGTTATTCTTTCCCTTCAAACCACCCTCTCTTCTGGCAGCTCTTCCTTACAAAACAAACTTACTATTCAAGCCCCCACATGTTTCTTGAAATACAGCCCATCTCTGCACCTTGACTTGCAAAGTGTCTTCCTTCATCAGTCAGCCCTTCTTTCCTCTTGTGTCCTTACTCTTATCACCTGGGATGTTCTTCCACTGTTCTTCCTTTCCCTCCCTATACTGTCTTCCACAAAGCCCCTTGGAGGGTGCTGGTTTTCCCTTTGGCCTTTTCCAATCTAAATTTGTGCAAGTGTCCCATATCACACTGTCCTTGGGCTCTTTCTCTCCTCCCTTTACATATAATTTGACTGATCTCATCCAAGCAATTAACTGCCTTTGGGGATGCCTTGCCACCTCTTCTTAGTCTGAGAACAGGAGGAAACGGGTCCACCCTGAAGATCTCTCTGCAGATCCAGTTATCTTTTTCAGTCAGTCTAAAGCAGAGCTCTTCAGTTTCCCTTCACTTCCAGTCCATTCCTGCTTTTTCAGTGACAATGGACATTGCTATCAGGCCCTCAACCTGCATGTCACTTGCCTTGGATATGTTACTGGATTCTCAGGTTACAGCTATTTTAACACATACTACTGTGTAAGGTTCCATCTCCCACACTACACAAGCCTTCCCTGACATCTTTTCCACTAAAGGTGTAGTATTTTCCCCCCTTGACAGGAGTGATCTCAAGCTCCTCCTGTCCATGCTGAATGTTGCTTCCAAGGTGGTCCTTTCCCTAACTCAGGAAAAAATCTCTTGCAGTTGGTGTTTCCGCAAAGCCAACCACTAATGCAGCAAATACTGTAAAAAATGCCCAAGGAGTTGTTTTCTTCCCACCATTCATTCTTTGTACAGCTGCTCCTCTGACAAGAGAGGAATATCCTCTTAGCACTGTTTGCTAAAGCTGCTACTTGGTTCTGGTATTTTAGTTATGAAAAATAACCACTTTGACTAAGAAACAGAAATACCCTTTTACTTCATCAGTCAGCTAAGAAAAAGGTTCTAGAAATGCAGGGGAGGAAAAACTAATTTTATGTGCAGTAGAAAATGAGATCCTGGGAAAGGGCAGTAGTATTTCTGTTCTGTCCCTCCTGAAGCATGTGGAGATCAGCTCTGAGCATGGCTGGGATGGGTAGTGGCAGGACTGTATGTCTTGAGATATCCTTTCATCTGGCTGTCATGGGCACTCTGGCCTGCATGGCAGATGTGCGCAGCACTGACACAGCTCAAAAGCTCTGTTATTCCAGGGCTTCTGGGCCAGAGCAGGATCTTCAAGGGCAGGGCTGGAAGATGGGCAGAGAAACATGAGTCTGATCCCATCTGGGTGGTAAGTTGAGTGCTTTCTGGACTTGGTTCTTGCCCTCTGAAACCCAACCTGGACAGATCTTCATGATGGGAAAAATAATCTTTTATACTTAATATGTGTTGGACTCTAAAGAAAGAATCTGAACAGGAGCATATGGTTCTTCTTCAAACTCAGTGCTATGCTTGCTGCAGTCAATTTGAACATCTCACTGGCAGCAGGTTACTAATGCTGCCTGTGATCTCAGTCTGGCTTCATCCTTTGCTGAAAGGTCTGCAACAAGAACAGAGATGGAAAACTGCTGTAGAGTGAACGGGTTTTAAGTAACTTCCTGGCTACACTGAGTGTAATCCAAGATTCTTCCTTGAATCTGCATTATTTTCTACATTTATGTTTAACTGTCATTTGGAACATGCCACTGCAATGTTTAGAAAATACTATAGGTTGCTATGCCTAATCCACCTATAGCGAGAAAAGGAGGGTTGTACTTGCTGGGTGGAGCTGAGCTCCTTTCTAAGTGGTCAGGATTTGCAAGTCTTGGGTTAAAGGTGTGTGGTTTGTTGGTGCAGATGGGTGATGCAGCTCAACTCCCCTGCACCTCTTGACTAAGCTGTGGCCACAGCAACCAAGAGTCTGCAAATGGTGTTCATCCTTTCAGGGTCAGTCATGATGATTTTCATCCTGCTTGGGTTGGTTGCAGCCCAAACTTCTGGGATGGATCCAATGAGATCCCATCAATCAAGGAAAGCAAGGCTTAAAGAAATTGCTATTTATGTGTATAAGCAAAGAAACCAACCAAGCTTTTCTATAAGCAAAACATCAGCAGAGAAGAGCAGAGCCGAGGCAGGCAGTATCTTGGCAGGCTCATTAATAACCCACTGAAAGCTGTCTGTGCCTAGTGTCCTGCAGATCTGGGGACAGGTGGCAGGTGAAGTCCGTTTCTGGGTTCTGTGCTGGTTGGAAACCAGGGCTTCCTGAGCTTTAAACGAGAGCCATCATGCATATTCTGGGCCTGACTGGTGCTTTCCTGTTGATGCCAGACCCCTCTGCCTCCACCAGAACTGTTGTCCTTGCAGTTCCATCTAGGTGGCTAGGTGAGTATTCTCACCACATAGTTTATAGTCCAATAAATGACACTAGAGCACAAAGCAGCAGCATCTCTTTGTATTACAGGGCTGCTGGAAGCTGGTGTGGGTTAAAATGGTGTTAGGGGTCAGGCTTTGCCCAGGCAAGGTAGAACTTTCAGGGACCAAGTTTATCCTACAAGCATGAAGAGCTGTCTCCTCAGCCTGCAGGCAGCCTTTCACATCAGGGATAAAGGTGCTTTAGGGGTGCTGTCTGTTCCTGTGGGTTTTAATTTTGGGGGAGAACTGAGCCAGCTTTTTTTCTAAATTTCTCACAGCAAAATGCATGAGTTAGTACTTCAGGATAAGCATGTGAGAATTTTTTTGCCTTTACCATGTCTGTTCAAGTGCTTAAGGTTTGTGGCACTGCCTGATGTAACTATCTAGTGTGGGGGTAAATAGCTTCACACCTAAGGGTTGGTCTTCCCATTTTTGCAGCTGAGAGTGAGCTAGTTTAGTTAGGATTGCCATTTGCTTTTGTCACTCTCCCTTCTTTGCTCCTCTTTCCCCTTGTTTTCTATTACATATCTCACTTTAATTTCGATTTCACTTCTGTTCTCAATATTTTTCATTATATCTGCCAAAAAGAACTGATCTGGTCAAACGGCTGTTGGTGGGACTGGTATCAAGCAGCACTTATCTGCCTCTTGTATTTGGACAAACTCTCAGTTTCAGTTTGAATTATCACAGAAAGATCCAATTCCCTGAGGCATGGGAAAGCTGCACTACAAATACACTGATGCTAATGGTCTTGGCTCTGCAGGTTTTATTGCATTTGTTATTTTCTAGCGTTCTGGAAAACATAGCATTAAAACCAAAAGGGTAAGCATAGACAAGTGGAAAAAATGTTGGAGCCATACAGGAGATGACTCTGTGCCCAAGGCTCTGCTTGTCCCCTACCTCAGGGACACTGGAGGTGTCTGGCACATGCTTAGGATTTTGAGTTTCAACTGGCATTGAATAGACTTCTTAGTGGGCATCTCACAGGACCGTAGGGTCCAAGGGTTCAGTGCTCTAGGAATGGCTCTTATATGGTAGGAGTAAGGCTACGAAATTGTCTCCCTGGGATTTAGACCTCAATCAGAAGACAGTCTGCTATGATTTCTTGAAATAGCAGATAAAGAATATGAATGTTACTCAGCCCTGATGGCTGTAGAGTAGTGATGAGCTAATAGGTTTTTATTGTAGGAAACAGGCATAAGCAAATAAGATTTTAGGATAATTAGTCCATTCTCTGCAAGCATTTGAGCACCTGGCTCTTATGAGGGCTGAGCTGCCAGCAGGAAGCTCCTTCCTGCCTCTGCCCTGTAGACTTTTTTTCCTTGTGTAAAGCATTCCAAATGCATGTAATTACCTTTTTTTAATCAAGTCAAAAAGGGGCTAGTGCTTAAGTAGCTCCATTCAGCAGCTTATTTTCATAGTTTCTCTTTTTACATGAAAGTCTTAAGCTTTTATAATGATATAAAAACATGACTTCTGACATCTCTCCCTGACACCACCTGGCAGTGGAGGTGACGAAGTTATTTACTAAACCGAATAACTAGAAATCTGTGGTGGGGCTCAGAAGGTCTGAGAACTAGCCCTGACAACACAAAGCATTTTGCTGCAAGGACTGAGAACAACCTTCTCCCCTGGACTTTGAGGAGCTCAGGGTGCTCACTACATCACAGAAAACAAAAATTTGGAGTTGGACTGTTTGGGTCAGATCCAACTACCACTGAAGTCACCATCAAGACTCTCATTAATGTAAATGGGCGTATATGGATGCTTATGAAGAATAGTAGCAGAAGAAAGCTGGTGGTACTCTACTAGCCCAATCATGGTGCTCAGGACCTTCCTCTGCATCAATACAAGGGTGGTTACCTCCATCCATGATTTTTCTTCCACAATAATTTTTTACTTAGTTGCAAGTAATCGCAAAACTACTCCCTTGTATTGGTACTTTTGTGACTTTGCTAGTGCCTTTTCCTTTATTAATATAATACTGACTGATTAATCTCAACAACGTTTGATCAATAATTTTATGTAAAGAAACTGACTGTGCTTGCTCAAAGGTTGTGACTTGCTTTGGTTTTTATTTCACACACTAACTGCTAATGCACTTATGCTATGCTTCTAGCAACTGCTTGGATGATGTAGGGAAGTGACATCAGCTGATGATGTAGTAATTATTTTTCTTGTTCATAATGAGAAGCTATCTGTGTACATCATCCTCAGGGTGATGGATTACAGCTTGTTGAGTGTTCTCTGTATTTTGTCCTACCTATATTACTAAAAACTTCTAGTCTATTTACTCCCCTTTTCCCCTGCTGTGTTCTTTATTTTTTCAGTAGTGTTAGAGGTCCTTCCTGCTCCTGCTGTGTCATGGCCTACTTTCTTGGAACTTGCTGCTTTTGCTTGTGCTTATCTGAGCACAACTCATGGCATGTGGACATCTTCTGAGCATGGTGTGATGAAGAGCTGTTTTCTTTTCTGTCCTAAAGAAATCTGTTCTGCTGGCTAACAATGGCAGTTAGCTAATGATGCCCACTGGTTTTCTGGGAGTAGATGCTTCAGAGTAGGAAATAGGACTTCCAGAAGCACTTGGCTGAGTCCTGCTCCCAACTGCAGCTGGTTTCAAGGGGCGTGCACTGGTTTTGAGGTTAGACCCACACTGAACAAGGTTAACAGTTTTCCTCCCCTGAGGTCAGAACTCAGTGCAGCTCCTTTTTGAGCTGTTCACTGCCTTTAAGGAATATTGTCTTTAAGCTCTGGGCAAGACAAAGTTCCTTTCTGTCACCTGCTGTAAGAGCAGCTCTGTCTCTAGCCAGGAGGTTTGATCTGCGCACTGAAGTTGGCTTCTGGGTAGTTTGGAAACAGGCTGAGACATTGGCACCCTCTCTTAATATCAAAGCAAAGAACTGAAGCTGACTTGTGGCCAGCTTTGCAGAGCTTAGTAGAGAAGCTAGATGCCCTGGCCCTTGAGATGGTGCCTCTGCCTGGATTTGTTGCCCTTTTGGATGGTCATCACCAGAAACTAGCACTGAGCAGATGAAATCCCACCACTGGTGATCACCTCCCTCCTGGCCCATCCAGCCTTATGCAGGAGTGCCCCGTGCAGAGATGGCATGTGTGTGGCTACATGCACGACCTTGCAGGCTAGCTGGTGCCTCTGCTGACCTGAATGGAGGTTCCCTCTAGAGAAGGAGGCATTGTGCCAGGGTAGCAGATGGGCAGGAGCAGCAGCAGCTGGGAGACAATGTATGATCGCCGCATGGGCTTACTGTCTGCAGCAGTGCCAAAATGGCCACTTGGCTTTAGCATGTCTGTGCTCAGGATTGCTCGTAACCCAGATGCTTCTAGAGGCAGGGTGCAGAAAGGGGTAGGCAGCACTGCTTGCAGAAGGCTGTGGGCTCTGCCCAGCATCCACCATCAATGGGTGAAGCAGCAGGTTCCTCGGGAGATGGAGGCCTGGGTAATATTTCCATCTCTGTCTGGAGCATCATGTGAGAGCAATCAGAAGGCTGAGCTCTTCTCTGCCAGGTAGAAGCCTTACTTCCATATGCCCTGTCCTGTTACCCCTGGGGAGAGGGGGTAGCTCTAGGGATTTCTGTCACAAAGCAAGCCAGTCTGGTGGGGTGGGCAGGTCTCCAGTAGTGCATGCTGTGCAAAAGCCCTGCTGATCAAACAGTGCAGGTGGCCCTGAAGAAGCCCTGTGTTGGCAGCCCCACAGAAATCACTCAGCACTAACATCAAGGGTGAATAACTCTGCCTTTCCCAAGTAGTCATCTCCTTGCCATGACAGGATTCAAGGACTGAAGCATTATGAAGAGGAGGGTCTGCATAGGGTCGTTTGCTTGGACTGAGCCACCTTCTTATTTGTACCATTGTTCTAGCTTACTCCCAAAGCTTTCACATGCAAGGGAAGCAGCTGACAAGTGAGGGAAGCACCCTGGCAACCCTGTGGACTTGGTACAGGAGAGTGGTGCTTCTGGAGCCCTCCTTCCCCTCTAGTTCAGACAGAAGGTGTGGATGGGAAGGAGTCCAGGCTCAGCACACTCACGTCTCCTGAGTGCTGCAATGCTTTGTCTTACTGTGGTTCGGAGAAGAACTTAATGCATTACTGAGATGCCATTACCGTGTGTATCTTCATGTGATTCTTGTTACTTGCAAAGCCACAGTAGACACACATCTGGCTTCCCTGAGGTCCTAGAGGAGAAATGGTGATCTAACTCAAGCTGGTCTAACTTGAAAGATGACCTGTATAAATGGTAAGGGAGGGAAAATATCCACGTGATTTGTTCCCTTGAATTTGATTCTTTGTATTGAGGAGCGATGCCTTGAAGGGGCTTCATTCTTCAAGCTGGCTTTTTATTTTACAAAACATGTATCTTAAGGCCTTGTGATCATTTCATGATCTGGAAGGGAAACTGTGATGTCACAGATATGACCCAGAAAGAGATCTGATAAACTGTGATTGAAAATGAATGTGTGGATTGATGGGTGTTGCTTGAACTATGTTCCTATCTGCTGTTACTCCAAAGGAAGAAATTCTTCAGAGCTCAAAAGCAAAATGAGAATTCACGTAAATGTTTCTATTGCCTTGCTCCCCAAGGGTGAGCCCTCTGGACTCCAAACTCATGGCCTTTTCCACTGAGAGGACCTCAACAAAGGCAACAAACCCTAGAAGAAATCATCCTACCTTTGCTAACAGAGATCATGTTATGGCTGTCCCTTTCAGGATATTAGAAAAATGTATTTTCTGTGTTTGGGAAATTTGGTCTTGTATTCCCATGGCAGTGGGGCTCAGCCTCAGGAACTGCTCCCCAGCTTTTTCTGTGCAGCTGAATTATTGATGGCTGTTAGCTTTCCAGGGAGTGCACAGCTTTGAAAGGAGTCTCTTGGTTCCTTGGTGAAGTGCCTGGTATTACAAATGGTGCCTCAGATTATGTTCTTGGTAACTAGCCTGGCTGTACCTTAAAAGTTAGAGTATATTTTTGCCTTCCCTTCTTCCTGTTGAAAGTTGTTCTTCATCTTGGGTGCCAGGAACCATAATATCCTCTGAGACTTCACCTGGTTTTAATCTGTTGGAGTTGATAACTTGAATCCAAGAGGTTTAAAAGAAATGGCTGAGGAGTTATTGAGCACTCTGGTGTACATTCTGATCGGGTTTTGGAACATTAGCAGTGACTAATAGATCTTGAAAGAGTTGTTTCTTTGCTTTTCAGAAAAAAGCACAGAGGTGGGCCCTGGACGTGTAATCTGGTCAGTTTGGCATTGATGGTGGGTAAAGACATAGCAATGGGGAAGTAGGATCCCACCAGTCAATAACAGATACTGAAGAAACAGTAGAAGTTTAATTTGACCTTCTAGTTAAATCATAAAGTCTAAGATGACTTTGTCAGCTCTCTGTAGAGTGTTTTTGACAGAAAGCTCATCTACAATACCTGAGTATTCAGTTCTGAAATAAAACTGATTCTTCACAGTAACATAGAACTTAGGAAAAGGGTTGGAGACAGTTAATAGGCGAATTTTGCACAGTGGGTCTTCATCCAGCTGGGCTGTTTCTAGCTCACTGTCAGGGGTGTGTTCGTGCACTAATAAGCCACCTCTAACTTAAGCACCCTGCCACCCTTGTGGGGTGGTAGCTGAAGTTGGAGCAGGCGGTGTTCAGAACTGCCTGCACTGGGAGCTGAGGTGTGGGATCAATTGCACAGTGTTCACTTCCACACCCAGTCAGGGTTCTGCTTTGGGATGGGGAAGCCTATAGGCTGTGTCTGCAGCATGGGTTGCAGTACCTTAAAACGGAGAGCATGAGAGCCTATGTAACCACCAACTGGTTTGCAGGCAATGGGCTGTAGGTGAGAAGGTGAATACAAACACCAGGATGTATAAAAAAACAGTAGGAGAGAGGAATTACTGTTCCTGTATTTAGAAACCTATGTAGTGCTGGAGCCATCTATCCCCTGTGTGTGCAGCTTCCAGCACAGTGGATGCCTCGAGCCGCTTTCTCAGTAACACAAATCATACAAATAAGCACGGAACTGGGTTTTACCATCCCCATCATATCAAAGTTGAAAAATCTGGAAATATTTAAGAGCTACAGAGGAATAATTCCAGTGTGGAAAAACTTCCTTACCAGGGACAAACTTAAGGAGCTCAATCTGTGTTCTCCAAAAGTGACTTGATCCTGGCATGAATGTTTTACCAACATCTCATTAGCAGGGAACCGCTGAATTTATTAAGCGAAGGGAGAACAAAATCCAGTGGCCGGATGCAAAAGCTGACAAGCCCAAACTAGCCATGAGGCCGATGTTTTATGAAACAGCGTAATTAATCTCAAGACAGCGCATCCAGAGAAGGCCTGAACCCGAGACTGGGCATCTCCGAGGAGATCCTCGGGGTGCCCGCGGTGGGGCGGGCTCAGGGGTGCGGGCTGAGTGGAGCGGTGCCGCGGTCCTGACCCACCCGAGCGGCGCGGGATAAGGCGCAGCCCGGTGCCCAGCGCGCCCATCACCCGCGCAAGAACC
>NW_020799110.1:13752310-13759708 GCF_003259725.1 Athene cunicularia | reverse complement strand
GGGGACATTGCAGCAGCGGCGGGAAGCGGGCTCGGGGGCGCTTCCCTTCCCGCGCCGCGGGGCTGAGCGGGCCCTGCGTGGTGGAGTGTGCCGGGGGTGGGTTCCCAGCTTTGGGGTCTTTTTTTTTAATAAATTATTTTCGCTTAGGGTGAGACAGATGTTAGTTGGCGATTTGTTTTCTTAATGCTGAGGATTTGCATAATAAATAGGAGGTCTGTCCCATGTTTTTTAGTCAGTCGGCGATGGGGAGATTTTGGAGACGAAGAGCATTTCATAATTAGAATGGCTTTTAAAAAAAATCTCTTTTTTTTTTTTTTTTTCTGAAACGAGAAGAACAGGACTATAGAGCTCTGCCCTCATTACGTTGCATATTTAACACATCAGAACATCCTGATAAATTGGGAGAAATGCAACGAGTATTGTGCTATTGAACTCTATCCACCCTCGAAAGAGGAAATCATTAAATATTGCCTGCCTAGCTTGTGTGTCTGCATACAAAGAGGCATAGATCTAATCCAAATATATCCCTTCATGTTGGGCATATCTATTTTGTTTCCATACATAGCTATGTAGTCCTGCACATTTATTTACCTATCTACCTCTACAGTTGCATCAGACATCACACATTCAACTGGTACATGAACTCAAAATCTGTAAATGTTAATTGCCCGTGAAATATTGATGGTATATCGGTCCATGCAGTGGAAAGTCTTGTTGCCATTCCCACCTAACCCTAGCTGCCAGCTCTCCTGTATAACACGAATCAGGCAGCTGTTTAATTGACAGAGATCAAGGCAGAGGGAGAATATGGACTATATTAATTCAAGGAAAATTATGGTAGACTTGTATAACACAATACTACATACCTTCCTGGGAGCCGAGCAAGCTATATTTAAACCTCAGGTTTATTTTTGTAACTATCTTGTCAATCAGGGCTATAGTTCTCCTGTGTAGGAATATCTGATTATATGCTGATTAAGGAAGGAAGCTATTTCAATCATATGGAGGCAGTATGTCTTATAAAGCACAGTTTCTTGTGGGCAGTGATCAATAGAATTCCCAGGGCTGGAAGACAGGTAAGTACCTTTTTTAAAAAAGTAAATCTGCAAAGCTTGACTTAGATTAAAAGCTCACAGCACTCATGTTAGTCTTGATATATTTTTTTGGCCATGCACAGTTTTCACAGTTAACCTTTACCTTTTTTGCATGTCCTACTGGTACATGCCTTGATGCGAAACAAATAGACTGTGACTTTAGTATAATACGTTACGTGCCTTGTCATGCACTACAAAAGCAGGCGAAAGGCTCTCGGTGGACCTTCTGATGGGACTCAAGTAGCTGGAGGAGTTCTACAGGGGGCAGAAAGGTAACATCTGCAACAAAATAAAATAAAAAGAGTCCAGCTAGCTAGTGGCAAAAGCAGCACCTGAGAGGGGGTCACCCAGTTCCTATCTTGTGCAAACAGATACAGCGACTGTTACGATGCAGTCGCTGCCTGAATTGACAATGAGCAGCTGAACATGGCAGCATTTCGGGTTACTAGTACTTGTGTTTATTAGTTGCAAGACAGGAGGGTCCACAGCAGTCCTAGGCTCTTGGCTTTGGTGGAAGAGCTATCGGGGGTGAGACAACCCCAAGAGTCACTATTCTGCTATCTCTTGCAAAAAAATATCAGCAGTTTGCTATTAATAGAGATTTTCCTTGATGGGTTAGAGGTGGGGAACAAATACTCTCTGGGTTTCCTCTACCTATGCAGGCAAAAAAAGGATGTTCAGAGCAAACCCAGCAGAAGTCAAGGCACCAGAATGGGACATGTCCAAAGTAGGTTTGACCTTAAAGGAAATACACAAGCAGTTTTGGCATCTCAGTTGGAAAATGAGAAGGTAGAAGTCTGCTCACCGCAGGGCTCCAGTTCTGTTGGCACTGAAGTAATTCTTGGGACTGACTTGATGTTGGAGTAGCATGAGAAGGCCTATGGTGCACAGATAGAGCAGACTAATTTTGTGTACATGTGTAGTGAGGCACAATGCAGGGTGCCTCCCCAGAGGGAGGGTATGAGCCAGCCGAAAACCCTTTGCATCTTCATCTTTTGTGACTAATCCTAGATGGACTTGCAACTGCATTGCCTTACCAGGGACTTGTTTACATTTTATTATTACTAACCAAGCCTCTGCATTGCTAGTCCTGTGTTATGAGACTGCTGCTTGTATACGGTGTTTCTCTGAAGTCATCCCTTGCTTTTTAAATGCTTCCTCCAGTAGCCCTTCTCCCACCCCTCCAGTCTTCCTCAGTGCAAATCTTTAGAACATTTCAAACTCAGCGTTATGCAGACACTGGGGAAGAGTGTGTGCTATATTAAGCAACATAAAGTCTGTTTAAGAAAACCTACCTTCTGGTCCCTGAATTCAGCTGTCCCTGGTGACTGGTGTGGACATTTCTGCCTAGGATTTGCCACTCCAGGACAACTTGGTTGTCTGAATGTGGCTGGTGCTGATGCTTAAAAAAAAAAAAAAAAAAAAAAGGGCTAATGGCCCATCTCGGCGCTGCTCAGAGCAGCCATAACTGATTGCACTGGTTGGGCTCATTCATGAGAATGAGGGGAAGAGGGTATATCCTAGTTCTTGTGCAGCGCAGTGCAGGACTAAGGACCCTACTTTTGTTAGGACTGTTGCAGTAAGACTGCAAGCAAGAGGGTCCTGGTGTGGGCTGAGGAGGTGATGGTGGTTCAGCCTATGCTAGAGATGAACACCTCTATCTCCAGACTCCTAAAAGATAAATATTTGTAGCACTCTATGGATCTGCAACGTTACCAACGTTGGTGGTCTGAGTAACATTTGGCCTGACCCAACTTACAGCTGCTTTGACTTACTCTATTCTGCACATTCACTATCTCCAAACCTTTTCCATCAGTGAGAAACTTAAGTTGTAGTTGCTCCCAAAGCTCATTAGGCAATGGGGGAAGGGAGGGCATTGTGGGTGAGGACTCTGTTTTGCATCTGCTACCTGATCCCTGTTCTCTGAATCTCGCCACTACAGCAGTTCCTGTAGGCTGCAGCAGTAAGCGATACCATGCCAGGCATCCCAGGAGCTGGGCTTTGCCAAAGCTAACAATAGTTAATGTGGAGGTTAAAGAATACTTGGTCATTTGCCAGATTCTTCAGTCACAGTCAGAAAGACGCTTAGTAGGGGAAGGAACGTCACACAGTGATGTTCAGACTCAGAGGCTGGGAAAGAAATCAGCCAAGCAAGAGTCAAGCTGCACAGTGTGGAATGTATCCCTGGGCTTCTGGATGGAGCGGGACTGCAGGCTAGTCTTGCTGCAGGGAGGGCTCCCTTCCCCTGAAGGTGCTGTACCAGTTTCTGTAGTCCTGAAGACACAGGGAAATCCCTTTCTGGCAGTGAGGGAGAAAAGACATATTACTGCTATTGTCCTGTCTGAGGGAGAGACTGGGGACTCGACGTGTCAGTGTTTCATGGGAGGCAGGGGCATACTGCCTGCTGGGCCCTTCTGCAAGGGCCCAGCCAGTTCCTGGTGCTCTCTGTTCTCCCTGGAGGTCAGTGCTGGGGACTGGTGGCTCTGGTGAGGTTTCACTGCCTGGGTGCAGGGCAGGCTGCTGACAGCGCAGGTATGTGCAGTTAGCTGGGCAGTACAGCAGGACTTGTTCTTGCCAGCTGGCCTACTGGGACAGCAAAGCTAAAGCACATTGTTGGCTACCTGACCGAGATCTAGAGGTGCTCTTGTCAGTCCTCCGAGCCATGGTGCTGCCCTGTTGGAAAGTAGTGTCAGATTGGAGAGACATCCTCTATGCGGTGGGTCTTCCCTCAGGAACACCATCCTCCTGCTCAGCAGGCTGTGTGGTAGAAACCAGGGGATGTGGCCTCACATCTCTTTTCTGCTGGGGAGTCCCAAAGCAGAAGGGCTTTAGGAGATGACATGTCTGCAGAGTGACTGTCCCAGGCAGATGCTGCCACACTACTGCTATCTGAGTCATGTTCTCTTTCCAGTCACAGAAGCTGGGAGCAGGCTTTTTGCTTTTTTCGGAAAAATCACAATGTTGTTGTTCATAGACATGCAACGTTCAGGCCTTTAAATGAGGTCCTGTAAAACATCAGTATGATCTGGTTTACCTGGGGCACAGATTTGCCCTTTGTGGGACTAGTAAACGGGTCCAAGCTCTCTTGCAGCTTGCTGTCTTGTGGATATGTGAATGGGGAGGGTGGTTTGATCAATCTCTCCCCATCAGACCTGCTCTGAAGCCTTCCTGGCCAGACCCAGCATTGTGGGGCAGCTTTCTCTGTGCAGCTGTCTGTGCTATGCCTGTAAAGGGCAGCATCTTCACCTTGAAGAACTTGTGATCAAAACCCAACAAGAGCCGATGAATGTTAGGATTGCAGATGGGCTTTGTGGACAAGGTGAGAGAGGGTGGCAAAAGAGAACATGCAGTTCTGGAGATTGCTGTGCACGGTTCCCAACTCCATGGCTTTCTTCGGCAATCAAAGAAAAGATCTTGGTGATCCCAGCTGTAGTTCATGTTCTGAAGCTGTTTAGGATGCTCATGTCAAAACCTACCTCATCCCGCATCTTCCTGACACGTGTTTGTTATAGGTTGAGTCTGCAGCACATACTCTTGACCACGTGTTGGAGTTAATGCAGATTGCTTTGGTAAAGACTAGGTCACACAAGCCATCTTGTTTACTTCTTTTTACTGGAAACCAAGTACTGGCACAGTTACTTTTGTTATGAAACTGTTCCCTTTTTTTGGGGAATCTATGTGAAGATGGTCAGAGGCTTCTCCGAGCAGCTCATTTTCCATAGAGGAGGTACCTGCATGCTCTCTGCCTTTCAGTGATGTGCTGTGTGAGATTCAGGACATGTTACTGAGCCCAACAGTTCTCAAACTGACTGCTTGAAGTTTGTCACAGGGAAGCATGTTAGCAGATGTAAATAAATGCTGTGATTTTTTTAATATCTCCCCCGTGCCACAAGCTGTCTATTTCCATATGGGTGCCAGCTTTCTGTATAGCAGAGGAACACTTTAGTTGCCTGACTTTAAGACCTTATCCCTGAGGCCGGAGTGGGGTTCTGTGAAGATTGCCTTGTTCTGGTGCCTCGGACTCAATCTCTGCTGAAAGGTGTGGGACAGGATTGTGAGGCACTAAGCCAGCACTGCATGCGTGCTTCTCTTTAATGTGTTTCAGAAAACAAGTGAAATGTCTGTTCCTCTTATGTTAGAAATCACATCAAATGACTGTCCTGGGAGGGTTCAAAGATGGTAAGAATTCAAATTGCTCTGTGGGACCAGCAAATGAGCAAAACTTAGCTACGTGCTGCCACCTAGAAGAGCAGATAATGGTCTAATACTTTTATTAACCATTGGTTGGTAATTGCTGAAGTCCTGTGGGTAGGCAGCTGCAACTTCTGGATGAGAGGATGACCCAAGCCTATCTGATGCTGGGGGAAGTAGATATGGTACCCAGAAAGCATCTGTGCTTTAATGGGCTTCAGAACGAGGAGGGAGAAGTGGCCATGCTTGTATTCCTTCATACCTACAAACCCACCATGTTACTAAAACAAAGGGGAAAAAAGGACCCTAGTAATAGGCTTAGATGTTATAAATACGTGAGGGGAATTTAGTCATCTGGCTATTTCTCCACCCCACTTCCACAAGTTACATGGGAGCTGTGGAAGTTGCATTTAGCCTGAATGAAATACTGGAGTAATTTAAAAATATTTTTAATGCAATTAATTGTTCTGACATACCATTTATATGTATAGTGGTTAGAAGCATAATCAGTGAATACTTTGAGTAATGACCTGCATACAGCTGCTCCATCCTTAGTTCATTTAGAGTCCAGAAATTAAAAAAACCTTGATTGTTTTTTTTTTTTTTTAAAAGCAGGTTTTTCAAAAGGCTTAGTTTACCACAAGACTTTTCTTATCTGCTCTTATCTCTCCCCCTCTATCCACTCAGCTATTCAAATCCTGTCTGAATTGCATTCATTTCTAATGTGCCATAAAACTTGATATGCAAAAGCTAGTTATTTAGGGAGAATTGCAGAAACTATTTTAGTCTCTGTCTTTTGACCTATAAATGAGATAACATGATTAATTTTTACATGCAAAGTTTGGTGTTTATTAGCATGTTAAAAAGCAATTTGACAATGAAAAATATTCCTGATGGGCACAATAATGAATGCTTTCACTCAAAGTATAAAGATTTTAATAATGCTGGTATACTAAAATGATTGAAGAAAGAGTTTACTGTTTTCCTGTCAGTGATACCAGGATGCTTCTTTTTATATAGCTCCTATATCCCTGCTTTTTCAAAGTGTTCTTCATAGTCAATAGCAGTACAAATCATCACGTTAATTCATTGAGTTTCTACTCCCAGGTCCCAGGTTTGGATGAACCTTATGATTTGATACTTATGCAGGATACACATTGAAAGCTATGGCTTTTTTCTTCAGATTGAATTAAACTATTTATGGTGTCGTCATGTTTCAGTAGAGATCTTGTGGCTTGAGATGATGGCTGCTCAATAGAGTGCGGGAGCAATACTGCGGCGTGCCTTGAGCCACGTGGCTGAGGGAGGGCTGTGTGTGCTTTGGGATGTGTACTTTAAGAAGTAAGGCGTTTTACTTGCTATTTTTGATAGCATGTGCAAAGCAAGAAATCAGGAAAGTATGGAATAGCATTTCTAATTTGGAAGAATGTTTTTCTCGAGCTGTTCTTTTTCCTCTTGTGTTTCACCCCTCCGTTAGAAGCTGGTTTAGGCTGGCTTTATCCACCATCAGCCTTCAATCGGTAAGGTTAATTTACTCAGTGTAGCAACTTGAAGGATTTATGAAGAAAATCCAGACGTGCTGAATGTTTTATTGGTATAATGAGGGAAAGTTGCCTTGCTTCTCAGTCATTGAGAATGTATTATTAATGCAAAAACACTTTCCTTGAATTTAAAGCTCTGTCCTAAAGAGGCTGACAAGCAAGAAGGACTCTTCAGGAAGTTTGAAGCCTATCTAGTCACTGAGTCTCTTATACCATTCTTATTCCAACATAAAGTGCTATCACTGATTTTTAGTTTTAGTTTTCTCTCCAAGTTCATCCAGCCAAGGGTTATTGGTAGGATGGACATGCTCAAGTGTTGTGATAGTCACTACCCAAGTAAAATGCTGGACTAGAGACCTTGTGGTCTCTTCTAGCTGGCATTGGTCTCCGACATGACCCTGCTGAGAAGCTTGACCTCTAAATCTGGTTCTGGATCCTGCCTCTTCTTCCTCCCGTTCACATACTGGTCTGTACCCCCTTCTCATATCTGAGTGTTATCATTACTTGGGGCATTGAAAAGCTGGATCCAGATGTTGTAGCTAGAATTTGGCTATGATGGGGGGGGGGGGGGG
>NW_020799110.1:13739530-13752260 GCF_003259725.1 Athene cunicularia | reverse complement strand
GGGGGGGAATTACAGGTGTCTGTGCAGTTTGAAAGATCAAATTTTATGAAATTCAGCAGTGGAATAAACTGCCTTGAAGAACAGCCCTCCACTTCATTCTTTATTGATGTGTGGTCCTGAATATGTATACTGGGGGAGAGCTTTAGTGAGTAAAACACTTGTCTGACCTTCAGTTAGGAATATCTTGCAGCAATGGCTTTCGAATGGTAAGAAACAAACACAAAACCCCAAAATATTTCAGATGTCCAGAATTACTGTTTGATCATAGGTGATACATTTTTGAGATTCAGCTTAAATTTCTGAAAGTTTGTCTAGGAGAAGATGTACAGTGTGAATTAATTCTTTCTTTGAGAGTCCTTGCGCGTGCTCTGTTTGCTACGATGGAAAAGTATCCATTTCACTGCCGCTTTAGAATAACCCCAAATTCAGTATTATAAATGCTAGTGCCTCACACATACTGTAAGAGAGAGGAAAACAGCAATAATGCCAACAAAATGAGGAAAAACATAGAATACAGCACCTTCTAGTATATGGAGAAAAGAAAATATATGTAGAGGAAGACTTGGATTTCCTAATTTGATACTAGCAAGCCACTGCAGCATAACTGGGTTGACAGTAGAATAAGCTTCCTCAGCGAGACCTGCTTTCTATACTACTTCTAGCTTATTTGATCTCTTTGAAGGCTGAATCTGAGCTTTTGAGGTACTTTCTAGACTTAAATTCATATTCCCTTTATTGACCAGTGCTCCTGGTATTCTGAGGTTGTCTGTTAACCAGTGCCATACATTATCAAATAATTGCATGGAGGAAGCCAAAATGTTAATTTTTAAACTTTTATTCATATCAATATGTCCCAGTGGAGAAATTACATACTGCAAATTGTAGCAGTTTTGTTGCCATATGAGAAGTGAGGGAGAAATGAGCAGAGAAGTTTAAAAATTACCATCCTGAGTCTCCTCTTTCAGTCAAGATTTTAAATAGTCTGTGGAGCTACTCTGGATTTTCACTTGCGTAGATAAATGTATCATTTGGAACGTAGGCAAAGGCCAGGTGTCTAATGCTTTACCTAACTGAAAACACAATGGAAATAATACTGATTATATGGTGTAAGACCTATTTAAATCCCTTTAGACCTTAATTATTAACTACTTAAAAAGTAGTAGGTGCTTGAAGAAGTCATTTTATATTGGTTCTAGAGGATGTTAAAACAAATAAGCCATAACTTTCTGTTACCTTTCTTTCTGCCACTTTGAAAGCAGTTTACTTTATTAGTACAAATTATATAGCTTTGAGGCTTTTGTGTTAGCGGCTGCTATTAAAATTGCTATATAGTATCTTCAAAAGTCAGAACATCCACCCCATCTTAAAAATGACTGTTAATTACACTTATAAAGTGGCTCCGTGCTGAGCCATGTCTCTGCCGTTACTACTGAATGTAGTACCAGAAATCTAGAATTACCTGTCAGTTTTATTTGTGTGATTCATCTCTCAGTAACATGTATTTCGGGCTTTCCTACCTAAACTGTGTTTATAGTGCATTCCTCTCCCAAATAATCAACATCCAGGAACAGTAATGCTTCAATGTGCTTGGCTGCTTTTTGTTTTGTTTTATTTTTTTTCAAAGAAACTTAGAGTTGAATTTTCTACCTCCTTTGATTAGAAGGTTCCCAGAAATAGTGAGGACAAGCCTGACATACCGAAGCAATGTAAGCATGCAGCCGTGGGCAGGATGCAGAGACAAAGAACAGAATGTGTTTAAAATCTTAATTATTTATAGTAAGAAAATACTGGTTTCAATTCAATGGTCCCTTCTGCGGCACCACCCTAAGGTTGATGACAGCAGAACTGTTCTGCTGTCTGAAATTGAGAACAAGGTATTGAGGCTGATTCTGAGCTTTGCATGCACAGGGATCTTCTAGTGGAGCAGTGTCTGTGCTGTGCAAGTCGGTCAACTGGTGGGAATTTTTGGGTTGCTGGCCTGTTACAGACATACTGCTATACACATGAAAACACAGGCAATTGCTCTTTTTATTTAAAGGTTTTTGGGAGCAGTGAGTCCAGAAGAGTCTCATGAATCTCGGCACCCTTAAAGCTGGCATCACCACCACTGAAATGAGTTTATGCTCATGTGGAGCATGAGTTTATACTTGGTAATCTCAAAGGCAAGGCTGGTGTACAGCTACTTCACTGCTGTAAAGTCATCTTTATTAATCAGAAGCTGCACAGCAATTTGGCCATCCAAACCAAACAGAGCATGTCCTGAATGCAGCTTTCCATCTCATCTGGGAAGTGGCTGTGGTGGGCTATTGGCTTGCTGAAGACGAGGAAGGACCATTTAGGTGGACATGTCCCGCTTCTGTCCCTCCCCTGTACCTTCATATCAGTTCTGTCAGTTGGACTTTGGCTTGAAGCCTGGCTGGGGCATGCAGGAGCTGTGTTTAGTGCTTTGCTCCTCTCCCTGGCTCCTTAGATGTGTGAAGGCTTTGCCTTCTGCATTTTCCCTCCTTGTGGGCCATCCTTCCTCTTAGTGTGAGGGACTTCTGTTCAGCCTTAGGGGCAATCAGGAGTCTAGCAGAGGATAATATATGACACTTCTGGGCTGTCCTGTGCCTGCCAGGGACATGGGAATAAGCACCTGCCCCTTCTCCCTCCTGTTTGCAAAGGAGCTGCCTAAAAACCAGTTCTCCTATTTCGTAGAAAAACCTATTTCCTGAAATTTCTGTGCTGCATTAGGCTGAACCCAATATTTTTCTTACCATTCAGGCCAGTCAAGGGCTTCCTGGATTCTACACTTATGGATGGGTCCTGCCTTGAATCCATAAGAGTGTGTCAACACTTGTGGTATTATGAACAACACAACTGAGATTAGAGACTCATGTTTCTTCAGGTAAACAGTTTTATTGCGTGCTGGTTTTGTAAGGAGGTATCAAAATAGCCAACACTTACTGATCTCTGAGGGACTGTGGATTTCATGGAATGCTTTTAAGGCCTTTCCAGGTGGAGGTACATACGGACCGTAAAACTTTATTATTGTCTTTAGTTCTTGTGTTATTTCCCCAACCAAGCTTACAGCTTTTCTATCTGTTGAAGTATGGAGGATGATGAGGAAAAAGTTGTTTACAGCTTTCCATTTTAACTTATTTTGTAAAAGAGAAACAGTGCTGTTCGCAAAGAGAGCCATAGAATCAGGAAAACCTGTATATTATTCTCTTCAAAAATACTGTATTTCAGTTCTAAGTAACATGTTTTAGTTTGAAATTGTTTTGAAATTATTTCTTTTGAGGGAAAAAAATTACAGAACAAAAACCATTTTAAACAGGACGAACAGTAACGTTTCATTTAAAACTTCAGAATTTATCTTTTTCTATGGAATTCCCTAAAGCAGTTCAACAGAACCGGTCATGAAATTTCAAGTGTTAAATTGACTATATCAAGTATTTCTGTGCAGATGTCAGCTGTAAATGTTCTGCCCATATTTTGCCAATGGTAACTGCCTCAAATGCCTTGCAAGGCCATGTGAAATTGTTTAGTTCCATGAAGATGGCTGACCTGGCCTCACCTGCGTGGATTATCTTGTAGCTTTACCAAAAAAGCATCACCAAACCAGACTGTGTTGTCTTGGTTTTCACCCCATGTCCCAGAATAGCCCCAGCTGGCACCAATAGCTATGCACTACACATATTTATAGTGATACTGCAGAGTACCAGAAATAGTGACCAAGGTGGATATCGGCCAATGGCTGCTGAATGCCCTGAGTCTACTGAATTGAAAAGCTCATGTACCTCCTTGAGGGGAAAATGCAGTCGGATTGTCCCTAATTAAGACCCCAGATGATAATAGAACAATCCAGAAATAGCAAAGCATGGGCAGTGAACTCCCATGATAAGACAAACCTGGATGGGTCTGGTATTGGATCCTTCTTTTTCACCTATTGGTGAAGCAGACCTATTGGACTGTTGGTTCTGTTCCTGGAGGGGCTAGTTTACAGCTACATGAGGCAATAAATAGGCTCCTGCTCCTCTGGAAAAGAAACCCCTTGGCTCTCAGCTCAGCCCCTGCTGGCAAAAAAGAGTGGGGATGGAGAGCCAGAGATTGACAGAGCTGTGCCAAGTCCAAGACAGAAGCTTGTAAATCACCTGGGTTCAGCCCCTTATGTCTGTATTCTACAGTGGGAGAACATCTAGAGAAACTTCTGGTTAATGGAGTTACCGTGCATGGGGCTGTGTGTCAGTATGGCTCTGTACCTTATGTGAAATGGGAGGCTGGTGCCTGGCCAGCGTGCGTTTGTGTACACTCTGGGGTTGAGGCATGTCTTCATTACTTTTGTAGGAGTTGTATTAGGAATCCAGAGTGGGTTTTGAGAGTCTTACCCTGCTGATCTGAGGCCTTGCTTGGGTAGCATTTGCAATTTGGGAGTGGTTGAACCCAGATCTTGATGTACTGTTGGCTAGAGAGCTTAGTGAGCTTTGGAAGGAGGTCTCGCATGGTGATAAGGAAGTAGACAGTACAGAGCAGCAGGATTCCTGAGTTAAATCCTACCTCTGAGTTTTCATGTGTTAAGGTCACTTTTAAACCTTCTCAATGTTGCTGAATGGTATGAAGATTGACAACGTAATGCAGCTCTGAAACCAGGGACTGACGTTTTGTTTTCTGCTAACACACAAGATTTTGAGCCACTTTACTATTAAAGCATCTGTTTACCTCTAGCCTAGTGGGGTGCTGTTAGATTCCCTTTCTTCCTTTTTCTGAAGTTCATAGCTCAGAGGTGCTCTCTAAAATCTCTGAGTTTAACTGGAGATATGCATCCCATGGCAGCTGCCATGATGACTAGTGAAGTTAAAGTTTACCAGTTAGTTTTTGGATGATGGATCCCAATAGTACTTCAGCTACAAATATAGAAGCAGTGTTTAATAACAGAAGCTAAGAGTATAGTGTCAGGCCTGGAGACATGCATTAGTGCTGCAGCATCCTAAATGGTGGTCAAAGATTGTGGAAGGATGGAAGCACATCTGATTGGTTTGGCAGGAAAGACAAGGACATCAGAGAACTTCTGGTTTTGTTTTTCTTTCAGGTGATTGTTATTGTAACATGTTGCCTTAATCTGTGTTTTTTCATCTTAGCTGTTGTCAGGCCTGTATGTTTAGGCAGTAGTCTGATGTGAGTGTGATATGGTGATGTCCCTCCTGTGCCTCAGACAAAGGTCCTAATCTTGTCCTTAGTAAAGACGATGATGCAGAAGACACTGGGAAAACTAGAGGTTTGTTTCTGTAAGTGTGCCATATCCTATGGACTGATCTGTGTCCTGTATCCCAGAGGGTTATCCTTACAGAAACATAGATGAAGGGACTGAAGTATCAGTCTATGTAACTGTCACTTTTTTTGGTACAATTGCTAATCACCTGGCACTTCATAGCATCTTTTTCTCTTCTTGTGCTGTCAACTTTAGTACCTGAGCTTCACAATCTCCCATTCACTGGGATGGCAGAAGATTGGGATCCCATAACTGCTTTATATAGTTGGTTTGCTGTGAGACCCAGTGGATGGAAATTACCTTGAATGGTAAATGAAGTTAGAAGTGCATTTGATTGAATATCAGTGTGCGTCACTGCACTCTTCACATTTTTATACTGCATATGTAACATTTCTGTTAGCTATAACTGAAGGACTTGTTCATTTGTTTGCACCATTTTGCAGGATACGCTAGACTTCTGTCTAAAAGATAATACCAATATTTTTCCTCCTGATAAAGCCTGATTGATATGCACTTTATGGTGGGATCTAAATCCTTTAGTGTAAAAGGCATTTCACTTACATAAAACATTTCATACTTTTAAATACCAGAGAATCTTTATAGAGCTGTGAAAATGTTATGAATCTCTCATATAATCTGACTCTTAAAAATCTACAAATGTTTTGTAAAATTATTAGAGTAAACTTAAGTTTAAAATAGTATAGTTGGTTTGGAGTCATAATATGTAAAGTTTCCATGCACAGTAAATCTCATTTTTCATGCAGAAAAGATCTTCGAAGACAAATATTTGCAGTAATAGAAAAGGCAACATGGAGAAATAGTGTCAAAGAATATTATTCTTTGTATAATTGTTTCCTCTCTTTTCCTTATGGATCTTCACTGGAGGAGAATACCCAGGGGGGTGTGTGGATGTGTATGCCTCTAGCAGGTAGCTAGCTTTAATCACCTTTCCTTCTATGAGGGGACGGGATTGGGAGTTTTGAACGACAGGGTTTAGGAGAGCTGTGCTGCCTTAATGCTTGAGGTGTCTCAAGTACTAATTGTCTTAGTTTTGTGGGTGGTGGATGCATTTGAGACTGTTGCAGAGAGATTGATGAGTCCATCCCACCAAAACCTGCCAAGGGCACACCACTAGTTAGAGATACTTGCATAAAAGTGTGGATCCACTGTTGAGGAACAAGGGACAAGTCGATAACAATCTGTATGAGTGGGTGTTTTTCCTGCGTTTGCCTTGTCATTTTCCCTTTGACTTCTTTCATCATACCTGTCCTGGCACATCACAACTCAACATCTCGGGCTCTTATCCATTTGTATTTACACTATCGGTGCTTAAGCAAAGATGCCTGGTAATGCTCTATAGCTGATATTGTCTGTTTGAATAATGTAGCCCTTTCAGCCATATGGTGTAGAGCCCCAGGAAATCAAAATCCTTTTGTGAAATGTTCCATTTTGCTCTTTTGCAGACCCCAACCAGGATGAGCAGCATTGTCTCCTTATGGTGTTAGAGTGCTTTTGGGGTGACGCAGCTCACCTTGTATATTCAGCAACTATCTCAGCAGACAATTAGAAATATTGGCAGAGGCAAAGCCTTTCAGGCCTGGTATAGACTTGAATAACTCTTGGAAGACCCGTCTCCTGCAAAGTTCAAGTGTTTCGATATTTGCTTTTGCCCAGACTAAGAAAAAACATAATGTAAAACTGTGGGACGTGGAAGAACTCATTACAGCAACACTGATTGCTTTGTTTTGATACTTCCATTCAAAACCAACTCAACATCTCAATGATGTTCAGGTGACACATGTTCGTGTGACATTTAATGTTTTACTGAAAGAGCCCCAAAACTTCATTCTCATTGACTTCAGTATTTTCTCCCAATGACACATGGCTTCTGGATCGTTCCCTCAAGTCAGTCTGCCTGGTGAAACACCAGCCTTTGTAACATACAATATTAAGTTGTTGCATAGCTCTTTGCATTCATGGGTATCAGTGCTACAAAAGGGAAGCCAAGAGCTTTATCAATGTTAAAAAGGATAATGATACATAGAGTAGAAGCAACTTGCTCAAGGTCACCCTCAAGTGCTAGGATAACTTTCTAGCACAGTTAGCAATAGAACACCTTTTCCATGATACTCTGAGCAAGAACATCAGAAAACTCATATCCTTAATGAAAGACGGGAAGACTCCTTATTGCAATGTGGAGGGTGTTAGTTCTCCAGGGACTTGCCCTCGATAAGAGAATAGGGGTTTGAAGCAGTGTGTTAGTAGGGAAAGGCAGCTGAATTTATTAAAAATATTCTTCAACTATTTTTGGGTTAGTTGAGCATGGCACAACATCCTTATTTGGCCCTGTATGATACTTCACTGCAGTTACCCTGATGAAACTGTCTCAATGTTGAAAATGCAGGTTTTTTCTTGCATAATAGGGAAAAAAATACAAAAGACAATTCTCAATGGTGGTAGTGAAGGAAGCCTGGGAGCTTGTTGAGGAAGCATCTGTGGACCTGGTTCACAAGCAGATGATTTCTGAGGATATTATTGCCCTTCTTTGGCATAAAGAAATAGTAGGAAGCTCAGCTTAGAACAGCAGTAAGACATGTCCACTTGAATAGCACTTATGATACCTGCAGTTTAGGAACTTTGAAATGGGATGTTTTGTGCTATTGACACAATATTTATGTATCTTGGTGTGTGTATAGAAGGAAATTAGAGGATGCAATTCTTAGTCTTAAATGAAGATTTTTGCAGCGTTAAGAGAAAGCTAGGTCTCTAAGGTGTTCACTTTCTTCCTTCACCTGCCAGCATCGTGACCATCCTTGCAGGGCTACTGTGGTCCTTATAAACCAGAGTTCAGTGCCCTACCTGCAAAGCTTTTGACTACCTCTAAGCATCAGCCTCCCCGAAGGAGTAACACTGACACAGAAGAGGAGTGTGCTGAGAACAGAGCGATGCCTTTGTTCGGGATGGCAAACGTGGGGGTTGTGCTCTCAGAGGCATAACCCAGCCTTCAAAGCCAGCCTTTGAATTGCAGCTTCAAAAACAAGCTACCTGCTGGAAATCCAGGGAGTCCAGGGGAACAGTTACATAATGCAGCCTTAAATGTGTATTCTTCCCAGAGATGGGTGTGAGCTGCTCAGCAATTTAGAGGTGAGTGCATGTTCTTTAGGATGTGTCTTTCAGTAGGTAGGACCTGGGGTCCCAAGAGATTAATAGAAATGGAAGCATACAGAAGTACCTCTGTGTAGGTGACACTGCTGTCTGCTATGGGAAAGGATATATCAAAATATAGTGTTTATTTCTGTAGCCTACACATAAAAGGATATTCTTTGTGAAAAGGTAATACAGCTTTCCTGGTCCCCCAGTTTTTATGAAGTGTAGCAATTTAGTAATTTGTTAGAAAGCCTAGACTTCATCTATTCAGAAAATACGATACTTTTGGGCAGGTTTGGATTTTGCTTTTACTCTAAATTCAAACTGTTCACACTCTGGTTCGGTGTCTCATGGTTGATTGCTCTGTATGGAGGATGGATATTTCTCAAAGATCTATGCGTAGTGTTCTCAATATCAGCTGCTGTCTAATCTCTGCTCAGTGTTGAAAAGCAACAAGCAAATGGCAAGACGCTTCTCAACACTTTAAGAAAGACTCAAGGACTGGTTTATAGCATGTACTTTCTTCAAAAAGCAATATATGGCACAAGAAATTATTTAAGTTTGTGTAAATCTGTCCTGCCTACTGGTTATCTTCAGGCATTGCACCCAGGTGGCAGGCTGTTTCTTGTTTAAGTCCAAAAAACCTGTCTGAGTGTTAAATTCCACTTGTAAACTGGTCAGAAGCTCTGGGTGGACATTCAATGTTATTGTAGTATACTCTCTGCATGAACTGTTGCTTGGTAGGTTGGCGGGACCATAGAGTGTTAGCTTATTTCTTTGTGGTGTGGTATCTTAAAACCAAAGGGTAGGGCTCCATTCTGAGTGTGGGTGGCGGTCATTCCCTTGCTCCACAGGACAGATGAAAACAAGCAGGTTTATCCTGGGCTACAAATGAAGCTACCCGAATCAGTGCAGAGCTCCAGGGTGTTCCTGCTGCCACAGAACTAGTCATACATGTGACATGGTTCCAAAGCTTCTGTGATCTCACTTTTTCCAGGCTTGTGCCCGCCTTTCCCAGCCTAGAGTCTTGGGAAACAGTGCTCTGTACTTAGCTGCTGTGGAGGTGTATTGTGGTGTGGCAGCCTCATTGCTTGTGGAAGTACCTGATTGGGAGCCCCTACAGCAAAGGTTGGGGTGTGCAGATGGAAACTAGGAGGCTGGCTGGGGTTGTCTAGCTCTCGGTTGGGTGAGAATGCTGGGTTTAGGGCCATTCTGTGGAGGGCTTTCCTCCTCCCAGATGTGCAGTCCTGGTAAGCCAAACCATGGTTGCTCTGCAGAGTAGTGGGAGGAAATCTATCAAAAGTGTTAGCTCTGAGATGTGCTGTAGTACAGTGTCTTGCTCCCATTGCTCTCATCCTGTGCCAGCACTACGTCTGGAAAGCTATTTAACCATGTAGGGATTGACTTAATCTCCTGCCTTATGTGAACAACAGAAAAGATGGTGCCAGCACTCCCAACCACTGGGTGCCAGCGTTACAGATTAGTTTGCCTTTGCACTTCATCCTTGTGCTTATTTTTGAATATGAAACACTACTTACAGATATTTATAGATTTGCCAGGCCTTTTCTGAAGCTCAACCAAAACAAGACATTAATGGATGTTTCTGTCATCAAGAAATCCCTTCCTCTGTTAGTTACTTATGTTTATTAATTTATTTTGAACCACTGTTTATTAGCATAGTACATGGAAGGATTATATTGAGAAGTACCTGATAGATCTATAGAGGTTCTCTCCTTTCAGTCATTCCATATCCATTTGAGGAAACAAGCATAACAACCCCAACTTTCACTCATCTGTAGGCCATCCTGCTTGCTAGTGTGACAGGCAATAACAGGGATGCCCAGCGGGATGGGGACACAGACATTTAGTATCCCTATCTGTCCAGTCCAAGATAGTTTCTTTTCAATTCAGGCTTTATCAAGGTGTGGGAACAGCTTGGGTTGTTTGGGGAGAGTCAGAGCCCTTTGGATGTTTTGAGGGACCTGAAAGTTACTGACCAAAACCAGGCTGACTTCAGGGTTGTAACTGGTAGGAGAAGGGACATTAATGAGAACCTGAAGCCCTCTCAGAGCAGGTCTCTGTGCATGTGGCCTTCCTTCTCTATCTCTGCCTAAGAAAAGAAACCCCAGCAGATCCATCTGAATGTGTTTCCAGTGAGTTGCTGTTAAAATGTACTTGGGTTTGAATGCACAGAGAAGTGTAGGGGTCAAGGTTTGGTTGCAAGGGGTGGGAATTACTGCCTTCTTTTTTTTTTATTGTGGGCATTTGAGGGTGAGAAGGTCAAGGTGATGAGATTTAATGGCACAAAAGTCACTGCAGTTAATGGTAGGCTGGACAAAATTTAAAAACCCATGTTTGATGCTGTGCAGCTTGAGCAGCAGCTCATGAGTTGCTCTCAGATGCATTTGGCCAGCAGACTTTTAGCAATGACTTTCTAACAGTTTTTAAGGTAACTAGAGAAAGAACAGGGTCAAATCCTTACCCTGAGTTTGTATTGCCTAGAAGTCTTGTATGCATGCATCTTGGATCTTTCTCAGGTACCTTAAAGGAGTTAAATGAATAATGTACAGTCTTGAGGAGAGTGGTGGTAGTTGTTTAGGAATAACCCTTGCTAAGGTAAATGTAGGCTCAAACGTCTGCCTCAGCAAGCAACTTGCCTAAGACACCCCGATGGGCAGGTGATGAGCTTCAGTAGCTCTTTTGTGTGGATATGATGAGACTGCTTAGGTCTGCTGCAATACACAGTAGGGTGAGGTCAAAGAAATTACAAAATCATTGTTTGTCCTACAGAATAGGGATCTGTGAAAGCCTATTTTCCAGCTAGGCACTTCAGAGACATTTTAATGTGGATCTGAGCACTGTCTTGGCATTGTATGTGTGTTTATGCTTTTGCACCCCACAGATTTTCATTTGCCAAATAAATGTCTCACAGGTGACTCTTCAGAAAGTGAAGTCATCCCTGAGTGGTCAAAACCAGTCAGAGATGCCCTGAAATCAGAGAAATCCGCCCTCATCGTTCTTGGATGCTTCTGAGTTTCTTCCCCTCAAACCTTGTTTTTAGCTCTTTTGGAAAGTCTCAGGGACCAGGGTACAGCATTATTGCTGGTGCCAGCTTGGCTCTCTTCTGAAGAAGGGAAAATAATATTTTAATTGATTTGTTAATTGCAGATCAGAGTCAGACACTGTCTGTGGAAAAGTAATTGGCTTATCTTGATCTGATTCCATATTGGGCAAGCATCTCTGTTGCAGCATTCATTAGCAGTGAGACAGGCTTTGAGGAATGAAACAAGCTGGGAGGCATGTGTGGACAGTGCCTATTGCTGATGGAGTACATGGTACCTGCCCTGCTGAGAGGGATGGACTTCGGTCTTGGGTGGCTGCTGCTTAGACAGGCTTTGTCAGCACAGGATTCACACATTTCCAAGGTGTTGTTTAGAGGACCTTGATTACCAGGGATAGGTGTGGCTAAGCCTGTACAGCTCTGATTTAAACAGCTGATGTCAGGGTAGGTGGTCACTGTGTAGTTGTAGAGAGGAATGTAGGAGGGGGACTGGGGAAAGGTGATCAACTGATGCCCTGCTTTGAACTCCCCAAATAAGCCTGAAATCTATTTTATTCTGCTCTGAAATATTATTCTTGACTAGGAATTAACATGTCTGTGGTGCTATTCCAGCACCTTAAGTGGGATTGAGGCTGTTATGCTCCGTGCCCTGGAGAGTCACTGCCTCAGAAATCTGCTGGGGCTCTGCAGCTGTCGCTTCGACATTGTATCAGCATCCTCAGCCTCATCAGTGGTTCAGTTTGAAGCAGCATGGGCTTTTGATCGTAAACCATTTTACTTTCGGGACAACATGAAGGAAAGTGTGTTAGGCTTCACTTGGAGGACAGGAGGGAGAGGATCGTGGCTTTCTGCATGTGTATTTTTGCAGCACACTGAGCCCAAACCGTCTAATTTAATGGGACAGATTTGCAAATTCACACCTGCAAATTCTGCCTTCCCAGTTTTTTTTGTGCGCAAGCTCTTTATTCATGCCCCAGAGAGCAGCCTGCACCTGCTTCATCTTGCCTGTGAGACAGGCAGCTCAGAGCAATTGACAGTTTACTCTCTCTGGTAATAAATGGCTCCTCTTGCAGCACTGACCCCCTTTAGGGGGTAGTGAGGGCTCGCCCAGGTGAGCAAGGGCCAGGAACACAGCACTGCTCATCCATACTGCAGATACTGTCACAGCACAAGTGCAATAGAACACGTATAAAGCACTGCTGCTGCCTAAGCCCACAGATCTCCAAGCTGTCAAGAAAAGCTTTTTTTTTTTTTTTTTTTCTAGTGCCTGC
>NW_020799110.1:13727193-13739480 GCF_003259725.1 Athene cunicularia | reverse complement strand
TCAAGGAGCTGTAGTACACAGCTGCCCATAAGACTGGCCTTGTTTCTGCTTCTTCCTAACAGTGGTTCGTGCATTGCATTTTTCCTGAGATGGGGAGCTCAGGCTCCCATAACCATGGAAACCTGGTTTGTCTTCCCTATTAGCTTCAGCTGTACTCAACATCTGTCTCCCTGGGAGAAGGAAGGCTGCAAGCTACAGGTTAGTTGTATGCACTATGGGGATGCTAAATCCCTTGAGTACCTCCAGCAGGCTCCTGGACCACCAGAACGAAGAAGCAATGTTGAGATAATGCTTGAGGGGCTTATAAAAACTATGCTGGGCAAGAGGGGAAAGTAGGGAGTGAAGGAAGGTTCTCCTGAGGCAGGAAAGCATTATGAAGCTGAATGAGAAAATGCTGCATTTTGGTTGTCTTGCTCTGTGTGTGTTGGCTTGACATGCTGGGCGTATGGAGCTTTCTGTTGTGACTTTGTGCTTTAAAAAAAGCTATTTTCCATTTTAAATTAGCAACCCTTTAAACAGCTTGTAGCGGAGAGGGAAATCTGGGTATAAGCTGGTGAGCATAAAATAAGATTGGAGATGTGTTAAGTGCCTCTCTTTGGTAGCTGCTTGTCTCCATACAGTCCATCAGTTACTGGAAGAACGTTTGCTGATAAATGTCTCATGGCTCTAATTTGGCGCTCGCAGTGTTGCCAGACTGGTTAACATGTGGAAAAGTGGGGAGAAGTATTTTAAAACAAAGCTAAAAACTAATTCAAGAGGGCTCTTTCAGCTGCATTTCTTCATAAACATGCACGCATCTCCTATGGGCTGGCTGCAATTCACTTTCCTTTTTGACTTTTAAAGCTAAATGTGTCAAATAAAAACTAAGCACAGTGGCAATCCTGGACTCCAGGCTTCCAGCAGATGTCCTGCAGACTGCAAGTCTCTCGGGCATCGTGGGAGCTCTCAAAGCTGTGCTCCTTTCCTGATGGGCTGAGAGCCGTGTCCCTGTTAAATGCAGGAGCAGCCCTGGTGTGCAGTGCCTTCGTGCACCAGGGAGGTGTTTGGTGTGGTGACCTGTGCCAGGGCATGCTCTAACCTGGAGACAGAAGCAGAAATAGAAGCAGCCTTACCCACTGGCAAATCACAACCTCAATGTGTCTGTCTGAAATGGAGGTGATAGTATTTCACTGTGGATGATTTAAGGCTTAGTTAGTGTTTATGGAATGTTGTGAACTTTTGGACAGTACCTGCTGTAGAGGGCACTTAGAATGGTCCCCAAATGTCTTTGATGCAGCAGGCACGTGAAAACACTGGCATCTTCCTAGCGTACAGTATGCAGAGATGCTGGACTTGCTCACAAGTTAAAATCAGGTATTTCTAAAACAAATCTATAATATTAACCTGACAGCTATCGCCTGGAGGTGTTGCGAGCATGAAGAAATGGAAAATAGTAGCAGGTAAAATCCAGGGTTGAGGTTAGTGCCTGAACAATAAAAGCTGTTTGGGAAATGCTTTGTACCTCTGCTTAATATAGCTGTTGATGTTCTACATCTGAGCCCAGAGCCACCGGTCTGTGTGATGGGTCCACATTTCTCTGTGGATGTGACAAGCATAAATCTCTGCTTTCTCCATGGCAGCCTGGTAGGAGGGTTTTCATGCCATTTGCTGTAGTGTTAGAAGATTAGACCAAATCAAGGAGCAAGTACTCCAAACTCACCCTCTCAGTAGGAAAACTGGCCAGTACAGCCACGTAAGATGTAGCCCCGTAACAACAATATGCTTCACAGAAACAGGTTTTGATTTTCTGGCTCCTTGAGTGTTTAGTGAGCAGAGAAACAAATGCCTGCCTCTTGTCTGCAAAATCCAAGTGAAGACTTTAAACTGATACAGTCTGTGTGCATCCACGTACACAACAACTGCTGTATGTTATTTTACTGGCAGTTAGAAATCAATGGGTTTTTTTCCCCACAGCTTTTCTGGTATTATAGATGCTTTCCACCTCCTTGTTTACGCAGACTGAAATGATATTTGATAGGATACCTGAATCCCTGTCTGTTCAGAGTACCAGTCTCTATTTCCAACCTGGACCTGAGGAACCTCTTTCTCAAGTAAATTTAATCAAGATTATTCTTTCTAATTAAGCTTCAATTAAAAGGCATTTATGACCAAAACACGTTTTATTTTTAATGCAAGAGCCACCTGGGAGCAGTTTTTCCCTGTAGGTGCTTCTGGGAGCCAGCAGTTCCAGGTGTTGGCTGTGTCAGATGTCAGAAGTACACTGAGCTGTTTCAGTGCTTGACACCACTGTTAGAAGGTACCCAGAACTGCTCCAGGTTTGTAGTTTTGTCACCTTGTAATAGGGATTTCTCTGGTAGTACCAAGCAACAGCTCTGTCCAGTGACTAAAGTATTCATAGTCTGTGCATTTTTATACATGTGTGTAAAATATACATATGCATAGACTATGAATATTATTTATACACATATGTATAAAAATATGCACATGGATTAGAATATACATTTTCTGTGCATTTTTATACATACAAACATGTATGTATAAAAAAATACACATGCTTATTAACTTGGCTACAGCAGTAGCCATTTACCACACTGTCAATGCAACCCGTGGGATGTAGTGAAAGGCAAATGTTACCTGAACTATCGCTGGTAGTAAATTAGCTTAATCAGAGCAATACTACAAATAGTGCCTTTTTTGCTCTAAGCTCACTCTGGCATTTAAAGTAACGCAAGTAAGTGCAAAGCTAACCTCTGTGTCAACACGTCAGAGTTGAGTCTGCAGCTCTAACAATACTCAGTTGATCTAGCATAGGCATTGCAGGGGGTGTGTGTGAAATAACCCCACCTGGAAGTAGACACCAAGTTGGACCTTCTGAATTGTACTAGAAAATACCTATTTTTCTGTCTGTACTTAAGATTTGTACAATGAGTTCGAGTTGGATCTTAACAATGGAGGTGAAATAATAAGTGGGAGTGCATTCATGATGAACAAGTCAGCATCAGGAACTGGGAAGGTGATTCTTGTAGATCCATTGATTTCAAGTTATGAGGGTTAGCTTTGGTTTGCTGGAGCTAGTGATAGGTGCTGGTTTTGTCTGCTGGACTGCATTTTCCTGGTGACCTGTTTCTTGCCAACCTAAGTCTATGGATTAAATGGCGAATGAGTGACTACTGTCTGGGCTATGTTTGTGGAGTTGAGGACCCCACACGAATGTGAATGCATAAGTGACAAATTATCCTGTAGCTGCTGAGAGTTCTGATGACTGCAGCTCTGGTGCAGGCTCCACTTACTGTTAATATTTTTGCATTAATAAAATAGGTCTGCAAAGAAGTTACAGTTAAGGGTCAAGTTCAGCAGGCTGGCAAGTGAGCAGGGAAGGAGAGCAAACTGATGGGTTCTGTACACCCTGGTAATAATCTTGCTTCTGTACTTACTTGTTCTGTGACCTTAGTCAAGCCTTGGCCCTCTACAGTACTTTTGATGTGCAGTCAGGTTTTTTTATTTACCTGTTGAAACTGTAAATGCTTGACAAACACTATCCCTTTTTGTGTCTATGTATGATAGTGCTTTCCAGTCCAGATTCCAGTCGTTCCTTCAGGGTATTACTGAGCTAGAAATGATCTAGTTGCAGTTATGATATGTAAAGGAGCTGAGTGACCATCTAGGGAAAGCACTCCCCCCTTCAGGGGGTATGTCTTGAAGGACTCTGTTAATGGCTTACATGTTTCTGTAATGTCTAGCTTTCTAAAGCTGAGGGAAATCTGGAGGCGGTGGGTTGATGTTACTAATGCATGAAAGAAGGGAGCGTGGAAGACAATGAGGAACTGGCAAAGCTGGACATCTTTTAGCTTCCAGAACTGGTGCAAGGCTCAGACCTTTTCACTCCAGTAGCCTGAGGCCTGTTAGAGGTGGCTGTGGTGAGTTCAAAGCAGCTCTAAGCAGTAGCAGTTTGTAAAGCTCTGTCTCAGCTCCTCATTGCCCATGTGCTGCCTCCCTTCATTGTCTTTAGTGCTGCGGCACACAATTACACTGTGGGAGCCTGAATTCACTGGTCAAATATTATTTGCTGTCTTGAATAATACTCTTAAATAATATTAAGAAATTATGGTGTAGTTACGGATGGTGCATCATCTGAGCATGAAGCATGCAAACGGAGCTGCTTGCAGAAGGGTGTAAGCCTGATGTTGTCCACATTAGAGTGTGAGGACCGCAGAGAGCTAAGCAGCTATGTAGTTTTACTTGTGCAAAAGTTAGCTCTGATCTTAGGCTAATGGCATCAAAACACAGCTTTTCTTAAATATGTGTATGATCCAGAGATGCTGCACTATGCTCTGTAGTGCAGGTTAAACCAGATTAGTGCAGTGGCTTCTTTTGGATTCCTAAGCTTGGAAGTGACTGTGAGTTGGGTTTTGGTGTGTTACAGGCTTTCCTGCTAGAGGAGGATGTGTGCAGGTACTTGCTATGTCAGCACGCTATGTTTTAAAGGAGCATCCTTGGGTTGCCAGGAGACCTTCAGTTGGATTTATGATCTTGCTTTTCAAGTGATAATCCAGTCTTGATTTCAGAAGATCTGGCAACAAACAGCTTATCTGGTATAACACACAAGGCGAAGAGAAAAATGTGAGACATTCTCTACTTTCGCTCTTGTCTCTGTTACCTGAGAGTTTGGAGCTCGCTGGGTCTGAAGCTGCCCCTCTCCCTGTAGTAAGATGCCACTGATGGGCTGGTTGCCACCGGCAGGGGTGCGTGGGTCCCTGCAGCATGGTGAGGTTGCATGTGTCACAGGGCCTGTGCTGAGCAGATTCAAAAAGCTGCTTCTCTGAGCAGAAGAGGTCGGGAAGTGAACCAAATGGATCTGAGTTATAACACCAGACTGTGGCTGTTCTGAAGTTTGAATTTTGGGTTTGGTTCCAAACGTAGAGATGCTTTTTTTTAAGAAGCAAGTCTGAAAAGTCTGAACTATGCTGTTTTTAAAGCTACCGTGCATGCCTCCATAGGATTCCTTCTGTCATTGCTGCTCTGTGTGACCTGGGTGTGAAAATGTACAATGAAAAGGTGGCAAGGTATGGGCAGGAATTTTCTAGTGGTTGGGGACTGTATAGTGCCTCTTTTTAGAAATGGAGTTGAAGATGCTTTGAAAGGTAACAGATTTGATAAATGATTGCACGCTATTTTAAATGTGATTAAAAGCCATATGAAGAATCTCAGTTTAAGGCATCCTCAATCACCAGTCACTTCTGGAAAGTAAGTAATGTTTCATCTAGTGCATAGAGAGCTAGGGCTATATAACTGAGTCTGGAAAAGGACCGGATAAATGTCTGTATTGCTACCTCCCAAATAAAATAAAATTTAAAAAGTAAACAAACCGAAAAATATCTTTAAATGTTCCTCAGCTGGCTGGTTGCTTGTGTGTTCTTCAATAGATCCTTTCCATCTCTTTCTGTGACAGATCTTTCACTACATGCAGTTAGTACCTCCCTTGCTTTACTCTCTATGATGCTTAGTATTGTAGAACCAAAACCCCATTTTCCTGTTTGGGAAGGCTTCTACAGGGCTGAAGTTATAAAGGTGAAGAGAATGGCAACCTAAGCCCATAGAGCTTCCACAGTTGGATAAAAGCTTATGGTCCATGAATTTTGAAGTATAATTTTTCCATGTGTGTTGAGCTTCTAACTATGTTGTACAAAGTGAAACAACCTGAAAACCCTGGGTTTCCATGGTTAGTGTGGAGACTTCTGCTGAGATGAGTACCTAGAGGTGACAAGCATCCCTTGCAGGAAGTGGATGTCCAGCTTTGTGGGATGTGTCGTGTTCTGTCCAGCTTTGTGGGATGTGACAAGGTGTTTCAGACCTACATGGATCTCGGAGTTGGTAGAGAGTAGAGCGGGGTCCAGACTGCAGCGCTGCTGACTCAGACCCTCATGTGTTTAATTGGAGTAATTTCTTCAGGTCAGGTTGGAACTAGGAGTTAGTGGTTAATCCAGAATAGAGGGGAAAGGACCAGCTCTAGCTGATCCAGCGCAGCCTTCCTCTTCCGTGAAGAGCTGAGGGTTGTGCTGTTTCAGATGACTAAGAGGCTCACATGGACTGACTGCAGAAGCTGAAGCTCATGTGAGGATGCTCCAGTTTTGTTTCTAGTTATTTATGTCTGCTGGTGCTTTCAAAACATCTTTGTGGGTCTCAGCTACTATGGTGCCTTATCAAGAAGACAGATTTAAGTCTAAAAATTCAAGGGCTCTAGAGACTGAAGTCAACCTCTAAAGGAAATGCAGTTTTCTTCAGCTTAAAATAACTTTATTTATAATGTCCTTTACTCTCCAAGGTCTCTTTCAAGGCTCTGCCTGGATTGCATTTTGACTTATGCAGAGCAAAGCTCCTGTGAGGAAGGAGGACCAGGAAATTCAAGGAAGGCAGTTTGGGGCAGGCAGAGAAGGGGGAAATGCTGATAAGGGTGACGAACAGTTTCACCTTCAGGAGTGATGAACTGTGGGAGAGTTGGCTGCATTGAGGGTCTGGCACAGCTTCAGCATACGCACGTGGGGATGGATCAGCTGAGAGAAATGACTGCATTTATTCAATGAATTTACATGAGGTGCCTTCGTTGCCAGAAAAGGATGGGCTCCCTCCCCCTTCAAAACATCACTGGCTCTGTGCAGGAACGGCAGGAGTGGAGCAGCAGACTCGGCAGAGGGGTAGGGCTGGGAATTTTTCAGCAGAGCCTTTCCTGTGGAGACTGCTGCATGAGGCACCCACACAGTGTGGGGTTCAACTCCCCCCTGCTGTTCCTGGGATCTGGCTCTTATGAACTGAACTAATAAATAGTTACACATAGCCAGTTTGCTGGTGGCTGCTCTATAGGTTGGTTGTGCCTCTAGTCAAATTCTTTCTTTCCTTCTTCCCCAGATCCCCATCTCTACAAATCCACCAGCAGCTTTTTGCAGATCTGATTTGAGGTAACAGCTTCTGCTCCGTAGTTGCATTTCCCTTGAAAGCAGTGTCTATATGCAGGGTGTAGGGCAGGAAGCATTGATCTGCAATAAGCTTAAGGGACAGAAGAGGACTAGATCTGTACTGAAAGGTTGGAGCCACAAATGCTTTCACTGCATGTGGCAAGAGAACTGGGGCTTGAGGTGGGGAGTCCCAAGACACCTCATGCATCCTTTGGGCTCCCTCAAAGTATACCACACTGCAAAACAAACTCCACATGCTTATCTGCTCTTATTCCTGGCCCTGAGGAAATGTCCTGCCACAAACCTGTGGCACACAGGAGTCAAAGAGCTTGTTAAGAACACATGCTGAAGAGGTTAAATTACTTATTCTTTAACCCTGCTGGGTTATTAACAAGGTGACTGTTAAATAGGTTGCCCAGGCCTGTGACTGCGGTGTGTTTATCCTAGGGGGTTGTTCTCAGCACAACCTATTGAGCCAGAAACAACTGGTCCACATTGAGAACTAGTGGGGGTCCTGCAGATGATGCTCTGCTTCCTCAGCTTCCAGAGGCAAAGAGCACTTAAGGAAAGCAGTCTCCCCGTCCTTCTAAAAAAACCATGAATGATACACAATAACCAGTGAATACTTAGTCTTAAAATGGGCTTTCTTTTAAGGATTGGGTTCTTCACTTTAAGCCTGGTTATAGCTGTTGCCCCGCTGCATGGTCCAAGGTCCTGCAGGATGTGGGCTGAGCTGAAGTTCCGTGGGGTTTGGGCTCCATGTGAATGTGCATGTTTTACCCCCAGTAGTCATGTTTTGTGGGAGATGCTGAAGGATGATGTACTGCGATAAATACTGGCTTGGCAGGGGAATGCTGGCCAGCCATGGTACAACAGAGATGCTTTGGTCCTCACCTTTCGTTCCTGATAGCTGCTAGAGTGACAGAGCCTGTCCCCAGCGACACACCACAGTCCCCACCTTGGAGTAGTGCTCCTGCTGTAGGGGCCTCATGGGACACAGAGCTGCTCATGAAAAGCCTGTGCTATGAAAATAATTCCCTAGCTGCTCTGAATTAATTCCCTTTTTAGCTAGAAAGTTGTGTCTGAGTAGGAAAAATAAAATCATCTCATGTTTTTAATGTGTGACGGAGAATCCATGACAGCTCTTAGTGTCCTGCATTCAGCCTTGCTGACAGGCATCAGTACTGGTAACACTGTCAACATCAGCATTAACTGATAAGGTTAACCATTATAAACATGTATTGTTTTGGGCCCCAGTTTGGTTTTGTATCGCCTCTTGTTAGACTGGATTTGCTAAAGGACAGAGCTCTTTGATCGAATTTCTGTTCCTTACATAGGTACTTGCAAACTGTGATCAGATCGTCCTATTAACCTTCTCCCTTCATTAAGGAGAACAGATGGTGCTTCTGGAGCCTTTCTCTAAGCTGAGCTTTTGGTCCTTTAATCATCGTCTTGCATCGTCTTGGTGGTTCTTTGCACTGGATCCAATTTTTCAACATCACTCTTGAATTGCAAGCATTAAAACTTACTATAATTTTGAAAATATTAATGTCAAATGCCACACACTGACTCCCTTTTTTTTTTTTTTTTTTTTTCACTTGAGCATCCCCCATCCAAAGCCTCTCTGAGCTCTCTTGACCACAAGACTGTTCCAGCACCATGTCCTCAGTTGCTGTTTTTCCAGGTTGACCAGGAAGTTCCTGCCAAAAATCAATGGCTTCACAGGATGTTGTTCCCATCATTTGTGTTGCTCTGTGTGTGTGGCAATACTCAAGTCTGTACTGTATTCTTTGGTGCAGCTTGTTTAGCCATGCAGATCTGTCGGTCTCTTAGTTATTTAGCAGTCCCACACTGTTTGTCATCTTCAGGCCTGATAAGTAATAATTTTAGTCTCTCTTCCATTCATTAACATATGTGTTTACACCATAGGGCCAAGGATCAGCCTTTGCCAAGTCCACAGTAGGAATGTACATGTATACCTGTGACTACTTGGTCACCACTGCATGAGATTATTTTAATCCATTCTTACATGTCCTATTAATTCTTAATCAAATCATGTAGTATGAAGCTGAATTCCGTATGGAAAATTAACAATGTCATTTTAATGAGTAAAATCATGTTAAGTTGAAGTTTAATTATTTTATACTACTTCAGAAGTAATACTAGATACTGCCTGTCCTGGAGAATTTCCAGTTCATACAGATTCATTTTATCACTCTTCTAGCTTACTGGAGATCATTGTTAGGATTTTCTATTTACTTCTTAAAATACTTGGCACATCAGCAAGTTTTGTTCCAGCCACTGCAACTTCCATGCGCCCAAGATACGTTTAAAATTGGTATCAATAATAGAATGTTTCAGGATGTTCTTTAAAACTGTGGTGCAAGTCATTCAAACCTGCTGAATTTAGGTTCTGCTTAATTAGCTGCACTTTCAGGTTCTGCTTAGTTGGTAGTAGAGTAAGGAGCTCAGAACTGATGATACAACATATGTATGCTCCACCTAAATACTGTCCCCATGCAATGAAAATAAATTTTTTTCACCCCTGCCATGTGGAAATGATTGAAATAGCATTGGAGTAATCTTTAATTGCCTCAAAACACATCTATATGGTTCTTAATCTTACTAGCTAGATTCACCCCTGTGTCTGCCTTTATAAATTTACAGTTCCTATGTTTTGGCTCCTTGTAATCACCTTTACCTTTCTCCAGGGTGATACGTGTTTAATCCCATGCTTCTAAATGACTTGTGTTGGACACAGCACTTTTGAGTTAGTATCTTGTCATCTGGATGGTGGTGGTAATGTTTGGAGAGCAATTTGGTAACAGCCCTATGGGACCTCCAGTTTGTCCACTGCAATATCTCAGGTTTTATTCCTATCCATTCTTGATGATGGTTAAAGAACAAGAGTAAAATCTCAGCTTCATCTTTTTCTGAGCTGTCATTGACTCAAGGACAGGAAATACTGAGAGTTGTTCATTTCTTCTCTAGTTACCGTTTCCCAAACAGGTTAAAGCCACTGATTTCTCCATCTTCGTGTTGTGTGCCTGTCTGCCAGGATGCAGCACCGTTGAGTAGTGGAGGTTTCAGAAATGAGCAATCCTGGCTCCTCTGATGTGTTGTAGTCCTACTTCTGCTGTATAGACAGATAAAACAATTTAACCTAATAGGAGACATGCAGAGAGGAAACAAATCCTGAAGTTTACTTGCTTCAGGTTTTTTTTTACCTCATGTATCAAAGTTTTGCTGTTCTTTTCTCACTTGTCTGGCCCAACCCAGAAAATCTTTCTTTTGCCAAGACATACATCCTACCTCTAACAGTTGGTGGGGCATTACTGTATGAAGTCAAGGTCCTCTGTGCCCCACAGGGTTCCCAGATTGAGCAGCTGCGAGCTGAGAAGGGTACTTTTGAAGAACAGCGAGGAGTTCTCTGCCAGTGAATCTCTCAGATGTGCCTGTATGCGGTGAAGCACTGCTCTTAGTCCCTCGGGATATTTGCCAGCCAACTTAAAAAGCCCTGAAGTGCACAACTTGTCTTGGATCTGGTAGGACACCAGGCCACCCCGTTGTTCTCTTGCCTTCCTGAAGAACCCTTCCATCCAAGGTTCAAAGCTGTCAGCGTAGGGGGCTTGTGGGGATGAAAATCCTTCCCAAATGCATGGATTATGAAAGCACCATTCATAGTTACTAACTAAAACCAGAATTTTTAAAACTTTCAGGGGGACAGAATATAGTGCATTCATCCCAAAACATGTAGCTTGATCTCACCTGTATGCATGCTAGTGTGGTGTATGGTGCAAATATCAGCATCTACTTAGTGCACAGCCTTTGGGGCAGAGAGGCAAATGCAAAGCAACTCAGGCATGCTCAGCTTTCTTTCACTGAAAGCTGAATTCATTCAAATTGGTTTGAGCTTAAGGTTTCCTCAGTTCTCTGTAAACAGAGTTCCTTGATTATCTTGCTGCCTTGCTGTGCCTTATTATTTTGGTCTTATTCTTTGAGAATAGAAGGAATTCTTTGATGGTTTGTGTGGCACTCAATTAATGGGATTTTTATAACTAGAATCAGCTGATTTGTAGAAACAAATAGAGAAAATATTTTTTAAAGGTTTCCTTTGAGAAAACAGTGTCTAAGTGTTATGAATGACCTTGATATCAAAACAACAGATACATCACACAGCTTCTAAGTCAGCCTTTCTGAAATCTCATCCGTACTCTGCATTTGAAGTAGTTCTTTTAAGGATTATCTCCTTCACCCTTGGCCTCTCCCCTTCGTAATTGAAAGTTTATACAGCAGCCATGTGATTTCAATATGGGCAGTTGGTGAATGTGACATCTTTAATTCTCTCCCTATGCCGTGATGCGGTGGGAATTAAGATGTGTGGTGTTACACCAGATAAGTGCAAGGACTGTTAATGTGGAACAGTGTTGTTGCCAGATGAAACAAGTGTTCAAAGTTACATGTTTTATTTCCCTATCGTTTTGACCCTCCCACCTGAATTGGGCAGAAATAAGATGAGATGAACTCGGTAATTAGACCTATCTGATTTTAACCTGCTTGATGTTGCAGAAGGTTAGCTGTAAGTCTGAATGTCTCAGGCTTGGAAATTGAAGCACTTGCTTGTAACAACTGGCAGGTCTCTGTGGGGTGGTTAGTTCTGTATTACTGGTATGTGTGCTTTCAACCTGCACTCTGCTGTACTGTATCTTTTAATTAGTAAATATATATGTAATAAAATATGGCCCTGGTCAACGCTGCTAGTAAGGTGCACTTGCAAGTTGGAACCCTTGAGAGTAACTGCAGGTGTCACTAAGCACATGCTGCACCTGCAGAAGGGAAGATGTCCTCTGGAAAACAGTCTCAGATTATGGGTGGTGAAGAACTGATGCTTTAAATTGTAGTCAAGTGCAGATAGGAGTCATGAGCAGCATTTTTTCTCTCCTTTTGCTTTTTGTTTTTTTCTGTGCTATAACTCTGCTTCATCTGAATGCACCCTAAACCTCCAAAGCAGTAGTGGAGAGGGTAGCTACAACTGTTCTGTTTCCTGGCCATGGCCGGGAGGTACCACATGTCTTTAATTAGAGCAGTGTGGCAGGATCTTTTCTTTCTGTGAATATCGCATGCACAGTAGTATGCTATTGAAATATTCTACCAAAGATAGAGCTACAAGCTTTAAACTTAATACAGCAAACCCAAGACTTTAAAGATTCCTTGGAGGTCTCATTTGTTATTGAAGATGCTGCCCCTGGTGTGTGATGATTTCTGAGAGATGGCTACTGTCTGCTTTGGAGGAAGTACCCTGTGCCCGTGAGCAAGTCTTTCTGACACCCTGTTAGC
>NW_020799110.1:13650892-13727143 GCF_003259725.1 Athene cunicularia | reverse complement strand
CCCCGGCTAAATTTGGCAAATATTCTTGTATCTGCTGGATTCAGGAACACTGACTGTAAGATGGTCCAGTCTGCATGAATAAGAGTCGCTGTTGCAGGTGCTGGAGTGCTGTGGCTGAGCTGTGCTTTGGGTACTGCATGGGTAATGTTTAGAGATTGAAGGCCAGAGGTATGGCCGTTATTGAGGCTGTGAAAAAGCTATAAAGGTCAAGTCTCAGACACATAACAGCTGATTGCATGTGACTGTAGGCATCACTCCTTGAAGGTGCCGTTGCAGATAGCCCTTGCAGTGTGCTGCGTGTTTCCAGAGTACATGCTGTTCTTGGAAACTAGACCTGAAACTGGCTTTGCCTTTAGGGTTTTGTAGTAGAACAGCTTGTTATAGCATAACTACCTGAATTTTGGACTTTGAAAGGCTCTTAATCATCTCATAAATCTAATCAGTGCTGTAATTTTCTGAAAACTTGGGATTCAGTTTGGAGCTGAAGCCAAGTGTTCTTGGAGAAGATCTAAATCTGTTGGAGAAAGTGGATCCTTGAGCTAGAAGAGTGAATATAGAAGAGGCACCTGTCGTCACCATTGTTGACAGAAATTCAAGAGCTGTTCTCTGTGCTAAGCTGCTTTTATTTTGCATCTGTAGGTTTGAGGATGCTTTTAACCCAGAGCACTGCTCACCAGATCAAAAGCATGATTGGGAAATTAGGTGTTTAATTATTGTCTCATTAGATATATGAACCTTCTGTACAGAGCCTCCATCCCCTGCCCCCAGAGTTGTTTCTAAAGCTCAGACCTTTAAATATGGGGGTCTTCTGGCTACTTAAGGCATTTTTTAGAATTAAAGATCAACCGATTAGCCTGTGCCCAGCTCTCTGTTCAAGGCTAGTGGAGTTTGAGGAGCTGGCTTCGTGCTCTATTCAAGCAGGAGTGAAACCCTCTCTGAGTAAGGGGAGTTCTCCTGAGTCTTTCACACCTGCCTCACTTTGTCTCTCCCTGGGTTTCCATGACTCTGAAATGACTGATCAACTGTGGAGCTGTGAAGGTGTAGGTGCAAATAACTGCAGTGCTCTTTGAGGACCTCTTCTGTGAAGTGGTATTGAAAAGCAGTTATATGGCCATTGCTTCTTTGTGCACACCAGCTACAATTACCACAACCCCACAGATAGCTGCAGTGCTTCTATAATTAGCCGATGACATGGTGAGGCTGGTAAAATAAACTTTACTTGGAAATAGACCACTATTTACCCAAACACATACTGCCTTTTAAAAGACATCATAAAAGGGGCTTACTCAGTCACAACTAGGACTATTTTGCATGTTCTGTATTTGAAAGGATTTCCATTTTCTAATCTAGTGACATAGCCAACTAACCACCTCACTATTAGAGCAGAAGGGAGTTAAAGCAGTGAATTTAAAATAGCTTTTAAAATTATTTTTGTCTGATAAGTCATTCCAGGAGCTGGATTTTGCCATATGCCCATGTTCCTGTTCCTACCAGCAGCCTGTTGGATCTCACATAGATGTGGTTATGCATCACATCATATCCTGTCACATGTGGCCCTTCCCTCTACCCAGTCCTATCATGACTTCAGTGTTGCTTAATCATACCAATGTGAATGGCTCAACATGGAAGAAGTCTTGGATGTGGGGACAAAGCCTGAACAGGATGTCCCCTCTCCTCAGCTACTGCCAGCCAAGCCATTAGAGGAGATACAACTTTTTTTCTTTGCCCCTCTAGTTGCCCTGGGTTTGCCTGCACTACTTCAGTGCAGCTGATCCCTGTGCTGAGCACACAGCCCTGTCCTGACTGCATCTTGCTTTGTGCTGTTGGCTGTGCAGGGGTTTGGGGCTGTGGAAAGGACTGAGCTTTGCTGGAGGCATGGGTGCTGGCACAGGGACTGTGCATTACTTGTAGAAGGCTGATGGTTCAGGAGGATAGAAAGGTACTGTCAGCCCTGAGCATCACAGCACTGTGTTCCCCACAGCGTGGGAGGATTCCCCATTGTCCTTCACTGTCCACCTTGCTCATCCAAAATGGGCCCTAGGTATAGGCAGCAGGAGCTCTGCCTGCCCCTTGATTGGGTCTGAGGGCAGAAGTGAGCTTGGGCATGAGATTTGGGTGGGAAATCCCAGAAGTGCTCACAAGGCTGTTAGCACAGCTACCTGCACCTGAAAAATACTTGGTATTCACTTTGATCTGCTTCAAAGGTTGCTTCTGATGGAAGAGATTAACATGTAAAAAAACATTGCTGTCCGGGTCAGAGGATCCCTATTGTACACAGTCAGGAGATAACATTACACGTGGGGATAGAAGCCCACCTTTGCCAGGAGCTGCTCAGTTCTTAGGTCTGTGTTACACACCTCTGTTTGTAGCTTCTGCAATCCTTAGTGGAGGTAGGAACTGCTGGACATAGAGGTGCTTGTGTTGGCAGGCTGGTAAAACACTTGAGTAAACACTTGCTCCTTTGTGTATGGTCCAGGAAAATCTCTAGTTTAAATGCTGGTGGCTGCAGAGAAGATGCTAATGAAGCGAACCTAGTAGCCTCATTTACCCATATGAAACCATTACCAGGGGATAATTCATTCTCCTGGAAAATACAATAATAGTAATGTAATATACAGAACACAATACTACCTTCTAATAAGTCTGACAGGCAGATTGCAGTGTCTATTTAGACTGTATTAGCCAGCTAGCAATTTCAAATGCTTTTGTGTGTGGACCGTTGTGGCTCAACTCCTGTTCTTTCCTGGTTGAGCTAAACTAATTAAAGAAAAATGTACTATAGCTGAGAAGTCAAAAAAACCAAAACAAAACAAAAACAACCCAACTAAACCCAGCTTTTCTAAACAAAATAACCCTCCCAAATGAACAGCTTTCAGTTGTTTTTGCAGAAATGAAAGTCACCTTGTTTTTCTTCAGGAATGGACGGGGCAATTATGCTAGGTTTAATAATAATGTTCAGAATCTTGGATTCGTAAACAGGGATCGTTATTGCAGGCTACAAGCACTCAAAAAGACTTTTGCTCTTAGAACATGAGGTGACAGTTCTGTTGAGACAACTGGTGCTAGACATTTAGAGCGTGATACATGGCCTGTAGCCTCTGAGCACTAGCACTTCTGATGGGTGTTTAAAGCTAATTGTGGCTGAAGCTTGCAGTGCCTGAAGGCTGCCTTGATGGACTTCTTGGGGCATGTAGCCTATGAGGGACTGTCCTGCTTCTCCTTTGTGCATGCAGAATGCTGCCGTTGCTTAGGCTGGTGCAAGCTGCCAGGCAGAAGATATATCTGTCCTTGATGGCTGTGGTGTGAATAACTCCTGCTTCAGGTGCTGGAGTGCTGCTGGATCTGCTTTGCTCGAGGCCAGCAAACATGTAAGAGCTTTTGTGAGGCGTGTGTTGTCAGTTGTTGAAGATCTGTATTTACAGGCTGCCCTGTATTTACAGGCTGCCAATCATTTATCTCCCATAGTTGTCAAGCCTTCAAACTAAGTTGCAGACCCTGAAGACATCCTCGCCTCACTTGCACGGTGGCCCAGGGACCAGATATGAGCAAGAAGCGTGGTTGGGGTCTGTGCACTAAATTGTTCAGCAGAAGCACCATCCTGATCAACCGATTTCACTGTGAAAGACAGTGGTGCTGGTGCACCCATATACCTAAAGGAGTCCTTTGTGTCCTGTGCCATCCCATGGGTTGGAAAAGAACCCCAAAATCCTAATCTTATCTATTTATATGAAGATTTCTTATTTCTTTTTTGGACATCTTGACCTGAAAAGCAGTTTATTTTTCTGAAGCAGTGAGCTTGTGCTTTTGTCTCTCCGGATTGCAAACACTGCGTTTACCTGGGGCTGTTGTGATGTGTTCATGGTTTAGCTGAGTTAAAGCATTGCAGAGAGACTTGGGTAGGTTCAGGCTGCTTCTTCGTCTGTTTGAATTTGACTCGAGTAGCCTGTTCTGATCACCTCAATGGTGAAAACTGGTCCAGAGTGGGAAGACTTTGTGCATGTAATGTGAAGTCAATAACTGATTATGATATTGAACAGTACTTGAAGTCAAAATTTAGAAGCACCAGTGTTCAGCCCGTTCATTCTGCAGCCCGAGTTTGAAAGTTGCATACCCATTTGGCATTCGAAGAAATATTGGCACAATGTGCTGTTGAATGCTGGCCCGCTTCAATTACTGATGGAAAGATAAAACACTTTTTGCTCTTGGCTGGCTTCCTTGCTTGCTGATGCTAATAACATCACGAGCTCAGCATTTCAGGGGTCATCTTGAAAGGAGCACAGACCTGAACCCCCCTGGTCCTGCCTTCCCATGCTGTTGCTGGGTCAGAGACCAGTGTTTGTGCTTCAGCAAAGCGAGTGCCAGGTGACTGCAAGGGCTGCTGCGTGCAATGGGAGCCATGATCCAAAGCAGGGTGGTGGTGGTTCTCCTTCTGACTGGCAGGTTTCTCCATGCACATCTCGTCTTTTATTTTGCACTTGCGCTAAAGTCAGTCTGAAAACTTGCAGGACTGCAGCTTTCTCAACTACCTTTATAGGATACAGGGCCGAGGAATACCTGGTCATGTATATGTGTGTACATATTTCTTGTCCTCTAGGAAGTTTTGTAGTCTTTTCATAATTTTGTAGCACCCCAGGGAGCTCCTCTGTCTCTGCCAATTAATTTGCTGTGGTTATTTCAATTTTGTTCACAACCTGCTTGACAAAAGCTCTTTAAAGCTAGATCCTTCACATTTAGGGGGGGAAAACATGAAGCTGGTTTGGATCACAAGTAACAGTAAGAGACATAATGCTTAGCCATAAAAACCTTATACATGCCTGTAAGCTGATGCATGGAAAACTCAAGTGCTTCCTCAGCTGCCTGCCACTATGAATGATAAAGATGATAGAAATAAACTTTAACTTGTTCATTAGTGTGAAAATCAAGCAACTGCGAAGCCAGCTTTTGCTATACCTCGCTCATAGACAGTGGTTTTGCTACAACTACGTAATGATGGCTATATCTCTGCATGTAATTGTCCCATGTGAAAAAGTAATGGCTTTGTAGTCTGATAATGGGAACTTGTGGTTTTAGCACATGATGATGTAGACTTTGGCTTTGCCTGGACACCCAAGAAAGATAGAAGAGAAGGGGCAAAACATGGAGGGGAAGTATTTGTTCCTGCTCAAGAACAGTGTTAATTCTGAAAACATTTAATTGTGAAATGAGCACACAAAATAGTATCTAAATGTTCATCTGGATATGTCCATTGTCTCCCTGTTGTCTCTGAAAGAGGAACTGCTTAGGAATTCAACGTGTATGTTGCTTCTAGCTGTTTTTTAGCAAACTGCACAAGCCTCCAGACAGCGGAGAGCCGGGGAGGAGAGCTGCTGCGCAGTGCTCTGACTTACCTCGGGGAGGCTGCTTCATCTCTCCCTGCTCACACTGTCAGGCAGGCTTTGACTCATGGATGTTAATTAACCCAAAATTGTTTTTCAGCCTCCACTGTGGAATTTTTCTTTCTCAGCACTTAGACTTCTGCATGGAGTTGGTTTATTTATCCCACATCCCCCCCCGAGTGGAGAATTTTAATTCTATAAGCACCAAATGTCTCTTTCCTTCCCCTACATATACAGCCTTTTATTAGCCTGCTGCTGTAGATCACTAATTAGCTACACAGGTGACATTTGCAATCATATTTTCTACCCGCGGAGGTCATGGTAGGTGCAGGATGGCAGCAGTTCAGCCAGTCTGTATACAAATATATCACTAGCTCTGCTCCTGCTAATGCTCTATCTCCTGGCAGCTTTCTCTAAGGGTGCTGCGTAATTGCTCTGCTGGAAACATTGTCATTAATAACGTAATTTAACTTCTTCACATGCTATTAACTAGATTTCCTTCTTTTAGGTTGACATTAGCTGTGGTGGGTCATGGGGCTTTTCATGTGCATGTAAATGTAACTGTGTGCAGAACTTGGTCTGTCACTGGGGGGGATAATTCCCAGGGCCTTCAGTGAACTTTGTCAGTTGATCTGAGACAAGACACTTGGATCCTTCAGATCCGATTTCTGCAAAAAGACTTCATGTTGTTGAATTTAAGTGGTGAGAAACACTGCTCTGAGAAACAGTGGATGTCCCGTGCCTCAGTTTCCTCCAGTAATTTTAGTCCAGCTGATAAAATAACCTCGGTCATCTGGAGGTTTTGATGCTTCAAGCTAGTCATAGTGATTTAAAATTGTTAAACTTCAACAAATCCTCTGCTGAGGATTTACTACTGTACAAAGATCAGCAAGCTCACCTCCCACCAAGAAAAGCTGGCTTGATAAAGCTTTCCCTTGCAGACTTGAGGAATGGTGAGGGTGACCTGTGAATTGAAGGGGACCTTGTGTCCCTTCCTGGCAGAGCAGCAGTGGGGGGCTGTCCATGTCCCATCTCAGCTGCTTAGCTCAGTCCCCCAAGGGAGGCAGTCTTTCTTAGAGACCTAAAAGCTCTATCAGCTATGCTTATCAGAAAAAGGTATTTTGGCTAGTTTGAAGTTCCTTTAATTTATAAAAATCTGTTTTCTTCTCCCGGTTATAAATTAAGATAGTGTTTTCAAGACTACTTGGGCTGTAACAAGGCTCATCGTATCTGGCAGTGGTGAATAAAGGACTTGACTGGAGCATATGCTAATGCACAGAAAACAATGACACTTAAAATAAATGCCCCCAAAGTGCCATATTTGCCAGTGGCTGCAGGAGATACATAGTAAATGATGCAGGACTGCTGCTGTGCCTGTGAGGGCCAACAGCAGCTCCTGGCTGGTTCAAGAATTTAATTCTATTGAGCTCCAGCAGCTGTGTGGGCAGTGGCCTGCAGTGAGTGTCTTGCAGCCAGGTTTTTCAAAAGTAGCCACTGACTTGGGCTGTGTAAGAGGCTTTCACAGAATTATCTAGGTTAGAAAGGGCCTTGAAGATCATCTAGTCCAACTGTTTGCCTAGCACTGACAGTTCCCAACTACAGCATATCCTCAAGTGCTAAATTGACCCGACTCTTAAACCCCTCCAGGGATGGGGACTCCACCACCTCCCTGGGCAGCCCATTCTGACGCCTAACAACCCCTTCTGGAAAGAAATGCTTCCTAATATCTAGTCTAAACCTTCCCTGGCACAACTTGAGGCCATTCCCTCTTGTCCTGTCGCTTACTACTAGGCTAAAGAGGCTCAAACCCAGCTCTCTGCAGCTTCCTTTCAGCTTTCTTTTTCCCTCAGCCTCCTCTTCTCCAGACTAAACACCCCCAGTTCCCTCAGCTGCTCTTCCGACGACCTGTGCTCCGGACCCTTCACCCGCTCCGTTGCCCTTCTCTGGACACGCTCGAGTCATTCAATGGCCTTTCTGTAGTGAGGGGCCCAAAACTGAACACAGGAATCAAGGTGCGGCCTCACCAGTGACAGGGGTAAGATCACTTCCCTGTCACTGAAATCTCTCTGCAAAAGGCTCTGAATGCTAGTCCAGCACGAGATGCAAGGACTCTGGGGCTCTGGAGGCTCAGTGGGTTTGAAACCTGGGCTGGAATTTTTTTTTTTTTTGAGGTTTCCAGGCTGAGTGTGGTCAAGGTGCCAAGTATCTATAGCTGGAATGCAGATCTCTTCTCTATCTCTGCTACAGGATACCACCTACCAAAAGGTGTCCCTGCAGGTTGATTTGCATGTGTGCTGTGTAGCTTAAATCATTTGGATGGAAGAGCAAAGTGCCATTTGCACCGAGACACAGCTTTTGCAGTAGCATGGTGTTTGTACCACTAGCAGAGCTATTTGAACATAACAAATAACACTTTCTTTTGCAAGATTCTCTTTCATCTCTTTTGCTCTTATGTTTTTTGTCATAACACATAACTGAAACTTAGTTGTTACTTGCAAGGGGGTTTGGTAGTAGCAGTACGATGCCCCTGGAAAGGCACATGTAGTAAAAATTTGGGGGAGTTATACACTTTTTGATTAGTAAAAGACATTTCTTGCCTGTAGGCACGAAAGTTTTGTTACACATCAACTCATTAATCAGTTTAAAGAAAGCCAACATAGTTTGCTAGCAATCATAGTGCTGTTTTGAAATGAAATGAGGTCAGGGGATGCACAGAAGATTAATTTATCACCTAGTAGGCAGTTTGTAAACCTCACCAGAAGGTTTGTGCCTCCTAGTGCTGCTCTTGTTTTAGGAGACAGAAAACAAAACCAAAACCAACCAAACCAACAAACAAAAAACCCCCAGCCCTGAAAGCACAGGTAAAGTCTGTAACTTCATGTTTCTGGAAAGGGCTTAACACAGAGCATAGGGGCCACGCAAGGCAGAGAATAGTGCTGATTCGGGCATGCAGGAGGGGTGCCCTGCTTAGAGAGGCTGCAGCCACGTTGGTGCACCTGAGGAAGCACATTTAGGCTCCAGAGCAGTGGGGCTGGAAGCTGAGCAGGGTGAGGGGAAAGGGAGGGGGCTGCGCTGGATGTGCTGTGAGGGTCCGTGCTATGTAGCAGCTCCATTGCGGTCAGTTTTGCCATTGCATAATTGTGTTTTTGCGCTCGCAGCATGACTGAGGCACGTGTTGGGCTGGCCATGGGCAGGCAGTTCTGCCCTGGCGTTGGAGCAGCTCCAGCACACCCATGGGAAATGGCATATGGGACAGCATGTTGTTGGATGCTCTCACACGGGGTGCTGCGGCTGGGCTGGGGTCCCATCCTCCCAGGGAAGTAAACATTGCAAACTGCGTGCTGCGGCTTAAACCCAGCCTGCTCGGAGCCTGTGTTTGCTGTTGTGTTCAAGCTTTAACCAGACTGTGCAGGCGCATGTGTGGCGGTGCTGAGAGCCAGCCACGTTTCTCAAGGAAGCATATCCAAGCCCTGTGGCGGGAGCAAAAAGTGTGGAAATACTTCACTCTGACAAAGCGGGACTGTTGCAGATGCCACAGAGATCAGTGTTGAACAGCTTGCAGCACCCCCCTTGCTACAGCTAGAAGTGGGCTGTGAAAAGCTGGGTGGGAGAAGTATCTTCGTGCCTGTGCCGATGAACCCTTTTGATTAAGGGAGTCAGGGGTGAATTTTTACCTGAAATGGCTACAGGTATGAATTTACACAGTTATGAAAGCAATTTGTATCATTATGCCAAATAACTGCTATGCTGTGCTTGAAAGTAATGGGAATTTAGGATACTGTGAATAATAAAAAGGGGAAAAAAACATTTAAAAAAACCCCAAACAAACAAACAAAGAAAAACAAAACAAAACCAAAAAAAACAAAACCACAACCTGGCTAGTAAAGAGATTTCCGTTTCCAAACCTCAGTTGGGTGTCGTTGCACGGTTTCTTGTTGCTCTGTGTTCTGAGAGGGTTTATTAAACCAGCGCAGTGCTGCAGGAGGTCTGACAGACAGGTGAGATCTTCCTGGACCTGTTAGCTCAAGCCAAATTCATGACAGTTGTGACAAACCCTGCCAAACCTGAGCTAGCCTCCCAGGAGGAAGTGGGAGGTGCTGGTGGTGTTGATGTGCAGCCTGGGGAGCCTGCCCGTGGCAGTGCTGGGGTTTCTCTAGCATAGCTGTACAAACACCGAGGAGGCAGAGATGCTGTTACTGAAAATGATCTAGAAAAGGAGGCTTTTTTCCTCTTTTCTGGAAGTAGGTCTTCCCTAAACAAACTCTCGGTTCTTTAAAGAACACCTGACAAGGAGCCTGGCTTTTACAGCACAGTGGGATTTAACGCTAAGTGAAGGCTTGGTTCACTTTCAGTAGTTGTTTTCTCATTAGAATTGTGCTAGGGAAATGCACTGTCAATTCAGCAGGGAGAGAAATAAGACTAATCCTTTAGGATTTTTCCCACTTTTACTCGAAGATACTGCTTTATTAATGAAACAGATGAAGACGGGATTTCAGAATTTTTTACCAAAATGCTGATAAAATGAGCTTGTAACAACTTTTACTTTGAACGAAGAATGGATATAAATTAACTAAAATATTTGTTCAATAGTTGTGATTTTTGATCTGTGTGGGAAAGGGAACAAATACGGACCTACCTCAAGACCAGAAACCTGAGCTGGAATATTATCACCTTTAAGACAAAACTGATTTGTTCCCCAAACATGAATATGTGTTTATACTTGTCCACCTAGTTGCCTTTTCTCTGAAGGTATGGTATCTACTCCCAGACGGTGGCTGTAAGCTAAAATCTCTGGTTTTCCTCATGTTGTTGCTAACATGTGGCTCTAAGCAGGTTTCACTGGTGATTTACATGTTTGAAAGCTTTTACTGTAACTTATCTTCAGTTGTATTAATTGACAAAGTTTTTTGGTACTTGCTAGTGTTTCACTGAACCTGGACAGCATGAGAAGGAACTAAATGTCACTGCTTTCTCTAGGACAGCAGGACTTTGTGAGCTTGCAGTTGGAACTGAGACATCCCTTGGGATTGCCTTACAGGCAGAAAAAGTCCTACAGACTGCATATTAAACTTCCTATTTTTAACTATGTCAGGCTTAGAGAGCATAGCAAGACAACCTGATTTTCCCCTGAGGATTCAAGTAGAAATATCAGTCTGTTGTATCAGTTTGCTACTCAAAGATAATTAATTACCATTGAGGACAATTAATCATTTAAAAGAATTTGTTTCTTGAGGACAGGGACAAATACAAGGTAAGTCTCTAGCTGATCCCATGTGAGGCCAAGCCAAGTCATTTTGATATCTTCAATATAATAGTTATTTGCTGTCCTGAACCTTGGTGATTCAGAGTGACTTTGGTGTTTGGGGTCCTGGATGGGTGAAACCATAATTCAGTTGGTATGGGCAGTTTCTGACGAGTTTGTTCACTAGTGGTTCCTGATTTCAGGTGACTGTAGAGAAAGCTCAGCCTTTGGCAAGAACCAGAAGGGCTCAAAACCATACGAATGACTTGTTCCTGCTGTGCTGTGTGGGCAGTTAAGGATGAAAGGGCCTTGTGCCTCCTGTCTTTCTTCTCTGTCAGGCCTGTACCATGAGCTCATCTTAGGAGGAGGTGTGACAGCAGCTGACGTTGGCTGAATATCCTTTGCTGTGGGTGTGATTGGCTCTGGACTGACAGAGCTTAAACCTGTCTGATATTAGCTGCTGCTCTCCTACCTGTCATCCCATTTTGTACTGATTGCTAGATGCTCAGTGCATTGCAGAGCCAGCCTCCTAATGACATGGTAAAAATGGAGTTTGAACCACTTTTCCTCAAGTTCAGCTGTGTTCTCTCTGTGGTCTTGGCAGGCCTCATTGCCTTGATGTTTATCCCTGCCTTTATGGGAACAAGGTAGTTGAGTGGGTTTTTTTCGCAGAATTTTCAGCCATGCCATAGGTTTGCTGGAACAAAATGCTAACCTTCAGAGACCCTGCCCCCTTCCCCACATCACCTCTGAATGTATGTTTGATCTTGGCAAAAGTATCTTTCTACTGGTACTACTGGTGCAAGCTTGATGCAGGTTTGTGGTGACTCACTCATGATAATCTGCTGGTAGTTTTGAGCCTTGACAATCCTTCTAAAAATCACATCTGACACTTCTAGACCATGTTGGCAGAGCAGAGGGCACACAGCTTCAGAGTTTTCCTCTCTGAGCTCAGGACCACCTGCTCAGATCCTGATGGTATTGAAGTCTGTGGAAGCCTTCCCCATTGCTCTTTCAAATATCTACCAGGGGTTTCTGAATATACTTGCCATTGCTTCTCTACTGACTGCACTTGGGCGAAGGTCAGGCAGTGCTGAGTGATTTCATATTTTCAGTGTTAGTGAGTGCAGCTTTCTCCCTAGAGCCTGGTGCCTTTAGTTCAGGGTGGCTTCTGGAGGCTAGGACAGTTTAGAAAAGCTCACTGGGAGGAGGAGAAGCAAGAGTTCATTCCTGATGCATTGAATGAGACATTTGTGTTGCAAGAGCTAAAAGGAGAAATGGATGGAAAACTCTCCTGAAACTCTGGTGGCTCTAGCTCTCCAGCAGGATGCTAGAAGGCATCTATTTTCCTGTTTAATTATTGCATAGTTTGCTACCCCTTTTACAGGCCCATGAAATCCACAAAAATATTTCAAAGTTTCTCAAGCTGTTTCACATAACCCCATAGTCACCAGAGGTTGTGCAGTCAGCTGTTGGGGACTGCTCCTGGGGCAATCCTTTTCTGTCAGGAAGTGCAGGGAGCAGCAAGCACCAGCACTGCTGATGGGCCTGAGCATGAGGAAGGGGTGTGAGGCAGACAGGTGTGCTAAGTGTGCCCGCAGAGGCTTATCAGGGTCAGATACTGCCCTTGAGTTATCATGGTGGGTGTCCTAGACAATGTCACTTGTTTAATGGAGGATTTACCCAAGGGGGATGTAAAATCAGATGGTTTTTCTCACTGTATATCAATCTTCCCTGACCTACTTGCTTCTGGAATATCAAAAGTATTCTTGATACTCCAGTATCTCTTGGGAGATGATCCTGAAGGGTATAGGGGTGCAGGAAGGCTAGGCACTCTTCAAGAAGGAAATCTTAATGGCTCAGGAGCAGGTGGTCCCCAGGTGCTGTGAGAGAAGCTGGTAACAGAGAAGACCACCCTGGCTAAACAGGGAGCTTTGGCTGCAACTCAGGGAGAAAAGGAGAGTTTACTGCTTTTGGAAGATGGGGATAGCCACTCGGTAATTACAAAGATGCTGTGAGGCTGTTCAGGGTGGAAATCAGGAGGTCTAAAGCCCAGCTGGAAATTAATCTGGCTTCAGCAATCAAGGATAAAAAGAAATGTTTCTGTAAGTATGTGAGCAGCAAAAGAAAGACCAGGGGAGAGCCTCCATCCCCTGCTAGATGCAGGAGGAAACCTGGTAACAAGTGATGAGGAAAAGGGTGAGGTGCATAATGCCTTCTTTGCCTCAGTCTTTAATAGCATGACTAGCTCTACTGAGGGAATCCAGCCTCCTCAGCCAGAAGACAGAGACTGGGAGAACAACCCCCTTGCGTTCCAGGAGGAGATAGTCAGTGACCTGCTGCATCTCATAGACATAAGTCTATGGGACTGGATGGGATACACCCGAGAGTGCTGAAGGAGAATGGCTGGGGTGCTCGCCAAGCTGCTTTCCATTATTTACCAGCAGTCCTGGCTGACCAGGGAGGTCCTGAGAGATTGGAAATTGGCCAGTGTGACGCCCATCTATAAGAAGGGTCGGAAGGATGATCTAGGAAATTACAGGCCTGTCAGCTTGACTTTGGTGCCCAGGAAGCTGATGGAGCAGCTCATCCTGAGTACCATCACACAACACATGTGGGACAACGAGGTGATCAGTCCCAGTCAGCGTGGGATTATGAAAGGCAGGTCCTGCTTGACTGATCTTCTACAACAGTGACCTGCTTATTGGTTGAAGGAAAGGCTGTGGATTTTGTCAACTTCGACTTTAGTGAGTCCTTTAACACCATTTCCCACAGCATTCTCCCAACGAAACTGGCTGCTTGTGGCTTGGATGCGCACACACTTTGCTGGATAAAGAACTGTCTGGATGGCCGGGCCCAAAGAGTTGTGGTGAACGGAGTTAAATCCAGTTGGCAGGTGGTCACCAGTGATGTCACCTAAGGCTCGGTTTTGGGGCCACTCCTATTTAGCATCTTCATTGATGACCTGGATGAGGTGATCGAGTGCACCCTCAGTCAGTTTGCAGATGACACCCAGTTGGATGGGAACGTTGATCTGCTCGAGGGTAGGGAGGCTCTGCAGAGAGACCTGGACAGGCTGGAGCCATGGGCTGAGCCCAACTGGAGGAGTTTCACTAAGGGCAGATGCCGGGGGCTACCCTTGGGCCACAACAACCCCCAGCAGCACTACAGGCCTGGGGAGGAGTGGCTGGAGAGCTGCCAGTCAGAGAGGGACCTGCGGGTGTTGATTGACAGCCGGCTGAACAGGAGCCAGCAGTGTGCCCAGGTGGCCAAGGCAGCCAATGGCATCCTGGCTTGTGTCAGCAATAGCATGGCCAGCAGGGACAGGGAAGGGATCTGGCACTGGTGAGGCCGCACCTCGATGACTGTGCTCAGTTTTGGGCCCCTCACTACAAAAAGGACATTGAATGACTCGAGCGTGTCCAGAGAAGGGCAATGGAGCTGGTGCAGGGTCTGGAGCACAGGTCGTACGAGGAGCGGCTGAGGGAACTGGGGGTGTTTAGTCTGGAGAAGAAGAGGCTGAGGGGAGACCTCATGGCCCTCTACAGCTCCCTGAAAGGAGGGTGCAGAGAGCTGAGGGTGAGTCTCTTGAACCAAGTAATAAGTGATAGGACAAGAGGGAATGGCCTCAAGTTGTGCCAGGGAAGGTTTAGACTAGATATTAGGAAGCATTTCTTTCCAGAAGGGGTTGTTGGGTGTTGGAATGGGCTGCCCAGGGAGGTGGTGGAGTCCTCATCCCTGGAGGTGTTTAAGAGCCATGTCAACTTAACGCTGAGGGATAAGGTGTAGTTAGGAACTGTTGATGTTGGGTTGATGGTTGGACTGGATGATCTTCAAGGTCTCTTCCGACCTAGACAATGCTGTGATTCTGTGAAGAGCTATGGTGTATACACAGGAGAATGAGGAAAAGCAAAGGGTCAGTGAAGCCAATTGTATAAAGACTTGTTTTGTAAAAGTAATATAATTTATATAATTTTTAGATCATTGGCCCAGTTGAGCACTGGTCTGATCCAGTACTGCATCTACAGTATTTCAGTGGATGGCCCAGCCCATCACTTCCAGTCATCCATGTTGTGAGCTCATCCCAGGTCTCCTATTGAAGAAAACCATCATGCCCCTCAAGTGGGAAAAACCAGCTGCTGGTGGTACCAACCCAACATGCTTGTCATGCCTGTGGTTGCATCTCTTTCCCTCCTTAGGCCATGGTGCAGATGTTAACATAAAACTGCAAACCTCTCAGTGAGTATAGTAACAAGACTTCCATAGGTTTTTACAGGGCAATTATTATATGTATTGATTTCCAATAAATAGACATTTCAGAGCCAAGTGGAACATATTTTGGAAACATGTAAGATCAACTATGCTTTATAAATAAATCATAGCTGTGACGTGTTGTGAGACTATCTCATGAATAAGTTAGGCTGCCTGAGGTCAAGCACACTTTCTTTAGGTCATCATAAGTAGGACAGAGAAAAGTCAGTTTTCTGTCTATACTGTAACTTGACTGGGAACGTGGGGCACACTGTGGTGGGAAGGAGCACCAGCAAGTTGCTAGTTGTAAAGAAAGTCAAATAATGTTGTCCTGACAATTTTTTTCAGATAAATTTCTCTCTGGACTTAGTAGGCAATACTTTAGTTTCTCAGCACAAGTCCCACAGGCTAAACCACTGGTCAAATAAACTTTCTCAGTTCATTCTGTCCACAGTTAACCTGGTTTTGTCCCAGTCTGACTTCTTTTAAGGAGAATCACAAAGCTGTCTAATGGTTTAAAGGTTCTCATGTGCAGCCTGTTGTGCAGTGAGATCAATGGCAATGGATATTCGGGATTTTGAGATCCAGGTGTTTGGAATTGTTTCCTGAGGAAGTTCAGAGAATAAATGTAGTGTGAAAGAGTGTCTCTGAGTGGAAGATTCCTCATCTCATAAGCACTTAAGTAGAAAATATGACCTCCTGCGTGCCCAGATGACTGTCATGTACCATGCAGCTGGCATCCTCTCTCTCTTTGGGAGTTCTTGGTAGACTGAAGTGGTGCTTTAACATCTGACCTGAGTTAGAGGTCAAGTGCTCCATGGGCAAGGATAGTGTCTTAGCTGGGTCTTTGCTTCATTCATGCAGCAGAAGCAGCTGCTCTTGATGCAGATTACTTCCTTAGCCAGGGCTGATTTGCTGCTGGATGCCTGTATTTTGGGCAGAGTCTGCCAGCAGGTTGGGGGAGGTGATTCTCTTCCTTTCCTCTGCTCTCATGAGACCCCCCCTGCAGCGCTGTGTCCAGCTCCGAGGCCCCCAACATAAGACAGACACTGACTTGCTCAAGCGGGTCCAGAGGAGGCCACAAAAATGATCAGGGGACTGGAGCATGTCCCTTATGAGGACAGGGTGAGAGTTGGGGTTGTTCAGCCTGGAGAAGAGAAGGCTCCAGAGACCTTATAGCGGCCTTCCAGTGCTGAAAGGGAAAACAGGAAAGCTGGGGAGGGACTCTTGATCAGGGAATGTAGTGATAGGACAAGGGGTAATGGTTTTAAACTGAAAGAGAGTAGATTTAAATTAGACATAAGAAGGAAGGAATTCTTCCCTGTGAGGGTGGTGAGGCCCTGGCACAGGTTGCCCAGAGACGCTGTGGCTGCCCCCTCCCTGGCAGTGTTCAAGGCCAGGTTGGACGGGGCTGTGAGCAACCTGGGCTCGTGGAAGGTGTCCCTGCTCATGGCAGGGGGTTGGAACTAGATGATCTTTAAGGTTCTTTCCAACTGAAACTGTTTTGTTATTCTGTGAAATACTGTGAACTGATGCAGTGGCATGGGTTTTTTTCCTGCACAAGATTGAGGACAGCTGAGCTCTTACGTAAGTAAAGTTTACTCCTACATGCATGCATGCAAGCCCCAGTGCTGACTCTTACTTGAAGCTGGCAGGTTTTGGCTCTAGCCCTCTGTTAATCAAATTCCTGAGTTCCTAGTTTATTTTTCCTGTCAAACATCCACTGAGCTGAGTGGGCATTTAGCAAATCTGTAAGACACCCTAATAGAGACTGGCTGTTATTATCTTGAGAGAATCATCAATGTGAATTTTCCCTCAAGGTATTTGTGTTTCAGAACAGAAAATGTTTAGACTGTGGCTGGCCCATAGGTGGGAAACTGAAACATGTTTGGGGAGAGGGGGCTGGTTAAAGTGCCTCTCTGCTTTAACCTGCTATTATACCAGACAAGGAGGGGCAAAGACCTCCCTGGCCAGCTGGCCTGGCTTCCTCCCATTGCTGAAAACCTCATTGTATATCACATTCATGAACTTCAAGTGCCCTCTTAAAAGCTGTATTTCTGCTGGGAAACTGTTTCAGAGCCTCCCTGTGCCCATCAAACCTTTCCAATTTCTAGGTTATGTGTATTCTTGGCCATATTTATCTGCACTGGGCTCCAGTGCTGTCCTATAAATACCGCAGGGATGTTCATATTCCCTCTTGCATTTGGTTTTGCTAGGTTTAAATGGGCCAAGCTGCTTTAGTTTTTATCACGCACAGTTCTATTCATCAGCCGATCCTGCTGACCCTGCTCCGTGCCTTTTCCAGATGGACTTCATCTCGCGTGAACGCTGTAACGCAAGCAAGCCACTTTATTTAAATGTAAAAGTCTTTCAGGTTGACAAGCCTAAAGATCAACATCTTGTCTGGCATAAGGCTGAAGTCTGCAAATTCAGCATTTGGACTTAAATAGTTTTTCATTTTTCACACATTTTTTAAAAAATGCCGTATACACACTAAACAGATGATGCTCAGCAGGGCACTGTATAAGCTGCTTTCTGTTGTGTATTGCTCTTGGTGATGGATGAAATTAGGCTTCAAGAGTCACTGGCAACCTTTCTTCTGGATGTTGTGTATCCAGATCTATGGCAGGGGATGTTTTTTGGTGATTTCATTTTCAACTCTTGTGCCAGCACTTCTTAAAATGCCTGTTTAGCTCTGCCAACCTCCAGAGAGCCTGAGGAATTCAGAAACATTTAGATCCAAATACCTTGAAGGGTTTATGAAGTTCAGATCCAGTTATGAGCCTGGCAAGTGCCAACTAATGGAATCTATCACACTAGCTAAGATTTATGGTTGTTTTTTTCCATTATCTCTGACTGTGTCCAAGGGCCAGTGCTTCACAGGGACCTCTCACGAAGCAGCAACAGATCAGTGCTTCTGTAGGAAAAGTCTTCTCAACCTCCAGTATTTGGCTTATTCCCTAAACCAGGAGTGTTATATTTCTCATAAAATGTGTCAGCCAGTACCTGTGGATGCTTTTTTCTTATAAATAGATGATCCTTTGTGGATTTGTGCCAGTCTCTTCCAAAATAAGGCATCATTACAGTGGTTGTTATAGCTGAATTGTGCAAGGAGAAAAATATTATGAATTTTGGAAATGCTGGGATCCAGTTATAAGTTGGGCTTCTTTGTATTTATGAATTGCATGGAAAACATAACACTGCAGCACATTCAGTGAAGTCTGACTTCTGTAATACAAGTTTTTTTCTGGTCTTCTAGTAGACAGTTGAAATTAAATGAAATGATTAAGGCTTGTATTAATATCCTTAGTTCCACTTTGTTACTGAACCTTGAATTAAGCTCAAATAATTGGTAGAATAAAAGATTGCCAGGAACAGGGGATTTAAATGATTTCTGGTGTTTTTTTTGGAATGAGTGTGGATGTGAATGAGGCAGCAGAGCAGCAGTTTTGAGGTGAGTGGTTCCTGAAGGTGGTGTAAGCATGCTGTTAATTAACATTTTTGCAGCACTTTGAAAATGTAAATTACTCCAGGAATGTTAAGTATCATTATTATGGCAGTCTTGAAAAGTAATAACTTAATCTATGAAATTACACGTCTATTCTTGAGAAGTACAGGTGTGACTGTGACGTGGCTGCTAGAGTAACAAACTGCAATTCGGGACCCTGGGTTCAGCTCTTGGGGCTTTTTCGTGGGAGTCTGTCTGAGGTCAGCTCATGGCTGTTCACTGCTCAGTGATAAGTGCCCTGGAAGAAGGGTAAGGAAGATGAGAGCAGATCATTCATGGAGAGCCATCAAGTAGCTTGATGAATTGGCACAAGCAAATGGTATGTAAAGTGTTTTTTTAAAAAACAGGCATTTAGGTACAGAGATTTGAGGTGGAGCGCCACTGGCTAGTCAGCTGAACCAGAGCTCTTGGGGTTTAATCTGGGCACTCCCTGTTCTCATCCCTTGTGTCTGCATTTGTGGGTGTAGTGGAGGTACAACTGCTTCCCCAGCAGCGGAGATCCAGTCCAGGGCAGCTCCTTGCTGGTAACTGAACACAGGCAAACGTCTGTGGGAGGGGAGACACAGAAATTCGTAGACATAGTAAAGTGATTATATTTTCTCTGAAATTAGCACCGGTGGAATCTCTTATAAAATGCCTGAGGCAGTTTCTGATACCTGTAGTCAAAAAACTTTATTAAGGAGGAAAACATATCAGAGATAAGTCAGAATAGCAGGAGAATGACTGGAAAACATGATTTTTTTTTTTTTATTTTTTTTTTTTTATAATGAGAGGCTACAGGAATTTGATTAATCAGAGTGATTTGTTCTGTCTGGTATCTAGATGGAGAACAGCTTTTTAATGTGCAGCAAGATCCAGTGGTTGCAAATGAAAGGTAAACACATTCTGACCAAAAATAAAGTGAAGTTTAACTGTGAAGCTAATTAGCCATGGGAACAGTATCTGATTGTGAGGATTAAGGTGAGCTCTCCATTACTAGAAACTTTAAAATCAAAATTGAATGGTTTTCCGCTTCAGCTTTCGTAGAAATTGATTCAGGGCTATGTCTTGGTCTGTGTTACATAGAATACCCAAACAGATAATCACAGATAGTGGCCTTTATTAATTCAGTCACTGTGTGGCTTTGGGCAGGTTTAACAGGGATGTCGCAATTTTAAGTAGTATCAATGACGTTGCATCTCAAGGGATATTCAAAGGCAAAATTACAACTGAATTTGCTGGGACTAAGGCTTCTCCTGTGCTGACTTTTAAGAGCATTGAACACTCCAAAGTCTATTTATTTCAACTGGAGTTTGCTCAGCAGCTGTGAAAATACAGCAGTCAGCTGGGAAAATTAGTGTCTCCAGAACTTAGGGGGCAAGAGCAGCCATGTTTTCAAATTTTGCCTTATCCTTCCTGTGAGGATGAGGTTAGTTTCCTGTGAAACAGGAGCTAACACTGACCATTATCTCCCAAGGATGTGTTTGTGACCTAATGAATATTTGTAGCATGTCTTGCAGAAAGGTGTGTGCAGTTAATCCTCTCCCCCCTGGTGCTGTTTGTTGTCTGATGCTCACTGTGCTGCCTGTCACAGAGGGGCTGAGCTGACCTACTGTCTGGCCAGAAAACACGAGATCTGTCTTGGAGAGAAAAAAAAAAAAGTCAAGATTTGGTGCATATTGTCTGTATCTGGAACTTTTCAAACTCTCTTGTGTAAAACCCTGAGGAGAGGCTGTGCAGGTGATGCATCTGAGTGATGCTCCAAGCTGGGCAAAGCAGGACTCTGAACAGGCAGTGCTGCAGGAGGGAACTTGAGCATCACCCCTTCCTGGTGTTTGAGTTTTTTGGTTGTGGGTTTTTTGTTTCAACTGTAAGCTCCATTTTTTTAAAATATCAATTCTATTGAAACAATTTACTTTGAGAGTTGGTGTTTTCTCACAGTGGTATTTTTACCTAAGCAGTTCTTGGTAACAGCAGAATGGTCCCTGGCGAAGCAGGACCCTTTGAGGTATGCTGCCCCTGACAGGGGTGAAGATGGTTTGAGGCAGCTCAGCTGGGCAGGGATGGGAAGATTGTTCCTTACATTAGTGTGCATAGTGAGAGGATAAAGGGGATTTATGTTCTTGGAGTTTCCATGGTTTGCCTGAACTTATCTCTGTCATTGGGATATCTGCTAAGTGAGGGGTATTGCTGTTACTGCTCTCTGGTGGGGGCAGCAGACAAAGCACGAGTTGTCACCAGAAGATCACATAGTATCAACACAAGACTGCCTGTGCACAAAATGTGGCTCAATCCTCATACAAACTGCCTAACCTGTTAACTAATTGATGCATCTTGCATATATGGGGAATGTAAGCATGGCCAGTCACTCCAAATGAACAGGCATCAAAATCTGACCTATGCAAAGTCACACACTGAAAGCAGGAAGCAAAAGCCAAGAATAGATTCAGGGTCCTGAACTTCCCCAACCTCTAGAATGGGAGCCAAATTTCATCTCTCACTGGTAATTATGGTCAAAGCCTGGGCTGGAAATGAGAAGCACTGATTTCTGTTTCTGCTCTGCAGTAGATTTACTGTATGACCTTGGAGGAAAATGTGTCCTTCTGTGTCTCAGTTTACCTCCCCACTAATGGAGATAATTGTACTAGTATGCAGTAAGCTTTAATGGACTCTTTCTGCACCTACTGAAGTTAATGGCTTTCCTTGCAATGGGAAGAAGACTAGATGCACCTTTTGTAGAGTGTCTGGATGAAAGGATGTGAGACAGTGAGACAGATATTATTTGTTTTAACATATGGGCCCAGATAATAGCTACATATGCTTGAGTGTTGATTGCTTACATGGATAGTAAGGGATAATAATGCAGTCTTGAGAAAAACAGCTGCCTCGACCCTCCTTGTGCTGCTGCTGTGTGCACGTGTGATCTCACCTGGCCCGGGTGGTCCTGCAGCACTGGGAGGCTTAGGGGGGGATTTTAAAGAAATCCAAGATCCAAATCTGTCTATAGTTCAGTGAGCTGGGTGAACACGATGTCTTGATGCTAATGTGTGGCTGCAGTGAACAAATGCAGTGCGTGGAGAGTTCCTGGTTGAGCAGGATTCTGCCTTGTGCCTCATTTTCCTCAATAGGAATATCAGTCCGTACATTCATCTGGGCTAATTGTTTTTCAAAGTGTACAGAAATGGGACAACTACTTGACAAATAAAGCTAACACTGACTCACCATGGTTCATAATGCCAAGCTAGAAAAAGTTAACAGTCCCAGCCCCATGCAAATTAATACAGTATCACTTGTTGCTCTGTAGTCCCTCCTGTTCATTGCAGCAGTCTGGGTGGCTCTTCCAAAAAGCTCACCTAATGTTGCAAAGTCTATCTGATGCGTTTCCTGGTAACTGGTGTTACCAAGTGGAATATTTCTGGCAGGTGGAACGATGTTTCTCTCTTCTTCTGTTAGTAGATGCTAGTAGTAGCATCTAGTAGATAGTAGCACAACCAGTTTACACCTTTTGTGCTGATTCTTTGTTTCCTAGGCCAAGGGGGAATAAACCACCATTTGATCTGCTCACTAACCAGAAGTCTGTTCAAGTCAATTACCCCACAAATACTGTTTCTGTCCCTTTTACTTTGAAGTTTTTCAGAACCTGATTAAGAAGTTCCTATTTTGAAGTATCTAGGTTGGCCAGGTTTCAGTGTGTTACTATTTCCTCAGTACTAACACTGGGGATCCCTGGGATGATCAGGTATTGATAAATATTTGGTTTCCATGCACAGCATGGGACTGTGGCTGCCTGATGGAGACATGCAGCTACATCCAAACCTGCACTATTGCTCCCGTTTGTCAGTTACTGCGATAGGTTCCTTTGAGATTTTACCAGGCGAACAGTTGCATGCAAAAGACAGCATCCATCCCCAAAAGTTTATAACTGAGAGAAGGCAAAGGGAGATTTAAGTCTCCAAAGTTACTGTGTCAGGTCACAGTCACAGTGTTCCCCATTCCTCCTATCTAGGAGGAAGGACAGGATCGTTTGCTTGCCAATATGAAGCATTACACATTTGCATACACCCTCACCACGACTTTTTTGTTTCAAAATTTATTTTCCATAAAACTGCCCTTGATCTCTAGCCTGAGACTGATGCATATTTATAACCGTTCTTCTGTACTTTCTTGTCACTTGACTTTACCAAATCACAGTCCTTGTCTGAGTTGACGATATAAAGCACGAGCTGCAGCCTGAGTGGGGATGAGGACTGGAAGGACTCTCGCTTTGCCTGTTCTACTCTGTTCTACTTTGAGCTCCAGATGTGTAAGGGGGCATAATTTCTCTGCCTGCTATGGGATGTGACCTGTGCTTAGTCAAATCCCTCCAACTCTAAGACACCTGGCTGACTTCCACTGCACAGCTAGCTGAGGTCTTCCGTGGGCAAGCAATAAGTGGCAAAATCCCTAACAGAGTCCTCCTGCCCCCAGATCCTTTCCAGATACATATCATTATGACACTGCAAAGCAGGGGCCAACTTTTAGTCACTGTTAATTGTCACACCATCACCTGAGTCAGTCTGCCCTCACAAACGATTTGTGCCTCGCTGTTCAGCAGTAGACAAGAGGAATAGGGATATGTCAGACAGCTCCCAGTCTCTGGAGACACTCCAGGAAAATCAGGCATCAGAGATCTTGCACCTCAGTGCAAGCAGTGTGCAAAGCTTGCACGCAATCGCCAAGGCTCCAGCCATGGCAGTGAGGGTGCTGACAGCCTCACAGCTGGTTTCTTCTGGAAGGGTCCCTCCTTTCCCTGAGAAGCTGAGCACCAAGCAGGATAGCATCGCGTCGCCAAGGCCTGGGGGTTAGAATTCAGCAGTTCAGTGCACCATGCACTATAATCCTGGGGAATATTAAGACAGTGCAGCAAGCTGGGGGAGAGGCTGTTGGGAAGAGCTGTAAAATGGCAGCATGTTTTATGCTCTGTCCTTGGATGTGAGTCATGGAGATCTCTGTATGCTGAGGGTAACGAGCATTTGTATTCAGGTAATTTCCCAAGCTCTGTTGTTGAATGCTGGGGAAGAAAAAGTGTTTACTGTTGTTTTTAAAGGCAGGGACAAAGTGCAGGGTGGTCTGTCACACTGCTTCTGAAAGCTGCTCTTAGAGATGTGTTTATTGGGCTCTTGCTTATTCTCTGCTTGCACAGAAACAGTCAGAGCTTTCTGTGCTTTCTTCCACCTGCTGTCAGAGTGAGACAAAACATGATTTTTTTGCACAGGTCTTGGCAAAAGGCCTAGTTATGGTTGGACAGGTGGATTCCTACCTGCTAGTCTTTATAACGTAGATACAGCTAGTGTCTCCTAGGCATGGAGCATATTCAGACACAGAAACACTACCTGCCTTCAAGAGTGGGGTATTTTTTGTGTGTATTTTTGTTTTTTATTTAAACTGCAAAATAGGGATTTGCTATGGCTTGGACAGGGGCATGACTTGTCCTTTGCTATCAGACCTGTCCATGTCAGGGCCCTGGCATCTTGTCTTCTGGGGATGAAAGAATGTTATCCCTCATGAGCTGTGCTGCAGAGCTGTCAGCCAGGAGTTGCTGTGTGTGTCCTCTCCTCCACTTCTTTGCATTGGACTGTGGTGGTGCCCCAGTGGGGCTTTTCTTCCTGGCAAGGCTTCTCCAGAGGTGTTGAAAGAGCAGGGAAGTTTCTGAAGGCGTGGAGGGCCCTTTGGGTCATAGACTTTATTCCTTGACACAACATGTCTTTTTGATGAGGTGAGAATTCAGGTCTGGGGCTGAATGGGATGCTCTATTTGGTGCCATGGGTCAGCTGTTGACTGTTAGCTGAGAGCACAGCTAAGGCCACCCCACTGAATTCACCAGCTGTGTCAGTTAAATGATAACTGCATACTTCATTGGAAGCTGCTGCTTTTTGAAAGCCATAGAAGCTATCATCTCCACTGGGAAGACTATTTCTGAGCTGCTTCTGTAGAGCAGGTGTGAATTTTAAAGAAGTGGGGTCATCCTTAGTTAAGTGCCCTCAGCATCAATCAGTTACCAATATTTCAGCTCCCTTCCCTGGTGCTTTTGGAGGCATCTGACATCCATCAAATAAAGCAGCCTCCAGATGGCCCCAACATATGGTCCGTGTCTCGGAATAGCTGAAATCTAAATGCTTGCCTCCTTGGGAAGCTGTGGCCCCTTGCTGAGTCTCGACATCCAAGGGAGATGCCTGCTGCTTTAATCAATGTGTGTTCTGTTTTTTTCTGCTTTGTCATAGTCATAATAATAAGCAAGTCTCACTTCGGCATCCCTAGCTGCAAGAACCTTTCTGTGCTTGAAATACTAAATGCCTGTCGGTCCCTTTCTTTCCTCTTGTCTTTTCCCTTGTCATTTGGACCCTACTGATCTCAATCCTGACAGGCCCTCCCTTCTTCTCTTCCCTCTTGCTATTGCTTGCTTTCCCTCTTCTAATCTCTTATTTACATAAATCACCAAGCGTGAAGAAAGAGTAAATATCAAGAAAGCAATTCAAGCCACTTGTGACATTTCTAAGGGCTGCCCAAGCTCCTACCTGGGGAAAGGCAGTTAGTGATGGCAGTTACTGGTCTGTCTCACTTTGCACCAAAGTTTGTCTCAGTCTGTCTTCACTTCATTCCTTTGTCTGTGCTCTGCTTGGCTTTGTAAAACGGCAAACCAATTTCTGACCCTTCTGGTATACACCTCGAAATTTGTGCTGCCTTCAATCTTTTACCTGCTGTTGATGCTGTAATCCTAGTGTACCTAGGAGTGACATGGTGTAAGGGCTTGTTGCTGGGCAGTACCCACAGAAAAGTAGTCTTGCAGCCTTTAGTCACCATTTTCCTTGTCCCTCTTGAAACCTGTTTGGAGGGGAAGTCTCCAGAGGATGATACGCTTCTGTAACTCGTGTTCCCTGTCAGAGTAACAAGTAATTTAAAAATAATTTTCAAAAATAAATTATTGGAGCTGGATGGAAAAAAGTGCCTGCACAAAAACTTCAGATGGAAACCTTCAACCAATTCTGTAAATATACAGTACAAAAATATGATATTCCTTTAAAAGTAACCCATGTGACTATGTGATGCTGTTGCCACATTTAGGATGTGGAAGTAGTTATGATTAGTACTTATTTGCTTTGTGTGCGGAAGTATTTGGCCAAGACTTGCCTAAATCAAAATTTCAGTTAAAATTCGCATTGACGAAAAGGCCCATCTCTGCAAATACAAAAACTGAGGGGTTGTTACAGCAGCAGTAGATCTCTGTCATTCTGCAAGATTCATAAACTTCACAAAGTTTACCTTGTGAGCAATGTAACTTTGTGTGGCAGATGTCAGAGGAAGAACAACGTGCCTGGATCTCCAGCGCCAAGGTCCCTAATGGCCTTGACGTGCTGAGTTCTGCACAGGATCGTTATTGCAGAGGTGTATTCGCTCACCCTTCAGACTCTGAGATTGCCATTCAAGTGGTGCAAGCTACGGGTATGAGATCTAGCCTTGCATACTCATCTGTGTAATCTGCAGCTCAATTTAGCCTGTGGCATCTACTCAGAAGACCACTGGGTTTTTTCTAGCTTAGTGGTAGTTCTCCGCCCTGTGTTTGAAACTCAAGGCAGATGCTCCCCAGACTGTAGATTTGATTTTAAGTTTTTGAAAGTGGAGATGAGAATGAGATTCAGCAATGTGGGAAGGAGTTACTGGTACCATGTCTTCTCTTTCACTTTCCATGAACCTTCAGGCTTGCTGGAGCCCAAAATTCAAAGAAATAACAGCCTCACTTTCTCCATTCAAGGCTAGTCTTGGCTGCAAAGAGGTGTGGATTGACAGACCTGAGGCTTCATGTCCCACCACTGTGACCCTGGACTGACAGCAGGTGACATGCAGCCTGTGTCTGGGCTATCTCTTGGGATGAGACCTTGTTCTTTCTGCTGAGCCTGCCAGCAGGGATTCCTGTTAGCACCCGCTGCTGCAGTAGATTAAATCAAATATATTGTTTATGCTACCTAAGTCACCAAAGAGCCATCATGTAGCAAGAGCTTCCCAATGTGACCTTACAGCTGCCACCACCTCACCCTCTACCTTCCCCAGAGGTAGCAGCACATACATGTGTTGTAGAGCGAGCGGTTCCTTTGCAGCTGGCAGCATATTCACATCTCTTGTAAATTATTTACAAATCTTGATGCTTATGTCCAGGAGGTATAGGGCCTTCTATTGTGCCCTAAATGAATGAATTTAGACTTTTAGAAAACAGTTTGTGATGAGGAAAAGGGCAACATTCCGGAACAACTTCTCATGGGAGTAGTAAACTGCTTTTTTTTTTTTTTTTTTAGATGTCTTAGGCATTCATGGTGAGCCCATATGAAGTGATGGTCTATGCTGGTGGGTGTGTGGTACAGGGCGCTTTATGTTTGGGGGCTGTAGCAGTTGCCTGCGGACCTCATTCACCATCATATTTGCAGTGGCTTCACTTATTTTCTCTTTCTGAAATTAAATTTCAGTAATATGGATTATTTGTGATCACTTTATTCGGCTCCCAGAGTGACCCTGGTGCGGTCACTGGGATGGCTCTGGCGCAGAGCAGCATGGTGCTGTGCAGAAATGGCCATTCAGCTTTGGAGATGCTTGTGTACCTGGAAGCATCCCAGTGAGATTTATGTAAGAGGCACTAAGATCCATGGGCCTGCACTGATGGTTACCCTTGTGCTCTAGACACATGGGCAGGTTTGGCTTCCAGGAGCCCCTCCTGAGCTGTGTGGGGCAGGCAGGACTGGCAGGGCGACTGCTGAAGCAGGCCAGGAAATTGTCTGGGGTGTGTCTGCATCCCCAATCTCATATTTTCCCTTACCTGAATCCCTTCTCTCTTTCCCCTTGCTGCTCCCAAATACTCCATCCCTTCCCTTCCCCCCCTTCTCTTGCAGTGCAGTCACACCTCTCTACCCCGCACCTCATGGCAGTGGAGTTGCATAAGTAGCTCCTTTAAAATGTGCTGGTGCCCTCTCATCGGTGAGCAGTGGGAGCTGCAGTAAGCACGGCAGCCTGGCACCTTCCTTGCACCTCATCATACCAGTTCTAGTTCTCCATCATTGAAGGCAGATGCCTTTTATAATTGATGCTGATAATGGTCATAGGACACACCGTTTACAAGATGTTAGGTGGTAGCTAGCAGAGGGAGAGAAAAATCTTTCTAACCATATGGCTGTATCAGCACTAGTTTGATGCCAAGGTTGGATCTTGGTTAAATTGGGATCCCACTTTGCATGCTTATGTCTGCTGGAGGAAAAAAAAGTTTGAGTTGGGGCCATAAAATTATTAATTTTTTTTCATAGTGTTATGTCTACATTCTTTTGCTATATTCAAAGCGTACAGCATAAAAAACATTTCTAGGTGTAATATGTTGGACTGACTGTGGTACTATACTAAGACAAGTCAATTCATTTTGTCTCTACTGAGAAATAGAAATAAAATCTCCATGGCTGTCGTGCTCTGTCATCTTTCCTAATCACTTTGACCGTGTGTTTCTGAAGATGCCAGACTCATTGCCTCGCGTGCCAGATAACTTATACTGCATTTTGAAGACTGTGGATGGTGTATGGGTGTAAGGGAGTGTGCTACATTTCCAGAAGGTACTCAGGAAGGTTTCAAGGGTGGCAAGTTCCTTATTTTTGTCGTTATTCTCTGTGCATTTATTGGTAGGTTGATAGGTATGAATAAAAGCTTGAGATCTTGTTGGATCTGTTCACGAAGATGATGTGTTACCAAAGAGTAGCCTTTGTTCTTTTAAGTTCACCCTTTAATAAGAAAACATAAGAAAGTTGTTGCTTGTACAAGCAGATACTGGAAAAGATAATGTTCTGGAAAACCTCATACAGTAAAACTGGGACCTGGGGAGAAGGGACAGTAGAAGATGTGGAGGGACTTCTGGCACGGTTTATTCCTGTAGATGTGGGGTCTGGGCACAACTTCCCTGTGGATGCAGTGCAAACAGGAGGTGCTTTTCCACGGATGCTCTGGGTCGGTTTTATGCCCACCATGTGGCGTGCCAGACTGCCTCAGCATTCCTGGGTGTCCAGAGGTTAAACTGTAACTCACATTTTAAGTGATGCAGAGCGTTTTGCCTGTGTTTGAGACTATGTTAAGTTGTATGGATTTAGCCGGTGTGTTTCATCCTCGAATTTTGGATTTGGGTCTTTTTCTGTCCCACTTTCTCTTTAAATTCTTCATTTACAAAGTTTCATATAACGGTTATACCAGTCGGAAAGTTATATTAAAATCAGCTAGAAAAAGAAGAGACTGTGAACTCTCAGCACATCTGAGATGTGATATGCTAGGGATACAGTTCAATTTAGAGACAAAAAGGTTTTAATGCATTAGAAGAATTCTTTGGGTGTGTTTTGCCTCAGCCTGTGGCTTCTCCACTGAATGATGTGAATGCACTGAGGGCTGGTGTTGAAAGCGTCTTCACAGTATGATGTTATTGTGGAACCTAGAGTGATTGCAACTAAACCCGGTACATAGATAGAATTGTGAATTGGACTTTTTTCCTTATGATGTTCTAGATCTTCATTAAAAATACATACATACCCATTATTCCTAAATGGCAAATGTGTGAATCAGAAGCTTTTAGATACCACATTTTGAGGATATTTCATTTCTTATGCTAATCTGAAATACCATAAGAAAATATGTATTATCTCCTCTCTGAGAATTTGCAAGTAGGGCTTTGAACAAAAATAGAGGTTTTAGTGGAGGCAAGTATCAGTTCTCCAGGTAATCTGACAATCCTTTCCTGTTATGCCACATGCTTTGCAAATGCTCTTTTCCCACACAGTTTTTCTTAGTGGGAAATGTGAACTCTTTTCCCCAGTCAAACAAACTACTTCAAAACTAGGAAAAAACCATCAGGCCCAATGGTATTTTTTCTAGAGAATATCATAACGAAACAAGTTGTGTGCAGAGGGACAAAATATTCAAGCTGCTCTTGCCCACAGGCATGGCAGAGTGCAGGCTAGGCACATGTCCTTATTCCTCAGCTTGTGTAGCCCCCAGACAAGCATCCTGGAGCTCCAGCACTGGGGCACGAGCTGTGGTCTCTTTGTGGATACCAGCCAGACTATGTCAGACTATTAATGACTACGGAAGGGAGCTACCTCTCTGAAAAACTGTATTTTGGGCATTGTGAGGTCCCTATCAGTGGTGCTATTTTTGTGCATACAGAACAATTAAGAGAAAACTGCAGTGTTTTAGGGCAAGTGCTGAGTCTCAAGGAATACCTGACAGTCGTTATCCCACATCATCTTCCCTGGCATATGTCTGTCTTGTTTCAGGGAAAGTGTTGGAATGGATGAGGCAGAGAATGGGAGATAGATTTCTGAGGTGATGCTCTTAAAGATGTTTGGGACTGGGCTAAGAACTGATACAGCAATTTACTGTTCAGCCTGAGACACAAGACTTTTATCAGGAGCAGAAACATTTGCTGACAATGCTGGCAAAACTGCTTAAATTGCCTATTGTCTGATTTAAGGTGAAAACAGGCCTGTCCAGACTTTATGGATGAGGTTCAGTTGCTGAGCACTGGTGTCTAATGCCATTTGAGTCTCCCCAAGATATCTGTGTTAGTGCAGGCAGCACTAGTGCAGCTTGGAGGCCAGGCAGGACACCCTATGACTCCTTAAGTAGCCCTGGATACGTATGTTAGAGGATATAGGTGATTGATTCCCCTTCTGTGCATGTGCCATTGTGCATCTGGGTACATCTGAATTTGCTTCCTAATGTGGTCTGCTCTGGGATTTAGCGAGTTAACTTGTGATGCCTGACAAGGCACTCAGCCACAAGAGGAAATGGAGCTGAGGTATTGAATGGATGAAGCAGAAATCTCCAAGCTTTGTGTAGACAGGAACATATTTTTTGTGACTCTGGAAGCCCACCAGCAACATCTACAGAGATATGATAGGAACCGGAAGGACCAAACTGAGTGGAGAAGCGGGAATGGTGATGGTGGTGGTTCATCTGTCACAGAATGGCAGGAGCAAATGGGTAAAACCCTACCAAGCCATGTAAGCACAGTGCTTTGTGCTTATGTACCAACCTCTCCCCCAAAAGGTCTGTAAGCCATGTGTGGCACTTGCCAGTTCACAGAATCATCAAGGTTGGAAAAGACCTTGAAGATCATCTAGTCCAACCGTTAAGCTCACACTGACAGTTCTCATCTACACCATATCCCTCAGTGCTGTGACAACTTGATATGTTCTCCTGATGTGCTCACAAAGTTACCTAAGTTGGTCTTCAAAGCAGGTGGGGGTGTGTTTGTGAACACTAGCAATGGAAGATACCTCTCAGGAGAGGATGGCACTTGCCCAGCCTCAACTCCCAGCTCATAGATACACCACAACTCTGGTCAGTAGGTGAGAAACAAATCCTGTTTTTCCTAGATCGCTCTCTGGGTCAGAATATCCAAAGAGTTGAAAACTCACTGAAACCACATAGCTTTGTTTTGTGTTTCCTTGAACCATAATTGGGTCTGAACCAGTGTTTCAGACTCTGTTGAACTCAGTCTGCAACAACATGAGTCAAACTGAATCTAGAACTGGAGTGAGATATTAAGTTAGTGGTAAGAATTTTACTTGGAGAATCTTTATTAGTATAGGGCTGCAAATGTGCAAAGACCAAAAGAATTGAATGGGCTGTCTTCTTGCTGGGTATTGTTTGGGGATTTTTCTGGTAGGATAACTTCCAATATGATGGGATCTCGAAGTTTTACAGGAGAGGACTCATATCTTCCTAAAGAGCTTGCAGTGTAAGGCTCTAGCCCTCACAACTTGTCTACACCTTCTAGCCCACGTGGGCTGAGCTGCTTCATTGGAGGCTTTAGCTCTGCATGACACTGTTTCCAGGACAGAGTCTAAGGGCTGAATGGGAAAGACACAATGTTGTATAGTCAGTGCTGTGTACTTTATCACAATCATATTTTTCTATACTAAGGCTTCTTCTAAACCTTCTTTCTCTGGAGTCTTGCAGACTAAGCCACTCGGGCTCCATGTGAACATGTGTGATCTAACCACTGTTAGCAAGCTTTTGCTTTTATTAGCCCTTGGCCCAGGTTTCATATAGTTCTCACTTATTCAGATCTGAAAATGAATGCTTTTGTCTTCCCACAGCACTTCTGTGCATCTTCTGTCTATGTAGACTTGGGTTTAACTCCTCTCTTTCTGTTAACTTAATCATCTTTCCCTGCACTGCCTTAACTGTATTAGCCTACTGTAGATTTTCCACCTTGCAAGAGCTAAAAGGAGTTTAGGAAACAGTAGGTTCATAGACTGAGAAGCCATAGCTAACTGTGTTTCTTAGGACATCATGAATATCCCAGGCAAGAGGTAGTCTCATTTCTTGGTTCCCCTAGAACGCCATTATGTCCAGGTTTGAGCCATAAAATTGCCAGTCAGTTGTACAACGACACACCCTTGATTCTCTATAGAAGGGGAGTGTTTGCCAGGAGAGGGCATCTGCTGGGCAAGAATGACTTACTAACGTACAAGCACCTTCTAGCCTCTGTCCCTGCCTTCAGGGCTTGATGCAATGTCCTGCAGAAGTCAGTAGCTCTGGACCTCCTGATTAGGTTTCGTGTTCTGTGAGCTAAAGGTCTGTCAGGCTGCTTTCTGTCACTGTTGTAATTCCGTTTGTGAGGACATGTCAGTGTGGGAAAGATTGTTACCTTAATTGCTTTCAATTGTTACATAAAAGACTGTCAGTGAGGGGCTGTAACTACTCAGAAGTTTTAATTATGGCCTGATATGATGTTATTGTCCTGGTCTTGCACACTTCTGTGGGTGTATTTCTGAAGGAGGTGGCTTTTGTTGCTCCAAGCTGATGATTCCTCCTGAGAAGTCATTCTCTCCATCAAGGTGACATTCAGGAATGACAGTGCAACCCATCAGTGAGGAGAAGTGCTTCACAGGAAACTGTAACTTCGATGTGATGTTTCCCCATATCACCACAGTCTTTTCCAAAGGGATATTAGTGATCCTCCAGCTTTTCCTGTAATAATCCTCTTGATCATGAAGAAAAGTTATATCCTCCTAAGCCACTCTGTGAGCAGCCACAAAAATTAGTGATGTGCGGCTTCCTTGTTGCAGGTGCATTAGCAATTAGGGCTCCCAGAGTCCAGGGAAACTGAACTGCATCACTAAACACCTGAATTGCAAATAGGATGGACGAGGGACTGAGAATGGCATGTGGAACCTTGTGCTTTGGTTAGCTGGTAGTAGCTGTGTCTCTTCTCTCTCCCCTCACCAAACAGAGGTCCAAATCACATCAACTGGAGATGCAAAGTAATGTCTGCAATTCCCTTATCTTGAACTGCCTAGTCTCTCAGGTCTTCTAAGTCAGGACATCCTTCCCAGAAGTTGCACAGAGCTGCTGTCTGTATTCACACAATAACTTTAATGGGGCTCCTGGTGGTTTGGAAACTAGAAATTTAAGACATGGGTTGAACCCCTCAAATTAAGACATACTGGCAGGAGTACTACAGATGGTGTTGTGACAAGACAGTATCCAGGAGAGGACTTTGAGGTCTTGCCCAATCATACTGTTTGCCCATCTTTCAGAGGAAAAAAAAAAAAATAAAAAAAGCTTGTGCTTTTTGCAGGTTACAAAAGGGAGAGAGTTACTTGGTGTAGGTGTACTTAATTTGCTGTAGCAAGAATTAAACAGGTTGTAGCTTCCCACCAAAGTGGCAGTGCCTATGACAAAAATGCTGGCAGTGAGATCAATGCAGTGTGACTGTCATGCAAATGTATAGCAATGAAATGCAGCCCTCCTTTTTTAAACAGGTTTTGCAGCTTGTTTTCCCTAGTATTTGTTATGTTTTGGACTGTTAACAACTTGTGTGTTATGAAACACAAAGATTTCTGGGGCAAAAATGAAGGAGTGACTTTGTAGTTGGAACCATGTACACCAGTTAGATTGAGGAAGGATCTGGTTTAGCTCACTGTCTTGTCCCAGAATGTCTCAGGCTGCAGGTTAGAACTTGGTTGAGTGATTTGTAATAACAGATGTATTTATATTAAACATCCAGACATATTGGATGGGCAGTGGGGAATCTTAAACTGAGATGCCCATGCTCTGACTGTCCTATCAGGGATGCTCAGTGCTTCCCAAATATGTTGTCCCCTTGAGGTGTCCTGACCTCAGCTACGAGAAACTGAAAACACACTTATATATTGGATACTTTCTTTAAAAATGTAAATGGGTCTTGCCCAGAGTGTGCTCTTGTGCTGTGTGCTGCTTCACATTTTTAATTCATGCAGAAGATGTAATGGAGGAGTGAGCCACTGGACTGGATTTAAATGACACGAGAGATTTTTCACAGTGGTACAAGGTGGTGCTTCTGATGTCTTTAGCTTTGGTGTCTGCTTCAGGGAGCCTATGAGTGAATGTGTGTGTGTCTGTTATTGATGGGGCAGGGCTGATAAGTTCTCTATAGGGGCAGAAGCTTTTCCCTAAAACTGAAAGTCTGCAAGAGCCTTTCTTCTACCTCCTCTTGCTTCCTGACAGTGTGGCAAAGGGCTGATCCTCAGGTGGGGCACAACAGTAGGGCAAGTAGGATACTCCCAATTTGGGGTACAGTTTGCAGAAAATTTATTGAAACTTCCATCTGTCTGTAATAGTCACTGAAAACAGCTGTGCTGAACAGATATAAATTGACAAAGCTGCACTACAGTGTTAACCTACTGGGTGAGACATACCTGTATTAAATAGCATAGACAAGGGAAGATTAGTTTGTCTTGATTTTTAGCAATGGGAAGATATGAAAACATCTGATTTAGGGGCTTGAGGGTTTCTTTGAACTTAGGTCTAAGAGAACGGAAATTTTCGACTCTGCAAGTGCAGCTGGATGAATAATTTGTAGTGAATAATATATCTGATGGCTTTCACTGCATTTGGGATTGACAGCAAACACATCACAATTTTAATTATTGGGAATGATCTGCTGAAATATTCAGGAACTATTTTTGGTTCCTGCAGACTGTGCATGAAAAAGTTAGCTATTTAAAAGCCAGACTTTTCCTCTTTTTTTCTTTTTTTTTTTTTTTTTTTTCTTTCCGCCTGAGCTCCTGGATGTTCTCCTCGTTCAGTACAAGGCTCTCCAAACAGGGCAACATGACTCCTTGCATCCTGGCTTGAGAATCTGACATACAGGAACCTTAAAATAATTACAAAGAAAAAAAAGTTATTGCAAGTTTTCCTTTCCTAATAGTCAGCAGAAAACACATGAGAGGGATCAGGACAGAGTTGGTTTCTTGGCTTCTTGAGATGCTTGCACAGCTGAGGGCTGTCCATATAACTGGGGTGGGAATCTGCAGGGTGGAGAATGAAGACTTTTGGAGAGGTGGGGAAAATAAAATTTACACGTCTCTTCCCCTCCTGTACTTTTCACAGCTTTGAGAAAGTCAAAACCTCAGGACTGGTCATCAACAATTCAGGCTGAGTGTTATCTGAACGTTGCATAAGCAAGTGGGGGTGATCCTGACTCCTAATGTAGGGAGTTACTGTCGTGGCTGGTCTCCCCAAGCCATGGGAAATAGCTATTTTCCCCTCCTGACCCTCCTTCCCTCTTCGCACCTCCCCATCGTGTGGTACCATACCATTGTACCGTCGTGGCATCCCGGTATGATATTACACGCTGCCCACTGCTGCAGGGGGGGAGTTAGCTGGGGGTGATGCAGACACTGTGAAGAAAATTAGGGAGAAACATTCTTCCCAAGGAGCAGGGCAAGTTAACATGAAATATAAATTTTCCTGCTCATCTGCAAGGAAATAAAGGCAACACTTTGAAAAAGGAGTGGATAGGGATGAATAAAAATTGACTTTCCTGAAGAACTGACGTAGCAATTCGAAAGTAAGGAGGCGATACAGGTATGCTGGTTTGCCTGGGCTTATGTTAGCTGCTCTCTAAAATGTTTTGCTACCCTCTGGTGGCTTTCTGAGGATTTGTGCAGTCTAGTTTCCATTCCTTATACAATACCCTGCCAACTTTGAGATGCATTGAGAAACCCAGATCTCCCGATGAATGTTTTTATTTTCTCTGATTCCAAAGCAGCAGTACAATAATAATAGAAAGGCAGCTTTAGGTGGTTTTCTTTTTTTTTTTTTCGGTTTCCTTTTGTTCATAAGAAGTGTCTTTTGGTCTAGAGTTATCACCACAAAGGGAGCTTCGTTGGGAGGTTAAAATGAAAGAATAACAACTTTGTACCTAGGCTGGCTGTGTAGTGGGACTGTTCAGTGTTTGGGAATGACACAGGCTTTGCAACCCTGCAGAATGCAAACCTGTGTCCTCTACTTATCTGCAGAGGACACAAAGCAAGTACCAGCAATGTCAATAATAGCAAAACAAACATGATCTCCAGGAGCCCAGAATAGGTGCTATTCAGCCTGGTGCAGGAACAATGCTCAAGCCTCTGTCATCCATTCACTCTGCCTTGGTCTCCATTATTCAGTAACTTCTTTGGTTTTCCCTTTTTCATCTTTTCTGCTCTTTAATTGATTCTACATAGTAGTTTTATAGCAGAAGAGCTGTAGGTAGGGACTTAAAGGGCAGTGGTTTGACAAGAAACTCCTCCCAGGCATTAATTCTTGGGTTATGGGGTCAGAGAGGCTCTTGTGATCATCTCAGTCTGATCTCCTGCAGAGAGCAAGTCACAGGACTGCCCTCAATTGACTCCTGCTTGAAGTGCAGCGTTGAATATAGAAAACATCCCCTTGGTTTAAAATTTTCCAGTGATGAAAGATTCACCTTGTTAAATTCCTCCAGTGCTTTGTCACCTTCATCGTTAAATACTTCTGCACTTTGTTTAGTTTCAGCTTTCAGCCTTGGGTTTTCTTGTTACTTTGAGTTTGAGAAGCCATGTGTTGCTGAAACTGTGTCTTGTGTAGGGACTCATGGGCTTAATCAAGTTGACAACCAGGTGGAGCTCTGAGAAGCACCTTGGTTCTAAGAAATGAAAAGTTGTTAATATTATTGACTGAGTTGTGGGGTGTGATGTGAAATCACAAACTCATTTCACAGAAGGCACAAAAAATGCCATACAAGGGTGCTGCTGGAGGGCATGTGCATTTTTCCCTAGTGCATACCTGCACGGATATTTCTAGGGTTCACATATTTAAAACATACAGTTAGTAAGGGAGATTTTTACGGGTTTTCGAATGAGATCTAATTGCAGAAGTCTTGCATAAGTTCTTAAACAAGAGATGACTTGAATAAAAGCATTTGGTTTGGGGTTTGGTTTTGGTTTTTTTTTTTTGTAGATCAGCTGTGCTGAGGTGCTTTGGGAAGTAGGCTGTACAGTCAGCAAAATTATTGTTGTTAGCTTCTTCCGCTGTTCCAATTCACTATATGTTTTAAAACCAGCTCTATCCATCTTAAAGCCTGGCAAAGGTTTGGAGTGGAGAGCAGCCAGCATCTTTTGTGCTGGATTAGCCTAGAAGAGAGAGTAAGAGAGTAAGATCACAAGTCTGGTGGGGTAGTACGCACAGCTAGAAGGCAACCTTAAAGGAAAAACCATATTTTTGCGGTTCAGGCGGTGGAAAACAATGCAGTAAATCTGGGTTAGCTCAACCACAGAATATGCTGTGACAGCAGATGACCCAACTCTTTCTGTGGTTTGACCTCCATCAGGCCAAACTGGCTGTTTTTAAAGCCACTTGAAACCCCGCAGGAGATGATGGAAAGCAGCATGGGACATGCATTTAGGTTTCAAAGTCTTTTCTGTTCTTGGCAAGGTGTCTGAGCCTGGCACGTGGGGCCAGCAGTCCTGAGTGCAAAGCTACTTGTAATACAGTTCCTTTCACGGCCTTGCGGGCTGCATGCGTGAGGCGCCAGGAGCTGATTATTTCAGTCCTGCTGCAATATCCCTACTTGTGAAGAGGGGACAGAAATGCCAACCTCGGTGTCCCTGCCAAGGCATACTGTAAGGATTTGTTAATGTACGCAGCTGTTGTGAGAACAGCTCTGCACTTGATGTTCAGCATCCCCAATCCATCTTCTAGCACTGATGCTTCCTAAACCAAAGAAGTGCTTTGAGCTGATGCCAGTAGTCATGGGTATGTCTTACACGATCTTTTGCAGCCAGATGCAAACTTTGGGCTGTGTTTTGGGCTGGCTGGACTCATTCTGGTTCAAGACTGCAGGCTGTGTAATTGCCTGGGTGTCTGAGCTGATAAATCCAGTCTCCCAGCAGACCTACATAGCTAAGTGTAATGCTCAAGGCTTTGGGACTGGAGATGGCTTACATCCATCCATCTCAGGGAAACTTCTCACATGCCAACAACAGAGAACATAGACCCCTCTGAAAAGAGAGCATATGCTTCAGCCTTTGAAATCCCTGGACGCTCGCCCTGGGTTCAGTGACCAAATGGATGGCAGAGTGTAAAACTGAGAAGACTTCAACTCTGGCACTTTACACTTTAAAATTACTTTTTACTTCCAACCTCCACCTTGATCCTATCAGACCACAGCTAGTTCTGGAGGAAGACAAAATGCAGACTGACAGCATGAAGGTAAGACAGTAAGGGAGATGCTAGGGATGTGTGTGAATACCTCTGCAGCGAGGACCCCAGACTGCTGCACTCCCCCTTATAGAGACTGTCTGTGTAGTGACAGATTTTCCTGTAGGAAATCGGGACAGTTTCATGAAATCAGGATTCCTGCAGGATCAGCAGGAAAACACTTCACCAGCTGGGACGAGGGGTCTATTTGTGATCACTGGGAGTTTCTGGAAGCTGTTGCATTGCCATGCATAGAGACCCTTTTTGTGAAAGGTAACCTCTTCCCTAGCAGCCTATATGAGAGGACATCAAGAATGGAGGTGTGAAAAAGCAGAGGAAGAAGCATTGCATCATTTACTGCTCCAAAAGGAGAGGGAAAATGTCACATAAAGGGAAAAAAAGGCTCTATGTCCTTAAAAATCTGTCTTTCCCATCAGTTTTGGAAATAAAACTGAGAGTGTTTAGGAAAGAACAATCCCATCTAAAAGCTTCACCAGTGGGCTTTGGCTACTTGGTACTGAGGGGAAAAAATGCACTCTTGAAACTATGCTCCTCCCTATTTTCCAGGGCACTGTGCCCTCAGTCCTGTGAGTACATCAGACAACTTTCCCAAAAAGGCACTTTGGGGATGCAGCCTCCATCTCTGGAAGGAACTGAATGGGAAGCATGTCTCTGCTAATGAAAGCTGCAACCAGAAATAAGAGTTCTGGAGGTTGAAAACTAGGTTAAAAGCAGGCAGCAATGGAAATCAGCTGAAGATGGAGTGGGTTAAAGAGCTCTTGAGCATTAGGCAGTGGATGGTTTTGTTTCAATCCCAACTCCTGGGTAGTGCAGTCCTGGCAGACTGACAGGGCTTCTGGGGTGAGTTGTCACAAGATGCTTCAGGTTGCTGAGGTTTTTTTCCCTTAAGTTTTTATTTTTAGTTCAGTCCTCCCACTTAACGCACACTACAGTGACCCCTACTGCTGCCAGTGGTCAAGGGCCCATCTCAGTGCAATTATTAAACTGTGGGAAAGTATTGCCTCTAGTCTTATAAACAGGATCATTTATAACCTTTAACTATGCAGAAAGTCTGATCAACCCTATACCATCAAAGGGGAAAGCTTCTGTAAACCCTTGTGGTGCTTAAACTGTGGCCATAGTGTTTGTGTACAAAGCTGGTGAAGGGTCTAGAGAACATATCCTGTGAGGAGCGGCTGAGGGAACTGGGGATGTTTAGTCTGGAGAAGAGGAGGCTGAGGGGAGACCTCATCACCCTCTACAGCTACCTGAAAGGAGATTGCAGAGAGCTGGGGATGAGCCTCTTTAACCTAGTAGTAAGTGATAGAACAAGAGGGAATGGCCTCAAGTTGTGCCAGGGAACGTTTAGGCTGGATATTAGGAAACATTTCTTTACAGAATGGGTTGTTAGGTGTTGGAATGGGCTGCCCAGGGAGGTGCTGGAGTCCCCATCCCTGGAGGTGTTTAAGAGTCGGGTCGACATAGCGCTGAGGGATATGGTGTAGTTGGGAACTGTTGATGTTGGGTTGATGGTTGGACTAGATGATCTTCAAGGTATTTTCCAACCTAGACAATTCTGTGATTCTGTGTAAAGAATAAGAATCAGCCAAAACCTTCACAATAAACCTTTTCTCCCTTTTCCACGTGAGGCTGGAGAAGGCATGCTGACCCAGTTGGACCTCCCACACTATAAAACTGCTGTACTGTGCCACACGCAGAAACAGCATCCTTGCTGCTCCTGCTTGGTCCCAGCCACCAGAGTCCCCTCCCATTTTTCAAGAACAGCTGTAGGGTGGGAAGATCCTGACAGCAGTATTATGAAAGGGCGTTCAAGGCTACTGCCCTTGCGAAAGTGGATGGCAGCTGCTCTACCTTCTGTAACTTTTTGTGACGCTTTAAGAGAAGAGCCTTATACTGATCTACGTATAGCATTTTCTGTCTGTGTTAATCACCCTGAGCTGGGTCTGAACCATCACCTGCTTATTTAATCCCACTCTTTTCAGTATGATTTTTCTGGTGGGTGAGTTATTAACAGGGTCATGGAATTACAAAGAGAACATGAAGGAATATGAAACATGCAATGTGGAATAAAAGGAAGTTAAAAGAGTTGGAATATTAAATAAAAACTGTAGGGTCTTGGTGAAGTGCAGTGAAAACACAGCTGCTGTGTGACAGGCTGGCCAAGCCACCATGTGCCTATCTCCATCAATCCTAGTTGGTGTAAATGCCCCTGAGAGAAACGATAACTGGCTTCAGCAGGCATCCTGCATTAAACTTCCCTTGGTGAGAATGCACTAAGGAAGAAATCATGAGGTACCAGAGACATGACACAACAGTTTCTCCAACAAGAGGACTTAACTGGGAAAGCAAACTGGGGAGGAGCAGAAGGAAGAAACTGAAATGAGATTTTCCAGGCACTGCTGCCTGCATCCCTGACAGACCAGTTCAAGCTTTTCCATATGACTTGTTCCCCAGGAATTGTTCTGTTCTAGTTTTAGCTGCTCAGAGAGCATCCCACAGGCTGGAGCAGACGTCAGCTCAGAGATTGTTCCTGATTATTAATTTACTCTGTTTTAATGTAGGGCTGTTACCAGATGCTTCCCCCAACGGTGTGCAAGTAAAGCTGGTGTCTGTTCTGCCTCTCATCAAAGGCATCCACGTGTTTTACCTGGAGACTGGGGATTGTCACGCTTTCTGTGCTTGCTGAGAAATGTCTCCGCTTCTTTTGGTCTGGGCAAAGAGGCAGCTCTGGTGCCCTCCTGCCTGAGCCCAGAGGTGCTCTGCCAGGGGGCAGGGGGGTGAGCATGGCGGTGGCCAAGCACCAGGAGGCATGTCTGGGTCTTCCTGTGTGTGGTGCCTGCTCCTCTGCGAGGACAGCCTGACTCGTGGCCAGGCTGCATCCAGCATACATCTGTGGCATCTGGCAGCAAACACCCTTCTCCCCTGTTGCCCAAGTTAGTGATGGCTTGGGTCTAGGGAAAGGCAGCTGAATTACTGCAGCTGGGTAGAGGCTCAAGAGTCCCACTTACATACTCTTTCAGAAGTTATCTTGGGCAATCTGTCCCGTGAGAGCATCATCCTGAGGGTGATCCCTCTGTTTTCACCTGCTTTGCTTTGTGTAGTTTGCTGCTGGCATTAACCATCTTAGACATTTGTGGTCTGCCTGATGCCTCTCACTGTAACCAGGAGGGTGACTGAGGAAGCAGGGTAAGGTACAAAGCTTTTCTCTGCCATGACTTGCTCTCGTTTGCCACCACTGCAGTTCAGGGAGTGTAGCAAATAAAAACGGGGAGCCAAGTTCTTTGTATCAGACTCTTCTCCTTCCTGCAACACTGCACACTACCAATCCAGCTCTGCTGAGCTGGACCAGAGTGCTTTTGTACACTGCTGAGTGATGCTGGATTCACAGAATCATCTAGGTTGGAAAAGACCTTGAAGATCACCCAGTCCAACCATTAACCTAACACTCACCATTCTCAACTATACCCTATCCCTAACTGCTATGTCATGTTCTTTATGGTTTCATTATAGCTTGACACTGAGCACAAGTGGAATGAAAAATAGATGATGTGGCCATGACACTTGCTTAACTTAGTAGGAGAAAGGGAAAGACAGTCCCCTGGGAACTTGCCTCTCCATTCCTTGCACCTTCAAATGCCATGTGCTGCCTCAGGAGTTTGTGGCTCTGCCATCATGGAAAGCAAATAGCTAAACTTGTGTTTTACAACAAGCTTCTCCTGTGAGACTTAAGTAAGAATGAGCTGAGACTATGACAGAGGGAAGCAGGAGGAGCTGTGGTTTGGGCAGAATGTCCCCTGCTGTGGGTCTGTTTTTCCTTACAAAGCAACTATTGCTCCCCTTTCCCTGGCACAGCAGCCCCAATCCGGACCCATGAGGACCTTCTGGAGATAGGCAGTGATTACTCCATGGCAGGAGAACATTTTTATGGCATTCCCTAGGTCAGTCATCCTGCTAAATCTGTGAATGGCAGCTGAGTGATAAGGGGAGTGGGGGATGGAGAATCCTCTCTGCGATCAGGATGACAGTGAAGGAACCAAAGTGGTGGAGAAAGGCTGAGTCAAGCCTCTGAGTGATGGGATTTGAACAAGGGGCTTGGCCTTCCAAATAACTAGGTAGAGCTACTTTCACTGCTCCCAGGGAGGAATGTCGCATATAAGGAGGGCTTATGTGAACCCCAGTACTGCATAGTTGAGGTTGCCTCTGTGTTGAGGGTTTAAGCAAATGCCAGTTGGAAAGGAATAATATTGGCAGTGGTCTGGGGATGGATATGTGCCATGTGAGAGCTTGCTTAGAACAAGTTTTTATGACTGGAGGTCAAACATGTCCTGCAGCAGAGTAAATGCTGAGGCTCTGACAATAGCATTAGCAGGTAACATATTGTGGTGACTTTTCTCAAGTGGCTGGGGAACGTGCTTTGGCCACATGCCATTCTCAAGTTAAGGTGAGAATTGGAAAAAGTGCGTTTTAGTGACTCATAGATAGCTTAGCACATGCTGATGGGGCACCGCCTCAGCTTTATCATTCAGCTTTGAATGCCTAAAGTGTAAAAATAAAACAACAAAAAAAGTGCCTGAAATGTATGGGCTAAATTCAGACCTCATGGAGCAGTGTCAGTTTATAGTGTCTGAATCTGGCCCCAGCTCTCTAACATTATTGGTAAAATCTCTGCAGCCACCTCTCCCTCCTAAAACCCTTCCTTGGTCTATTCTGCTGCTGCAGTAGTTACAGCTTTAGCTTGTGCTGAGCTGCATTTTGTGCTCTGCCAGGTCTATCCCATGTGCCTTGTGTATGGTCCAGGTTTTGAACTTTTCTTGCAGGAAGCAACCACTGCACTGAATGACCTTCAAGGCCTTTGGTAATGCCTTGTGCATGTTTCCCTGCTGATAAAGTAATGTCTTGCTGATTTATCTGCTCACACGCAGAAGTATTTGCCTCCCATATTTTATTTTCCTCTTGAAATTCCACCCATTGGTCATTCATCTTTTCTGATTTCCTTTCTTGCTGTGCTCTGCAGCAATCTTTATAGAATGGTCTTCATCTTCCTCTTGAACACTTTTCATTCCTCATCAATTTTGCCAGATTATGCATGTTTTGGAATGGGTGGGGCTGGATAGAATTTTTCTTCCAGCGTAAGTGCAGTATCTTCAGCTGCTGAAGAAAGAAGGCTTTTTACCTTCTCATAGGGGAGCAGAACTTTTCAGGGGCTGATAATCAGTCTAAGCTGTGATCTGGGCTGGCACCGCTCTGTTTTCAGAGGAAGCAGAGTAAGGCTGTTACTGAGTGTGTCACAAGTCAGCAATGATTCCTGTCTCTGGGAGCCAGCCATGTTACCTGTCACGGGTGTCAGTGTTGCAAACTGGTGTTTCTAACTCTTAGAAGATTTGGGGCCTTTCTTAAATCCCTAAGCCATTATGTAACAATGACAACTTGGCATATTTAGATATTTTCTGGTTCTAAATGGCTGCAGAGAAAAGATAACAATGGAAACCTTAGAAGACCCTAAACCATGAGTCAAAATGCAAGAACAAAACCCAAGTGTGTTACTTAAGTCTGGTTTTGCTCATAGCAGAGGATGGAGGCAGTGGGTCTGCCTTGTAGCTGGCAGTGTCTGAGCCTAGCAATATTGACTACCTTAACAGTTTGTCCTGTAACTAGGAACAGCAAAAAATCTCCTCTGTCCTCTGAAGCCAGTCTGTGGTACATACATATCACTGTGCATAGGGCTGGGGCTGCAGGTTAATGGGGTGGAAGTAAAGTTCTTCCCTGTTCACACCAGTGTCAGCCAAACATTCCTGGTATGCCTTTATGGGCAAATTTTGAGAAACTTAATGTAAATGTTTCATTTGATAAGGTTAAAACTTTTCCTTGCAACTTTATTTTCATAATATTGTCTAAATAGTTCAACAAAGTTGAAATACTTTAGAAAATGTCATTTGAAGGAAAAATGATGAGTGTTTTTTTTTTTTTTTTTTTTTTGCTACTTTGGTGTTGTCCTGGTTTCAGCTGGGATAGTTATTTTTTCTTTTTAGTAGCTAGAATAGTGCTGTGTTTTGGATTCATATGGGATTTGGTATGAGAAGAATGTTGATAATACACTGATGTTTTCAGTTGTTGCTAAGAGATCAAGGACTTTCCAACTCCCCACGTCCTGCCTATGCATGGAGCTGGAAGGGAGCGCAGCCAGAGCACCAGACACAAATTGGCCAAAGGAATAGTCCATATCATGTAACATCATTCCCAGTATATAGAGGGCCAGCTGGGAAGGAATGGATTCTCTCTCACTTCGAGGATTGCAATTGTAGGATCTTGGTATTTTGGGATCACTAGCCAGGATCAGGCGGGGTATCAGTCAGTGGGTGGCGAGCAATTGCATTGTGTGTTACCTGTTTGTGATTTCTACTATTTTTATTGTTTTATTCTATTTTAATTATTAAACTGTTTTGATCTCAACCTATGAGTGTCCCTTTACCCTTGCAATTTCATCCCCCACCCCCCAAGTGAGGGAGGGTGAGCAGGTGGCTGCGTGGTGTTTGGCTGCCAGTGGGTTTAAACCATGACATGAGCATCTGCCCAAAACCCAAAAGTGTTCCCTGAGAAAGAATGTGAGTATCTTTATCTGTCTTAGCTTTCTTGCATTCTGGTGAGGACTACACTGCATGACACAGTCTCATAAAAGGAATTTTCCCCGACAAAAAGTCCTCTTAACAAAGTTCATCTGGAAAAAAATGTACCCAGTAGGAAGTCCTGTCCTGAGAAGACAGGATTTTGAGGCTGGCTCTTACAAAGGTCATGTAAATCCAGTCTTAAGTTCTCTTGAAAGATGAGTTTTCCTTTGCATATATAACCACATTGTAATTATGCTGTAATATTATTATTTAATGTCTAGCTTTTGTCATTTTTTTTTCCTTCAGAACCAGCAGGGACAAACCTGTGTGGGGTATGGAAAAGACCCTGCTGTCTTAGCGATGCTACACTGGAGGAGCTGGGAGCTACATGTTCCAGAATAGCAGTCTTGCCAGTGCAATCTGTGTTTAAAATGTGTCTTCACGTGCTCTTCAGCCACAGTGGCCAGTTAATGAGTGAGGGTCTGAACCATGGTGTCCTGGTAGTGACTTTACTGTGATCGGAGAAGCTGTGAATTGGAGCAGAAAGGGTTTCTTGTATCATCGTTCCTAAGGCAGGGAGTTAGGCAGGCAAGTACTTGCTTGTCTCGATGAGACTGTGCCACACGTGTTGTATTCACATGCCAGAATAAATACACTTCAGATCCGGATGACAGTAAAAGGCTCTGTGAGTGTCACTGCAAGTAGGCAGATGGGGAGGTTCACACTTCCACAGATGCTGCTTCTGACCTCAGATGCACTCCTGAACATTAGGAGTGAGTTTGCTGGAAGAGGTGGTCTTTTATACTTGCCCTCAGAAAATCTTTATTAAGCTTCCCAACTTTTCCTTGAGATAGATGGATGGATTAGTTGCACTCTTAGATGAGGAAAGTGCCCTGCCACTTGTTGGTGTTTCTTTGGTGAATTGGGGGGAATGTGAAAAGCACACCCGGGTTGAATTTCGAAGATGCACCTCTTCTAGTGCAGGCTTTGCCCTGATGGCTGCCTGCTGAAAGCGAAGGAGCCAAAGGGGCCCTTCAGTGGGCAGAGCCCAGCACTTCTGCTGGCCTCCAAGCTCACTTGCCTGTCCACTTCAAAATCTTGGCCCAGCTATGAGCTGTTGCCCTTTAAACTTGGGTCATGCCTCAAGCAAAGCCATTGTTGCCTACTGTGAATTAATAATCTCAGTTACTGGGGCCCGGTGGGTCAGATCTTCCCTGGCTGGCTGCATTACAGCCCTTTTAATCTGCTTTCCTCTCTTATGGCCTCTGAGCCTGGAGGGCTCAGCAGATGGGGGGAGATCTTCTGTCTTCCTGCATGTTTTCCCTTGTGAGGGGCTGCAGAGACTGATCGGATGCGGAACAGCTGGCAGAGGAACTGTACCCACCAAGGAGGTGCCTCTAGAAGATGCTTCCACCACTTCCAGGTGCAAAGGACAAATGTGGCGACATCTGGGGGTCTACCCTAAAATTAAGTCATCTGCAAAAAATCACAGCCCCCTCCCCTGAGGGGGCCTGGCAGTCAGGGTTTGTCATCTGGGGAAGGGGCAGCACAGCTCTTGTAAGGGGGGGAATGTGCCCCCCTGATCTCTTGGCATTCCCTGAGCATCTGGGTAAAGGTGATGCAGAAGTCATGCACTTGGATTTCTAAAATGTTTCCCTCACTGGGTGTTTCCTTTAAAGAAAATGGGTCAGGTCTCATCAGTGGGGAAATTGCCAGTGGAGAGGGAGAGGACTGTGCAGCCCAGCATGCTCCTAAATGATCTTTAAGAGCAAGGGGATGGAGGGAAGACAAACAAATTATTTGTAGTAAGAAAACCAGAAGTGGATGCTGAAGAGTTGCAGAAGGATCTCCTGATACAGAGCTTCTGGTGAACTAACAGCAGTATAAAGTGAGGAGTGCAGGGTAATGTACCCATGAATAAAACCCCCCAAAATATATAGTTATGCTCAGTCATGGTAAGGGGTGCTACTGGGGCCATTTTCTCTCTGGAAAAAGACCTCAGAGGCAGCGTGGATCGCTCTGAAAGTGCTAGCTCAGCAGATGCAAGCATGAATTATTGGGAAAGGTACACAGAGCAAATAGGAGCTCTCATCCCACCGTGCTAGAAATCCCTGGTACACTTGCACCTTGAGTACTGCGTGCAGCTCTAGTTATCCTGCCTCAGAAAGAACTAGAAAGGCGCAGGAAACAGTGACAAGGACAGTGGAGCATGCAGAATAGCTGCTGCTCAGGGAGCAATGGAACAGATTAGGCATTTTCAGGTGTCTTCAGAAATGAAACAATTGAGGAGGGAAATATGACAGAGGTGCATAAAATCATTACTATCATGGAGAACATAAAATTACCATTTCACTATATAACAGCTAAGGTGAGCATTAAATGGAACTACTGAGAAGCAGTTTTACACTAATAAAAAGCTTTTTCCTGGCACATGATTAACCTGTAGAATTTCTTGCCAAGAGATAGTGAGGAGACCAATAGTATTACTGGCTTTAAAAAACAGTTATAAAAATTTGTTGCAGAGGAATCCATCAAGGGCTCTTAAACACATTGTAAGACATCCTGTGGATGAGGAAATCGCAAAGCTGCCAGGCACTGGAAGCGGGTGGAAGGAGCAATGTATGGCTGCCCCTTTCTCCAGAGCATCTGTTCCAAGCTGCTGGTTCTACTGCCAAAATATGTTTGGAGAATCCTAGAAATTCCAGCTTCTGAGGAAATGTCACTGTGCCAAAAAATACCCAGAACAACCACTTCTAAGTCAGATATGATACACAAAGCCTTCTTTACGGATAATATTGGATTTCTTCTTAATGTCTGGAAATGCAACTACTAAGTACTTATTACTATGAGCTCTTATGTGTTTGAGGATAAACCTATTAAATGGCCAAAGCTATAGAACATCTTTTCTTTTTCTCCTGAATCTGCTTCAGTGAGCTGAGAGGAGGCTGAGGTTTTACAAAGTTATTCTCTCCACCAGGAGCTGGAGTAAGTGATTCCTGTTCCCTCTTGTTCATACAATAGCACTGCTTTTTAACCACAGAAAAGCAACCAAGAAATTAGTCTTCCTCATCTGATGTACAAAATCAAGCTATGTCTTTTTTCTGCCTCACCTTCTATTTGCTGTCAGGACGTGTATGGTACACTTTTTCCATGGAGTTTTCAGCAGAATCCTTGCCTTGTGAGTGCGCTTTTATACTGATCAGGAAGAGGCTAATCCTCTCATTAAATCACCAGAATGACGACTGACCAATGATTCCCTACTTGGCCACAAATTTACTGTGTGACCTTCAGCAAACTTCTGAACCTTGTGCTGCGGCTCCCACCGGCTCTGGTGTGAGTGCTCTGTGCCCTGGTGGAGCTGGATGCAGTAGAAGCTATATGTGGTTAGTACATCTCTGAGGCAGACCCTGACGTCCCTCCTTGTCATCAGCACTCTGCTTCACAAGGAAGGGGCAAAGGGTAAGCCGAAATACTCAGAGAGCCCAGTGGTGACAGCGGGGTAAATACTTGTTTGTATTGAAAAGGGCTGTACTTTTTAGCTCCTTCCAGGGTAGATTTTGCTCAGATGGCTTCTGCAAAGAAAGGTGCTGAGAAGTGGCTGTCTGCCATCACTGAAAAATATACCAACACCATCACAAATGGATTCATGGAGTGAGGGGCAAGTGCTCCTATAGGAGTTTTGTAAATTTACAGAGAGGGACAAGGTCTGAGATCTGCATCAGCACCAGTTTAGACATAACTGTTGTGGTTAATGGGCCATTTCTCACCATGTCTGCCTGCGTTTGGCCAGAAAATACAAGGACAAAGACATGCAAAAAAAACCCCCACAACCCAACACCCCTCCAAAAAAACCCCAAAACCCAAGAACCCCCAAAGCCCCGCCTGCACAGGCTGTTTATCTGTGTACCAGTTGCAATGTTCAAAGAACTACAGGTAGTCAATTCAGGTGAAAACAGAAACAGTATGGACACAGTATCTTAAAAGATTATTACCTGCTTTTGTATGAACACAAGGAAATTACCTTTCCTGGGTAGTCTCTACTTTGAGCCTTTGTAGATTTTCTTTCTTTTCTGGCTTTTGTAAACTGATGAACTCATGCACATTATGCTATTTTAATACCTAGCAAAGAGCCTTGTCTGCTAAATCACCTTATTTTTCTCTGAGCAGTGCACAGTGCATTTCTCTTTTTAGTAGGAGGTATTAATTTAAATTCCATAATCCCAAACATATTCTCATTTCTGTTCTGTGGTTCAGAAGGCCAATGGCATTTTAATTTAATAAGGGAGAAACACACATGACACTTTGTTCCCTCTAACTGTCTTCTGACCTCAGTGAGTCTTTCACAGCTTGCCTTGGTGTTCCCGCAAATGCAATCTCTGCTTTTATTCAAGAACACTATCATTTCTAATACCCACGTTCTACTGGTGGGCAAAAATCTAAATATCTGTAGCATTTTCAAAGTAATTTTTGAGATGATGTTTGCATTATTATTTAGTAATTTAACAAGATTTATGTGCCACTTATGTCCCATTGAAATATTGTTTGGGTACAGGTACATGCTGTCCTTTTGCAGAGAAATAAGTGGTTTTTTGGTTTAGCTTGGTTTTTGGAATAAAATGAGTTAACTCATCTAGCAATATCTTGATTTTTGTCAGCTCCGTTTATCTTTCTAAATTCCATGAGCTTTGTTTACTGGGCTAAGGTTTACCTAATTGCGTACATGATATTACTGAGTATTTTGTGGCACGTAAACACTTGAGTCATATGAATCACGGTTCCCAAAGAATCATCCTTTGCCATTTTTATGCTTCCATTTTGCTGTTTAAAGTTACTTAAACCCACTCAGTTTGAAAGAACATGTGTTTGTTGCAGTCTTCATGGCCCTTCTTGGAAATGTCAAGTAACACTCATTCATTCTTTTCACTGGTTTGGTTCTGCTGTCCTTTACTATGAAGTGGACTAGGAACTGACCCCTTGGAGCCTGGCCCACAAAGGCAGAAGTCCTGGCGGGTTAAGCCTGGATCACCAACTTTGCTGCAAGGTGATGGAAACCCCTCAAAGAAACAGGGATTGTTTTATTAGTGGTTTTGTGGGTTATTCCGAGTAGATTTTCCAAGAACTGTGTTAGTTTAATGAACATAGGTCTCAAAATTCACCTACCTGTTGCATTCTCATTTTTCTTCTTATACAAATATCTGTATTTGTGTTTGATACACTTGTCCTCACATATCCAAGTGATAATGCTTGCCTGTTCACATGCTAGCTTAATAAGTATAACATCTAAGTGCACCTCTCTCCTGGCACCTGGAGCTGCACTTTAGTACTGGCATCTCTAAATAAGAGCCCCCTCATTTACAGCTCCATGTTGGCTGCTAAGCAAGGAGGGCACCTTGACTTCAGATCTCACTGTACTGTCCTTGATCTGCCAGACCCAGAATTGCTATCATCTCAAACACGCTGCTGATGCATTTGCAGAAAGAGGACTATTATTTTATTTTTGTCCTATTACAGAAGTACCCAAGAACCACTGGTTATGTTTTAGGGCTTCGGTGTACAAACTACTTCTGGGCTTGTTCCAGAGGGGCTACAGGCTGGCTCACTGATCTGGTGTAGTAGAGAATAAAGGAAGACTATGGGTAAAGGGGGGGAGAGGTAACAGCTATAGTCTGTTTGGTGTCTGCCCTGGTACAGCACAGTACTCTCCTGTGACTGCTGTAGAGCAGGTATTGCTAAGGAATGTAGCTGGAACAATGATCTTGGGTAAGCAGGGACATGTAGAGAGGAGGAAGAAGGGCAGCTGCATTTAGCTTTTTGTTCTGATGGTGCATGTGCAAGGTCTTGTGTAAAATAGCTTATGAATTAAGACCTACAGAGTGATGATTTTCAGCACAAGTCACAGCAAACAACAAAAACTGAATTTAGCATGGATCCCAGGGATTAATTATTAATACCTTGCATCCTTCTAACAGTCCTGAACTGTATGCTACTGGCTTTACTTCTAGGTGCTGTTTTCAGTGTATGAAGTAGGGCTGACTAGAAAAGAAGCTTCCATTTCATAAAACATTTAGCATTTTAACTGGTTTTTTTTCCTCCTATTCTAGAGGAAAACTGAAACTGTAGGGTTTTTACTAGGTGTTACTCCAAGTGCTCTCTCAAATACTTGATTTTGCCACAAATCCTCAATAGACTCACACTAGAACAGCGTTTCTTTTACTATGCCTGGTTTATGTGCCTTTGTACTCTGATCTACATGTGTTTTACAGCTTATACTGTCTACACTAATGGGAATCCCAGTGAGCAAACTAGTGTTGCACCTTGTATCATGCTGACTGTGCCTTATTCTTTTTGCTTGGACTTGAGAGACCATCCTAGCAAGCGTTAATAAAAAAGTCTGTCTCCGCACTCTTGAATCCCTGCAGAGTGTTGGCCAAAAGACTTATGTCCTAGAGTGCACTCTAGAAAAACTTCTATCTCATGTGCTGGTCAGAGCAGCCTGGTCACTTCTGCCAGGTGCCAGGAGAAGTGAAAGCTGGGAAGGTGTTGAAAGGTGGTGCAAGAGTAGGTAACCCTGATCAAGCACAAGGTAATACAGGTACAAACTTATGCAGATTCAAGGTTGATTTGTCCCAGAGGGCTTTTTAGTGGAGTATTGGAGTCTATCCAGGTGAAAGAGTTCATGTGAGAGGTGTTTGTATGTACTCTTTCCTCTGAGGAACGTTCAGTGCTCCTGTGCTTTCCAGCCGTGTGTTGTGGGCTTTGCACTGTGCAATTTCATGAACTGAAGACAGCTTTAAGCAGAGCATCTTTCCCCAGCCTTCCTTGCATATGAAATACGGACCCTATAGCCTGGACTTAAGTCTGCAACCCTGTAACCGCGATCGTTTGATCCCCGGACCCCCAAACCCGCCTCCCGTCCGCCCCCAGTTCCCCCCTCGTGGCACCACCCCCAGCCCAGAGCCCCGTCCGCCCGGGGCCTCCACCACACCTGTGTCCCCCACCACACCTGTGTGTATCCCCCGTGCTTAAGCAGGTTCCACCCGAACAGACCCCCACACGGGTCCCTGCCCCAGACACGACCCTAACTGGTGGCCCCAGCCCACCCCCACACAGGCCCCTCTTCTCCACATGGCACCCGTGTATCTCCCATCTCATGGGACCCCCAACTGTGTCCACTGTATGACCTGGTCAGGAGAGGGTAACCTCCCCCAGAGTGCCTGTGGCCCCGTGCACCTCTGTATGAAAGAGCTCCCTGTACCCTGCGTTCATAGTAGCAACGTTGCAACGTTTTTCTGGTGGAGGGTGTTAAACGTGTTTTTGAGTGGGGATGCCCTAGAAGCAAAGGGAAATCCCCGGCTACTCCTGATGGGGGGCTGGGAGACTCCCAGCACCTTTCTTGGGGAGGGAGCATTGCACCAGGATGGGGAGTGCAGTGGGGTGAAGGCCTGAAGGATAGCCTTGATCTTGAGCTGTACCTGAGCACTTTTTGAAGAGGGGAATAACTGCACAGGTGCCTTGGCTTGGTGTGGTACCGCCCCTGACCTTTAGGGTGATCTTGTTGATGCTCTTAAGTCGGTGTCTCTGCAATTTCTTTTATGCTGCATGTGTTTTGTGAGTCCAACTTCCCCTTTCTACAACACTGTGTAAATGCCTGGGTAAAGAAACCCCATGTTGTTGTTATTAAGATCTGCAGAAGTTACAGCACTAACTCTATTGCTTTGAGCTTAATTGGGTTTCATTTCCTATTTGGCTGTTGAGTAGATCTGCTTATCAAACCCTGACCATTGTAATCATTGGGCGCTGGATGCTTACAAGGATGTTTTTTAGAGTACTGCTTGTTAATGCTTATGCTGTTTTCTAATGTGTGATCTTGGTCCTAAAGGAGAAAACTGTCTATGCCTTCTGTGTAAATACTTGGTGTTGTCCATTGAAGAGAAAGGCTGTACTTGGGGGGGAACACTGTTGCTGAGGCTGCCCGGATTCCCTTTTAGTCTTGCTAAGAAACATTTGTTAATGGTTATAGCCACCTGTTTATGTCTCCATATCCCCTTCCCTCCCACGAGACTCGTGTGTGCAAGTTGTCTGTGACTGACTCATGGCAATAGGGGATATGCTGGAAATACCTGAGAGTGTGCTTGGTTCCCTTGAAAGTATTTTCTGCCTTTCTTTGAAGAACAATATGATAAACAAACAGAACAAATTGTGGCTGTTCTTGGAAGCATTACACACATTGTTTTCTTTTCAGTGAAAAAACTGAGTTTTCTTTGTAACGCTATGTGTGAATGTTTTGTGTCATTTAGAAACCTGGGAGAGTAAAGAGTACAGTAATCTATGGCTAAAAATGAGGTGGTATTCAGGATATAGGGCACGCTGCACTGTAACTTTAGCAAACCAGAAGCTGATGATAGTGTCCTGATGTGTTGCTGAGCTGGTTGGCTTTACTGCTGGATCCCGTGCTGAAGTATGCTTGATGTGTATGTGGTGACTGAATCTTTCCTTATTCCTCCTGCTCTGACAGAGTGATACTGAACATTGTGTAGTCTTTGTAGTTCATGATGTTGTGCTGAAAAGAGGCAATCCTTGGGAATTATGTCCTATCTCCAATGGACCTTGTTCTTCAGGTACTAGCCCCGTGCCACTATGAGCCTGAGCACTCCAGATGTAGTCTGTTGCTTTGAATCGGGCTGATAAAATAAGTTCGTGCTTCTTGGCTCCACTTGTTCCTTTTCCATTAAGGTTGGGCTTTATGTTCTTGAAAAACATGTCATAAAAATGAAAGCTTCCACCTATAAAGGGGTCACTGTGAGCTGGGCCTGCTAGAGGAGGGATCTCCTTGCTATTTCTTTGGAAGGTAAGCATGCTTCAGGGGATGGGTGTATACTCCTTCAAGAGCCCTAAAGGTGTAGTGCTGTGCCCAGCATGGCACTGTGAGGGCTATGCCAGTCAGAGGTAAACCAGCAAAAGGCTTATAAGTTACAGGGGAGAGAGGATCATGGAAACATGGATGACAGCAGTGGTGGCATAGAGTGCTGTGAGATACCTGCATGCCCTTGATCCTGCAGTCTCAAGAGTTAACCTGAGAGTAGGTAATTTATGCCAAACTATTCTGCACTTTGTGCGCAAGTTGAATGGCAGATTGACCAAGCCCTCTGCCCTCCTCCTGTATATGGGTTTTTTTTTTTAACACAAACAAGTTGTAAGCACATGTTTAAAGTCAGATTCCTACTCGTGTGTTGTGCTGACTCAGAGCCTTAGACCACTCCGGATTCTGGCAGAAACTAATGCAAGATACTTCATAGAAAAATAGTGAAGTATTGAAGATAGTTGTAGGGCACTGTACAGCTCTGTTGTGATGCTAGCAAAAACATTAGTGAGATTTTTGTTATTGTTATGCTAAGATCTCGCACTTTTTTACTCAACTAACTCTAGCTTGTTGTTTTCTTATGCTCCACTTCTGAGGTCTGCAGACACTTGTCTTAGTCTGCCTACAAGCAGGCTTCTTTGGTTGTTTCAACAGCACCTTGCAAAATGGGGCTTAATGGGTCTCCAAGGCACCACAAAAGTGCAAGTAATTCACAGCAATACAGAGCAAGAGATTTATTCCAAGTCCTTTGTGTATTTCTTTACAAGTATTTTAGCACAGTAGCGCCCTGTATAATTTTCCAGGTACTTCACTTGTTATTTTAGTTTCAGAATTTGTAAGCTGACTGATTCTATTGCATGTGCAGAGATATTTCCCTTCTTGATTAATCGTAATTAATTTTGTTAAGTATTTTTTAGTTAGTTAACTTTCTCTGCTAACACTTTTTCCCCCTTTGCTTGGGAGGTGTGGTTTTTTTTTTTTTTTTTTTTTTTTTTTTTTTGCTTTTGACTTCCTAGTCAACAGTATGAAATAGTTACTACACTGTTAAGTTCAAGGTAAACATCAGATAATGATTGTATTGTTGATATAACTGTGCAGTTGTGAAAAAACACCTTAGGTGACTTTACCTGGTTTGGAGCCACTTTGAGGCAAAAGGCCCTGTATCCGAAGAGTAAGTTAACAGCAGTACGGAGAGTTCTGGGAGTGAGTGTTTCAGTTCTCCTCTGTAAGGGCTTTTGGCTGTATTGTGAGTGGTTGTGTCTGATGTTCTACCCTTGGCTCCCGTACAGACGCTCCTGTGGGATGCATTGTTGCTAAAACAACAGATATTTCTCACATCATCATATCAACTAGCAACAACATTCAGCATCAGTGGACTTTCAGCTTTGTTTTCAGTAGCAGAGGCCTGATTGTATCCAGAGACTATCTGTTCCAAAATAGATACAAGTACTTCTCAGTTTAAATCCCTATTCTGCAAATTGGTAATTTCTACTTAATTTCTACTGAAATTAAGCTCATATTGAAAATAAACCCTGAACTGAGCTTCTCTGGGATTCTCATACTGGTAAAATTTGGACATGCTCCTGGAAATATGCTGATTGATGGCAGCTTTATGGCAAATTAAAATGATGCTTTGCACAATAGGTCTTCATGTTTCTCTAGGCATCACAACACTAAGTTTGAGATTTGGGGCAATAGGAACTAGCCTTCTGTCTGGGTAGGCAGGGTCAGATTGTGGCTCTGCTAGTAGCCTGTCTGTTACTGCCAATACACATCTTTGCATTTGTCCTGAGACTATCTGGGGCACTGTCATAAAGTGTATGCAGCGTCTGCATGTGCAAGACATCTCACCTGCAGATGCAAATGGAGTCACACACATAAGAGGTACAATTGCATAGTCAAAATTAGCATTTGGCTTATGAGCAGAACAGGCATTCCTTGTTTTGCTTGTGCCATGATCTATGCATTCATGTACGCTTTACACTAGTTCTAGAAAATTTTCCCACTGCTGTTTATTCAAGCAGAGAGTGGGTTATAGCATATAGCAAATACTGTACCGTCAGCTTCAAGTTAATGGAAGCAATAGCTCTGTGTATGTAAGTGACAGATAGTAAAACTTGCAATTCCTTGCTGAGTTTAGGGAGCATGGAGAGCCCTTCTGGTCTGTGGCAGTTCGGAGTGTGGTATGTGCATTGCTGGTGGGAGATGGGAAAGGTGGCTTAATGCCACTGAACTGGAGATGGGAGTGGGTCACCAGGCTGAGGAGCAGTGGTGCTGCACTGGGGGTCACCAGTACTGTTTCCTTCCTGCACCAGGTCCCTTGCCTTGCCATTCTCTGCCACTGTTCAGAATGCACATTTTGCTCAGGCTTTCTTTTCCTGTTGTGTGTCTTCAGAAAAGTAACACTTGCTGACCAGTGGAGATTAAGGACCTGTGCTGTTCCGGGGTAATGCCTATTGTTGACACTCATATGCTAGTGGAAAGAATATCTTTATCTGGTTTAGTTTAATTCACCTGGGAAATGAATTAAGCAAAACTGAAAAATCTTTTTTATTGTAATAGGAGCACTTCTCTAGGGTATTACTCAAGAATAGCTATAGCATTTTAAATCCACACTTCCCTTTATTCTGAAGTAACCCTCTCATGTAGACATATACTAAGAATCTCTCCTGGAAGCCCATAGTGCTTGTGCATCTTCATAAAAAAATCTATTCCAGCTGAACTAGAAACGATAGATTTGGTAAAGTTTTTATTTGGTGACATTGCTTGAATTCTATCATATGGAAGTTCGGAGATATACTGAACAAGATAATATAATGAACTTAATTATATACATACAACTTTTCTAGTTATGTGAAGGAAAGTATTTAATATTATGTAGGATTTTATTGTTCAGTTTGTAATAAAATATTTCATAAATCTTCAAAAGCAAATCTGGGTCTGGGGACTCCTTGGTTGTAAGGTGGTTTGGCAGTACATAATTGTCAGCCAGATGTCTGGGCTTACAGAGCTGGGCATCTGAAATTCACGGATCTTCATTTAGTCTTCTGAGTCTTGAAACTTGTCTGAGTCCTACTGGAGCATCACTGATATTGAATAATAAATACTTTCAGTGAATGAGCAAATCCAGGCAAAATAAGCTTCATCTGTATTTTCTTAAGTAAAGAAGCTGTGATCAGGATGATAAACAGTACTCTGAAGCAGAGATTGGCTGGGTCACAGCACTTCTCACCTGGAGGTTTACATGGTTTTGCAAAGGCATAAAGTTTAACTTCCTTCACTTCCCCAACTAAATCAAGGAAAGAGGAAGAAGTTTGTCTCAGTTTAAACAACACATGCAATTGTGACACTATATAAACTGTAAGTCTGAGTGGGAAATGTTACCCAAGAATTTAATGAAAGATTTTTCAAGCTTTTCCATGGGTTTTCCTGAATAACTGTATACATAAAATACTGTCTTCTGTGTTACTGTTTCTCCAATTGAAGAGTAACTAAAGAATCTAGGTTTATAAGCTGAAAGCATATGCTCTAAAAGTCATCAGCTTTAAATATCTGCTTAAGAGCTGTGTGAAGATCGTTAGGTCATGTCCACTCAAAGACCAAGGAGTATTTCCGGAGGTAGGTCTCAGTTCAGCGAACCGTCTAAGTGCATATTTAACTCTAAGCATGCACCTAGTCCCATTTTAAGATGATCATGTGCTTGAATACTTTCCAGAATCATTGATTTAGATGAGTGGCTTTCAACCTTTTTTAACATGTATCATCCCTAATATTCTGCCTGTTTTCCCTGTCCAGCAGTGTGTTTTCTGTTTCTAGAAGACCCCTCTGGAGGCGTTCACAGCCATCAGTTCCCAGTTGAAAAGCCCTGTTCATTAAAGAAACTCAAATCCTATTGCTTCATTTGTGAGAATGATCTACTTTCGGCTTACTGAACTTTGTCTCCAAACCAGTCCACTTCTCTTGCCACAGTCCTTTCTGCTGCTTTCCAGAAGTAACCTGTTCCTTTTTTTACCAAACTGATGTTAGCTGTAACATTTTAAGCCAGGTGGTACAGATATCATCAAAAGTTCAGCGGGGACTGAAATCTAGATGAGATTGCTTATAGAGTTGTTAGATTGGAAAAGACCATTAAGATCATCCAATCCAACATTAATTTAGCCCTGCCAAGTCCACCACTAAACCATATCCCTAAATGCCACATCTACATGTCTTTGTAAATACCTCCAGGGGTAGTGACTAAACCAATTCCCTGGGCAGCCTGTGCCAATGCTTGACAACCCTTTTGGTGGAGAAATTTTTCCTAATATCCAATCTAAACCTCCCCTGGCACAACTTGAGGCCATTTCTTTTCTTCCATCTCTTGTTACTTGGGTGAAGAGACTGACACCCACCTTGCAACAGCCTCCTTTCAGGTGTTGTAGAGAGCAATAAGGTCTCTCCTCAGCTTCCTTTTCTCCAGGCTAAATGCCCCCAGTTCCCTCAGCTGCTCCTCACAGGACTTGTTCTTTAGATCCTTCACCAGCTTCACTGCCCATCTTTGGACATGCTCCAGCACCTCAGTGTCTGTCTCGTAGTGAGGGGCCCAAAGCTGAACACAGTATTCAAGGTGTGGCCTCACCAGTGCCGAGTACAGGGGGACTGTCACTTTCCTAAATGCAGTGGTAGTGCCCAAAGCTTTCAATTGTATGAATAGATGTTTACTTTAAAAGGCCTTTAAAAATAGTTTCTTCCCCTTGGAGGAAAAGTGATGTGTAATGTTTAATAATAAAAATAGCGTTTCTTCCCGTAGCCTGAAATGGCATGGAAGTAGGTAATCATGTTTTGTATGGAAAAGCGTTTTTCTAAATGGCATGTTTATGCCTTTCTAGTATTGTGGCTGCGATTGGCTGCTGGGCCTATTTGCATGTGCTAAATTGCAGTCCTGGGGATCTGTGAAAACAACCCAGCAAAGCCAATCTCAGCTGGGAGCATGGAAGCTGCTGCTAATTTTGTGATGAGCCACCCACAGGCCCAGCGTGAGTCATTATCATTGTTTTGTTTTCCAGAAGTTGGCACCAAATGTTTCCAGGATCCAAAGTGTGGATTATCTCTGGAATTGTATTTATTCCCTCATAGCTTTGTTTGTTTCAGATAAGAGGAAAGAATAGGAAAAAATACGTTCTAAAAAACATGAAATAATTAACTGTTCCCTTATTAGTGTCCTCTTCCTGCTTTAATGTGCATTCACGGCCATTTGTTCACTTGAAAACTCACTTGTGCACAGCCCAGCAATTGCGCTGCTCCGTCCTAATCAGCTTGCTTTGTGCCACTGAGGGGATGGGTGGGCAAACAGTAAGTACAGTGAGATGAAGTGACTTGACTGAAGTCATTGCCTTGTCTCTTGCAGAGCTGAGATGAGGAGTTTCTGCTTGCTTCCTTGTATGTGTCCCGCTAGTTTCTCAGTGAGTCCTTTTATAAAGCCGCAGGACCAGATGAGACATCCATTTGTTGAGTAATGCACTGGCCTTATCAGAGTCATAGGCCTGGTACCCACTTGCTGAGGTTGCTAGCCCTCCTGACAATAGGATGAGGGGTTGAGAGAAAAAGAAAATCCCCTGCCCTGCACTGAGACTGTGACAAACGTAGTCAATTTGTTTCCAGTTTTTAGCCCTTTTTTCCAGGGTGTCTGTCTTCTTAAATGGACTTCTTTGCTGTGCCACTGACTGTGCAAATGTACCTGCAGCAACCATGGGCAGAATGCAGAGAAAATGCTTGGCCCTTCAGGGGAAAGGTCCACGGGTAGGAAAATGCATGTGTGCAGACATACAGAAGCATAGAGGAGTTTTATAAATGCAAAACTTGGACACAGAGTGGGTGGAAAAACATGGACAGTGTGGGAGGGCTACATGAGCATGGGAGTGGAATAAGGCGCTGAGAGCACTCAGGAGAGGAATGAAGGGAGGACTTTTAATGAAACCAGCTTAAAGACATGCAGCTAGACACGTGGTGCTTTCTTTGTGGATAAAAGTACTCAACACAGCACTCCCCGCTCTGCCCTAGTCTAGGGACTTTTCAGGTGGGGAGGTCTGCTGGGAGGACCCAGAGTATGCTAGGAGGGAGGGACATAGCAGTCTTCCTTACGGGGCTTGGGTTGGACCTAGACATACTTAACAGAGCATTCAAACTGGAAAAGCACAAGGATCAAAAGCATCCATGACACTCCCAAAGTGACAATACTCAAGCATCTCTCTGATGTTGGTGCATCTACAAACGACAACTGGAAAGGTATTACCAAATCCTTCATGCTGCAAATTCCTTCTCAAGTTCTGTATTTCCTCTTTTGTCACAACGTGAAATGAAAACCAAACCAAATCATAATGATTATACTTCTGGTGGGACTGGGCAGCCAGTGTGCTGCCACTGCTGTTCTGAGTTCCTGTCACTTACTGTTGCCATTGCTTCTCCTTTTTCATGGTGTTTTTTTTGCTGGTGGAGAAAGCAGCTTTTCGTTTTATGTGTGGATAGTTCTAACACAACAAGCTCTGGTGTATTCCAGGAGCATGGGCTTTTAGAAACAAAATAAGTAACAGTCACATCATCTTTTAGTGTATCTGTGACCTTACGTGGAATTGGAGCAGTGAAATTCAAGCACAGACGCTGACAGTCTGGAGACACCTTCCTGTGTCCCAGTGTGCAGTGCTCCCCTTGCTGCCAGCTCTGTGTGCCCAGCCTTTACTTACCTGCTCCTGGAGGTTAGCAATAGCTTAGGGGTGTTCTGGGTGGTGTATTGGTGACTCTGGAGGGACTCTTTAAGTGTTGCTTTTGAAAGGCTGATTTCCCCAGGTATTTATGTTCTGTGCAAGCAGGGTATAATCTTTGTAAATATTTGCTTGGTTGATCAGACAAATATGTGTATAAATATTCATGTATGGCTTAATATCCTGTGGCTGTGCTCAGGTATTCCTCTCTAATAACTGGGATTTACCTTTTATGGGTAAGACAAAGAAACTAGGTTTGCTTTTCCTCTGTTCCTGTGTTTGCTGGAGTTGCCATGATGAATCCTTTACTGTTCTCACCCTTAACCTCAAGAGGCAGTTCTGAGGATATAATTCATGTCTCCCAGCCACTTACAGGCTGCTCAGCAAGTGAAATGCACCCTCCCTGCCCCCACCTCTCCTGCTAAATGGCTGACACTCGTCTTACATCTTGCTGGAGCTCTGTTACTGCCCTGCAGCTTGTTCACAGCATCTTGGCCAAGAAGGTAATGTGACTTTGTTTTTCAAGTTTGGGGATTTTTTTTGATGTTAGAACAGGTGAATTAGAACAATCAAATTTCTTCAGATGGCATGTGAAGCATGAATAAGAACCACAGTTAAGTGGGAGCATGTCCTTTTCTGAGGAAACACTTTAATGAATGAATTTTATACTTGTTTGGCGTTCCTGGCAAGTGGTGGGTCTTGCTGGCAGTTCTTCTGTGAAAACTTTTCTCCTGCCCATCCACAGCCCATGCACTTTGGGTCAATACTTCTCTAACATGCTGACTGGCAAGGCAAGATTTCCCCTCAGCAAGGGATGCTCCAACCTGCCAGAGAAGGTCAGGAAACAGTTTCTATATGATAGCCTTCTAAATATAAAAATACTCAGAGGCTTTTATCTGTTAGTAGTGGGGAAAAAAAACCCAAACTGGAAGAAAGGTCCAGGCAGGCACACTGCTTTGTGGAATAGCCAAGGGTGCCTCTTGGGGACTGTGCTAGGGGCTGTACTGGCACAAGGTGGCCCCTGCACTGTGGGGAAAGCTCATTGCCTATGTACATGTCCATTGAGGAAAAAGGGTTTTAATAAGAAAATCGTGTTTTGTCAAGGGCCTGGTAGAGTGCAGAGGGAGAAAGGCAGAGCCCTGAGGTATGCTGGAAGTCAGGTGTGGGTCTGAGTCCCACCCTGAGCAGAGAGGAGAGGCTGGTTGCAGCCCCCTTGCTCAGCCTGGAGGCATCACCTCTCTTTCCTGTCCCTCTGCTTACTCGAGTGAGCTCCAAACTCAGTGCAAGTCTCAAACTCACTAGCCTTTCCTCACTGCTTCATTGTCCTAGGCTGTAGAAGGGGAAGACAGCCCAGTGCTGGGGAGCAGAGAAAGGCATCATGTCTCTATTATTTATGGGAATGTTCATTTGGCTGGTAAAACACTGCTGGGATTAAACATTAGAGAGGAAAGATGTGCTTCCTACTCAGAGAGCACATGTTGTCCCACTAACTGCCAAGGGACAGTCTTCTGTTTTAGCACTTTGATAATCTCTGTTTAAGCTTTGAGACCAGGAGCCAGTGTGTCTTACTCCCTATTTCAGCTTCACTTTATCCACAGCACTGCTGTGTTATAGAGCCAGATCTTCACTGGGTTTCATGTAGAATGGAGAGCATTATTTAGCAAAAAAGAAGCTTCTCTGAAAAAAGTCACGAAAAAAAAGACATGGAGGCAGCATCAATTAACAGAAAAATGTGAGTGCAATTAAACTGGGCCAGGACAAAGTGTCCATCTAGCCCAGAAGTCTTTCTCCGTCCACATTAAACAGATAGAAAAAAGAGAACAGTAATATGATGTGTCCCCCAAATGCTCTCCCAGCTGCTAGCTATTTTCAGCTTAGAAAATTTTTGGAGTCAGACATGGTTCAAGGTACTTAGAAGTTCTCAGTGGGTTTCTTTTCCATGTACTTGAGTTCATGTTCATGTACATTTTTAGCATCACAGTGTCCTGTGAAAAGGATTTCCCCAGACCTGTTGTACAAAGAAGCCCCACCTTTCCTTTGTTTTGAACTTTCCTGCTAGCTTGGGTTGATGCTTTCCTGAGACCTAGTACTGAATGAGCTAGTGAATAGCAGATCCTGGCCTTCTCTCATGCTGCTTGTGATTTCATGAACCTCAAGCATACCCCTGCTAAGCTGTCTCTCTTACAGTCTGAAGAGTCTTTGATCTTCTTTGTTGCCTTTCTTTAAACCATTTCCAGTTCTAGTAAGTGCTTGTTGCAATGAGACGAGCACAACAGCATGCACAAAACTATAGCTTGAATATTTCAGGGTAAATGGAAAAAAATAATTGAAATCTCCTTTTGTGCTTCTAATTTTTTTTTCCCTTAAATGCTTTTCTGATTCTTGTGCATGGAACGGACATATTCATTCCTGGGTTTACTGGGAGCTCAGGTTTGTTTGCTGTTCGTGTTCTTCCCCTGTGACTTCTCTCTCTGTGGCCATCAGCTGCAAGCCAAGCTCTCCAACAGAGGCTGCATTAGAACTGCACTGTCAAACATCCCATCTCTGAATTACAATACCATCAAAAAGCTCGAGGACATGTCTCACACAAACCAGTTTGCTACGGAGGAGAACTTAATCCTAGATAAATCCAAGTACCCATGATTGTCACAGTTCAGTGTGCCCTCCAGAATGAGAAGTTTCTTTCTGAAGAGCAGGAGGACCTGAGCCAGACTGGTCTTCATGGCATGCCATGTGCAGTGGCACTCTTCATCCTCATCTGGCAGTGCCTGCTAAAAAAAGCAGCTCTTCGGTTTGTTTTCTGGGGCCATAGGCAGGCTTCTCACTCCTTCATTCCTTTTCTTGCCTATAGCACCAAGAAAAACAGGGCATGGCATTATTTGCTTTCATGTGTGATGCTCCTATCCCCAGGGGCTCACAAACAGCTGGAGAGATGGTAGTTGTCATGTGGGGTGCAGAAAGGAGAGCAGGCTGGTGAGTAGGCTCTTACAACCAAATGACAAGTTTCTGTAGCTGTCAGTCCCTGCAAGCCTGTGATTAAACTGGCATCTCACGCTGTGTGTGGACACAGCCTTAGTCAGCCGTTTAGCCACGTCAGGAGATGAGGATGGCCATGCTGAAAGCTCTGTGTGTAATGAAGCGTGGGAGATCACCTTGAGGGACAGTTTCATCTTTTGGATGCTTTGAACTCCCTTTTGCCTGACGACCTGCAGTGGTGGCTGCTGCCCCTGGACCAGCACAAGAGCAGGGGAGCTGGTTCCATGCTGATGTGAGGTGGTGGGGTGAGATGCTGCCCCTCCTGTGCAGATCTCTGCAGTTGATCTGGGCTTGTCCTGCAGCCAGAGGAGAGGAACCAGAATATTTGTGGTACAACTGAGTTCCTTTGTAGTACACATCTCCTGCGTGGTGAGAGGAGCTGCAGCTTAAACCCCATTGATTGTACTGACAAGATCTCCATTGAGTGCAGGGGAAGTCGAGGAGAATTGCTCAGTCTGACATTTAGGCTGTGGGTGTCTGCATGTGACTCCACACTGGGTGCCACCACACCTTCTTCTGCCTTGTTGCCCTGTCTATATGATGGAGACGATACTGCCTTCTTTGCAAGGTAGCTGTGGGACTAACCCTGGACCTGTACAGATCACTGAAGAACTTTAAGTTTCAAAGCAGTTTAATATTAGTCTGTCTGGCCCCTGGAACTGTGGGAATGGGTTAGGATTTAGGTATTTAGCAGAAAATGCACCATGAGAATTTTAGAGTACGGCTGAGATTCCTCATTTGTGCTTTAACAGGCATTTGAGACTCCCCAATTCAGTAAGCTCCCATTAAAAGCCCATGCATTACAAATTTCTCGTGTAAAATTATTTAAGGTTCAGTATGACTGCAGCTTGCCAGGGAGAGTATATTGGCTGCCTGTTAAGAAAAACAGATGAAGGCAATTGCTTTCTACGGGTAAAGTGCGACCTGTAAGCCACGACCTGCAGGGTTAGCCCGTGGCCAGCCAGAGCTGCAGCAGCGCAGTGATGGATGTGTGGATAACAAATGCCCTGTCCTTCATCCCTCCAAAGAGGGCCTTGCCCAGAGAAGGTTTCTAGCATTGAATCAGCAACAGCACTGATTTTAAAGTGCTCAGAATTAGGGCTTCTCCACACTAAACGTTAATGGAGATGTTTCAGGAGGTAGATCTCAGAGAACACAGGGTTTTCTGTGTTGTTTGGTACTCACTTACCCTCTTTACATCACCTGCAGCAGTGTGCTAACACATAGGCAAAGTGGGCTGTGACCTCAATCAGCTAGTTAATTTTAAGCCTGTGCTTAAGTGATTTGCTCAAGCTAGGTGAATTATAACATGTAAGCAATTTTAATGATGAAAGGGTAAATTACACTTTGAAACAATTATTTAATTTTGCATATAGAATATTAGTAGCAGTCAGGATGTCAGATGGTAGATAGTCATGTTTATACTTTGATAATAGCCCCTTCAAAGTTACTTGAAATACTGTATTATGCATTTACATTTTTATCTCTGTATTTTTAAGATGAGAGGAGCTCATTGAACCAAGGTCTTTTTATGGCTTGTGTCAATAGAAAATGTTCTTTTAAATGTTCAGAAGGAATTGGTTACAGAAGCATGGGAAAGATAGGGAAGAGACTTTTCCTTTCGTGTTCAGTATATTCTTCGTCCTTTCACTTTTTGATGACTAAACTGTTCTGTATTTGCAATTGAAAACTGTTGATTGGAAACTCTTGTGAGAGTGACACAAATGGGGCTTGATTTTGAAAAATGCATTCATGATTGTTTGCCTAATTCGTGTGTGCAATTAGCATGATTGCCACTGGAAATGGCCATCTGAGAACAGACTTTTGGAGATTTCTCTCTTTTTCTGATCTGTTTTCTCTCTCTTCTTCTTAAGGTGCCAGCTTCTATGATGTCTAAGTATTACCCATGGAAGTTTAATTTGGTAATATGTTTATTGATCTCGTTTCATCTCTTACCTCTCCACTTTCAGATGTTTGTTAAAAGGCTGAGGATGATTATTCCCTTCTGCTTCCTTCTCAAGTCCACTTGATGCAATGTAAGAGAGGTTCTTTCATCTAAGTGGTTGATCTTGAAATTTAGAGAGTCAGATCCCACTGGGGTGTCTATCAATTCTTAAATGGCCATAGTAATATTTAAGCAGTTTCCAGGCATAAAGTATTATGGCTCTTATCTGTCAAGTCTCTTACTGCCTCCTGTGGAGACCTGTGCATGCAGGGGGCGTTTGTTGGTGACAAGGTAGGATTTTTTTCTGTTTTCTTTTGACTTAGGTATGTGATGAATTAAACAGGTAAGATAGATGAGTCTCTGGAGTATTCTCTTCAGGGAAGCTGAAGAACCTGGTTCAGGTTAGGGATTTGCAGGGCGCATTCAATCTTTGAGCTGACTTAGAGGTTGTTCTTGTAGGAGCATGGTACCAAGGCTGCAGCTCCTCAGTGGCTTCACTGCCCTGTAAGAGAAGGGGTTAAGCCTGTCCTCCCATCATCTATGAGCACATACTCTTAGTCCCTCTCTATGCTGGTGCTGGGGCGAGGGTGTGTGTGTGTAAGCCAGAGCAGGAAACTAAACTAACCTTTTTTAAAAAAAAAATATTTTTGAGAAGCTTAATTTTCATTCAAATCAGCCTTACCTGAGTCATCATGTGGCCACAGAAGCGCTGCTGCTGTTGGCAGAGAACCAGCAGGGAAGGTGTAGTGGGAGGCAGGGAATGGGTGGAATTGTCCCTGTTAGCAGCTACCCACGCTTATCTGGGTTTGAAGCAATGGGGTACTGGCCCCCTCCTGGTGACAGTCACATCACGTTCAGTGCTCCTGAAATTTTCTCCATCCTGAGATACAACTAAGTCAAATCTAAAGATTGGGCACCCCTCCTGTTTTGGGATGTGACTCAGACCTGTAGTTGCAGAGGTGAGAGGGCCATGGCAGTGCTGCAGAAGACAAATAACCTCCGGATCGTTAATGACAGGATAGAGAGCACACTGGCTGATTGCTTATTGGCTGTGGTCTTCCGTTAAGAGTAAACTCAATTTTCCCAGTATCGACAGCTGCCTGATGGAGGGGCCATGCTATGTGGCAGGCACTGAACTGCTGAAAGCAAACACCCAGATACAGCCATATGTCAAGAATGATACCAGCAGTGTATTTCCTTCTCTTCTGTGCTCACTCTCCGTGTTGAGAAGAAACAGCTTCTAGGGATGTCCATCCTGGCCTGTCTCCTTGCTAGGAAATGCTGGGATGTTAATGTACTTTAAGTGGGGAAGCTGGTTCTTGTTTGTCTTTGTTCATTCCTGGCCTGAGTTGGGACTGATTTAATTTATAGAAATGTAGTACCATTGCAAAAAAGTCCCCCAAGTCAAAAAAACCCTTGTTTTCTTGCTGCCCAGTCCTGATCCTTCCCAAAGGATAAACATTTATTGTGCTGTGAGGAAGCACTTTGGAAAGAAACAAGCGGAGCATGGTTTGCCAGGGAGCATGTTTCTGCTGGCCCTGGCACTGCTTTTCCCCCCTGTCCTGTCCAACCAAGGGCCCTCTCCATCAGCACAGCTCACTCTCCAGCATCTTCCCCCCTCATTCTGAGAGCTGCTCTAGTCCCTTCCAAACTTATAATTATAGACATGAAAAAATAAACTTGTTCGTATTCAGCACCTGATAAAATAGTGACTCAGGCATTTTCGCTTTGCATTGGAAATGCAAGTTCTTGCGCATTCAGAGCGCTCACCAGCATGCTGTCTGAATCAAAAGAAGGTGTCTTTGCTCACTGGAAAGGCAAAAGGAAAAGGCCACACGGAGGCTTTAATAAGTGATTTCATTTGGCCACATGATGAACCAAGATCACTTACCTGCCTCTGCACTTACCCTTGCAATATAGTTATCTCAGCAAGACCCTGACCTGCGCCCAGTAGTGGACTGTGGAGATTTTCTCTTCATACATTTATCCATTGCTGATAGTCAGAATAAATATTCTGCCCTTGCCAGCAGACGGCCTGCGGCGGGCTTTGCTAGGTAGACCCCTGCTAAGGGGATCTATATTCTGCCAGCTACACAGGAGAGCAAAGCAACTCGGTGTGTGCAGGGAAACACAGCAGAAGTTGATACTCGCAGCCCCTTGCTGTACCCACTAGACAGCACTTGGGCAGCACCATTGCCTTGGCAGGAGGGAGCCCAGCCTGAGGCATGGGAGGTCTGAAGAGCATACTCTTCTGTGTATTCTTGTGTGTGCACTGAAGAGAGTACTCTTGGGTGATTTCTGGGCAGTGGGAGTCCTAACGCTGCCATGTCATGCTTCAAAGAGAGATGCCACATAAAGCAGAAGAGCAAGAAGGAGAAGTCTTAGACAAGGAAATTCCTGCCTTGTCCCAGCAGAGAGCTTTATCCAGGCTTCTGGAGGATCCACTTAAGCCAAACATGCATACAACCTGTGGGGCTTCATATAGGACTGCTCACATGCAGCTCTGTGACCTTTTGATGCATTTGCAATCAGGTTAAACACACAGGAATGAATGAGAGGATTGATCCAGGCCAACTTGGCAATGAGGAGCTCTCTGGCCACTGGGGCTGCAGGTTCAGCCTCATTGAAACAGTTCAACAAAGACACCTGATCAGGTTTAGGATGGCCTTTGTGAACAGGGTGATGACACCATGTTCCTAAAATAAAGATGTTTCTGTGCTGTGACAGGAGATAGCTGCTATACAGGCTGGAAGCAAGGTACTTGCTGAAAGGTCTACATTTTTCTAACCAGCTTCAGGTGAGTTACTTTTAAGCTCAGGGCAGATAGTGCCATGAATCCCATCCTATTAGGGCTGGAGGAGTGTCAGCTATAAAGATGGGCTCTTTGGATGAGTCTCCTCTTCTTCCTGCCCACGTGCCGTGTGCCGTGCAAAGGAAGTCCCTGGGCTGTGACAAGCCTGAAAGGGTAACAGGGGCAGCAACTGAAGCAGCCGTGCCCTATTCTCTGCCAGACTTTGTGAGAGAGAACTTGAAAGTCCTCCTGGTAAATTGGGTAGGTGAAGGATGTTGTTTGATTATTAAATTCATTAAATGGTATTTTATTGTATGCCTCTAGAGCAGTCAGTTATAGGATAAATATTTATATAGAACAGGTGCTGGGTTAAGATGCAGCAGATGTACAAAAGCATGTTTTTGTCCTTGCTTCTACCTAAAGGTCCCCGAGGACTTGACTTATGGGTCCCTTCTAAATCAAAATGTTCTATGATTCTATGACTTTGGAATCAATTACTTCATATACCCCTTCTGGACATGAGGCTTTTTTATGTTTTCATGTAATTCAGGAAACAAATACATTCATGAGGCAAAAACCAAGTCCATACCTGTTTCTACTCCATCTTGGGCCCGACCTGTGCCCAAACCCAGCATCTCCTGGCAGCTTTTCACAGGAATATACTGAACTGAAGCTAAATTGGTGGCTAGTCCCTCTTTCTCCCAAGTATTTACACTTGCATCAAATGCTGATGTAGATGAGTAAACAGGATCTCTCCTGGGAAGGGCTGTAACATCTCTGAACATGAGCCAAAATCCTTTAATCATAAAGAGATAATCCACTAAGTAATTTGAACCCAGCAGTCTGCAGGACATAGGGGATGCTTTCTGGCTATGCTCCCAAAGATTGAAAAAGTTCTCTAGAAATTGCTGCCCAGGTGAAGCAAACAGGAGAGAGACAGTAGAAGATGACATTTGGATTTGGGGTTTTGTTTTTTCCCGTGATAACGTAACTTGCTAAGTAAAAACTTAAAAAAGCTGAAACCAACTCTTGCTTTGGTGGTTTTTTTTTTTTAGTCGGTTGAGGAAAAGTTGATATTTCTTGTAGAAAAAAGGATCTTGCCACAGGATACCTCCTACATCTAATTCTCCTCTGACAAAATGTGGGTGCATTTTTACTGATGGAAAAAGTCTTTCCCTAAATGTTCAAGGATGTGGAAGCATGGGTGCTTTACAAATCACACTCTGTCATGAAACAGCAGGTGAGCATGTATGTATCTGTGCATGTGGTCCCACTGCCTGTAGTGCCTGGGGTGAGCTCTCACCAGCTGTGCTGTAAGCCCAGTGGCATCAGCAGAAATTCCTCCCCAGCTCAGGTGGCAGGATGTTTTGGAAGGGCAGAAGCCCCGGGTATCCATTGTCCAGTGCAGGTGATCTGCCACTGTGGCTCATGTGATATGGAGCTGCAGTTAACTCTGGTGCTTTGGCTCTGGTGATCAAGCAGTTCGTCCTTGTTTCTGGGAAGTCAGATTGGGCTCACAGTGCATGATCCAGCAGCAGGTGGCAAGTCCTTGGTGTCTCTACAGACATCTCAGGTGGTCATGTGGGCCCATCCTACACAACAGTTCAACAGAGATTTCTGCCTTTTGCAGGGCTTAGAAGGATATTTACAGGCAGCCTTGCAGGAAAACCACACTGCAGCAGCACAGCCTGTCCTTTGAACAGCATACAGGGCTGAGGAGAAGTTTGTCAGACCTGCAGTTCTTGGCAACTGCCTGGACTCCCTTAAACCACTGACAAGAAGCTGATAATGGGAGAGGGATAGAGACTTGGGATGGCACTGTGGTGGGGTAGGGCCCGTTAGAAAAGCAGGGCATGCTTGTCAGCAGGGACCTAAGGGCTACCTGGGAGTAATTGTGCCAAGTGTTGCAAAAAAGTCCTTTCTGTCCCTCTCTGTCAGAGGGGTGGAGGCAACTGCGGTGGTCATACCTCTCTCTGTTGGAGGGTTTTTGTGTTATGCTGCTTTGGGTGATCTGAGGTCAGCGGTGACAGCCGCCTTGGAAGGCTCTGTCTGTGAGACCTAACCAGCCCCTCGTGGTACAGAGCTGAGACCTCCAGCCTAGGACTCTGCATCACCTCTGTCCCCTCCTTGGATGAATCGCCTTTGTGAGAAACCTCTCACAATAATGCTGTCTCCTGTAGTGTCCATTAGCAATCACTGGACTTGTTCCTCTCCCTATCTTTCTTGTAGTAATAGTCCTTTTTTCTTTACCTTTGGGATGTTTGCACTGAATTTGGGGATGTGCAGAGCAGAAATTTGCATAATTTGCTTTAATCTAGCTAGGTCCGGCAGCAATAGCAGTGTTGATGTGTTCATCACATAGGCACATACCCAGAGCAGCCAGTGTGCTGGTATAAGTTATGCTGCAGCTCAGGCATTTTATTTTTTCTGCTGTTTTTATTATCCGGGATAAATAGATTATAGTTATGTGTGCCTACCAATAGCTCAAATACACCTTCAGTTCAGTAACACTCTACCTCTGGCCCATCCTGCATGGGACTTTACACTTAAAGTTATATCCCATAAGAAGCACAGGCATTAATCTTGTCTTGGACCATAGTTACTATTCTTCCAGTTAATGTCATCATCCCCAGAACAGAAAAATTTTGATCAACCAGTTATTTTCAGCCAAGCCCCTGACGTGCCCAGTTTATGCCACTTGAAGGGAATGTCAGATATTTTTAACTGCTTTGACAGAAAAGAGTGGGCAAATTATTTTCTAAAAAAAAATTCTTAACTTTGTGGTTGCTGTTTCTTCTGTACTGGATTTATGTTTTTACTTATTCTTTAAACTAGCAAGAGATACATATCTAAATCTGCTAGATAGCTTTTCAAACTATAACCTAGTTTAGATGCATCTATGTGCCTTTTATTTTAATGATAACCCTCACCAAGCTTGAAAATTAGTGATATAGACTGATAGCTACCCCTGGAGGCATCTGTAGCCTTAAATATCAGCCCATCTTTCTGCCTTTTATTTAATTGCTGGGGTTTCTTCTGTACTGTAATATTCATAGAGTGAAGCAAAATAAGGAATTGAAAAGAGCATTTTTATGTAATTTGAGATACCTGTTAAAGTGCTTTCCATGGTTATCTGAATGACTCAGTTGTGCAAAAGTCTGTGCTCTTAATGCGTTTTCTGACACGGCAAATATGTACATAACTGGCGGAGGGAAGTAAGTCCAATATGGGGAGCAGCGATGCAGATGGGGAGTGTCTGCTGTGAATTCCTGTGATGGTCAGGAAAAGAGGAGCCCATCAAGCCGGTTTTGAAGAATGTCCTGTCAGAGCTGGACTGAACTTAAATGTGTCCTGGTACATTTCCATAAGGAAGAAAAAATCCCGCAGCGAGGCAGGCTGATGGAATGCTGCCGAGGCTCACCCAGCCCGCGCAGCAGCAGCCTCCGCACCTCCCGTCTGCAAGCTGGGTCTGATCGGGGTGGGAGCAGCCGTGGCTTCAAAAGGTCCCTTTGCCATATGTTACAGTGCTACCTGTGCTCACCAGCCTAACCTGCAGCTGTGCGTGACACAAACAAAATCCAAGGCCAGAAGCTGTATGCTGGGCAGAATGCGGGATCCTTTTCTGTCTGCTTTCCAAAACACTCGCTGTGCTTTTTGCCTCTGTAGTTTCCAGTTTTTCACCACCTGCAAGTCACTGGTGTTTTCTAAATTCTGGAAAGAACAAAAAAAACCAACCACCACCAACTACCTTCTGATTGCTGTGTGTGCTGTGGCTGCCGGCACCACGCAGGCGTCCCGTGGGCATTAGGGCCAATGTCAGTCACATTGTCACCCAGCCAGGAGGCTGCTGCTGGCAGAGGCAGCCTCTCTCTGTGGAAGCAGGCAAGGGCTGAGGCTCCTCAGTGCACAGCTGCTTTCCGCAAACATAAACTTAATGAAGAGGTGAACTCAGCCTGCTCTGCAGCGTGGATACCTAGGCTCCTCTCAGACAGGTATTTGATTTGCTGGGCACTTAGGCTTTTTAAGGGCTCTGAAAACATTGGTGGTTATGTTTGTGCAGCTGCACTTCAAACCCCACGTGTCAGGTGCATGCAGAGCCGCCAGCTTAATTAAGGTAATTGTGCCCAAGGCCTTTCCTTCCTTCTCCTGGTTTAATGAGGAGCCGGAGCATCCCCTTGATGCCTCCCTGTGGCTGCTTGGCCGCATGGCTACAGGGAGCTGGAGGGAGGGTGCTGCTGCCATCACCTACAAAGCTCAACACTGGGAAGGGCAAGGTGAGCTTTGAGGAACACATTTTGTTGCTTAAACAAGTATCTGGGCTTCTAAAGATGCAAAGAAATTCATCGCTCGCTTTTAACACTCACCTCTATTAAAAAGCTGCACAGGTTTGGAACCCCTTGCCAGCCCTTCCCTAAGCCTCGGTCTCTCAGTTAGCGGCCAAATCCCAGCTGCGGCAGCCCCGGCTGGGATAAATGGGCCATGCACTCTGCAGCGTGTTGGTGGCACGGCGGCAGGGACAGATTAACCCTCTTTTGCAGAACCAGTGCAGCAGTGGCAGCTGGCAGGCAGCTGAGAGCCCCCTCTCCCTGGGGGAGGACAGCCTGAAAATGGGTGCGTGGCTCAGCAAGCTCCAAATACCCGTGCTTAAACAGAATTCGCTTAACGTATCTGCCAAGCCCGGCCTCTTTTCTTTCTCTCCACTGTTCTCTCTGCACCCATCACAGGAATGCCTTTTCCATAGGGAAGTGTGTTTTCTGTGCCCAGTTTGTGATGCAAGTGACATCTTTAGTGAAAATGAACATTTCTCCTGCAGTGTTTCCAGGTCCCAAGAGGAGATAATGAACAGGGATTTCAACCCGCAGCCCCAGGATCTCTCACTAGCGAGTTCAAGAAACACCTGCAGAAATGCACATCTGTGCCTCAACCATGGAGCCATGTTCTTGTGCCCAGCAGGTTTCCAGCCTTTTCATTCATTAAAGATGATTGAGGATGAGAACAATTAATTATTCATTAAGAATAATTTTAGATTTTCATTTCCTTCAAGAATGTGCCTGTGCGACTACAAGAAAACAAGCATGACAGCAAGACATGGGCTTGCTCCGTGCTGGCACACTGGATCAGAGCCCCCTGAGAGCCTGCCAGCCTTGCAGGTCCTGCCAGGCCAGTACCCCATTCCCCAAGGGGCAGGCTGACAGGGCACTGGGGGGGCTGAAGCACTGTGCCAGCCTGCCATGAGCTCGCAGAGGCAGTAACAGCACCATGGGAACCCTCCAGAGATCCCAGGAGCCTACTTGGGTTGCTGTGCTGTGTCGCAAAAAGCCAAGCTGTCCCAGCCCCATATTCTTCCAGCTGGGCAGAGGCAGAGAGGAACCAGGGGCTTATTGCGCTGCAGGACACATTCTTCCCTGCTGTGAGACAGAAAGCACCAGCTCCAGTACTGTAAGGTGAGAGGAGGAGAGGGAAGGCCACAGCCAGCTTGTGTTAAAGGATGTGATAAAGATACCATTCTGGTTCATACCTGAAGGAGTTTTAGGCAGGCTGGTTTGTGTACTGTTCTGCAGTCCAGCTGCTGAGGGTGATGCCAACCCGTGTGGCTATGCTGAGCTGCAGGCTGTGTGCCGGGGTTGTCACCGGCACCCTGGCGAGCACACGGTAGCTCACAGCGCTGTGCCTGCCTGCACCAGCCTCAACAGTGTGAGAAATGTGAGTGGAGCTTGGCTAGCTCCTGGCAGCCCCTCTGTAAGTCCAGGGTGACTCCCCAGACTTCAGCATAAGTAGAAGCAGCATTTATGCCTCTTTCGCTTTTGATGGAGCATCACATGCCTGAGCCAGTGTCCTGCTCAAGCAACAGTGGCTGCCCTTACTGCTATTCACACTGGTATAACAGCCATTGGTTGTGAAGTGTTTGTAATTACTTGACACCAAGGAAACTGGAAGAATCTTATAAAATGAATGTATCTCATAGAAACCCTAATTACTTCCCCTAGCATAAAGCTAACAAGGTAGAGCACTAGATGTGGGGGTTTTGGGGTCATTTTATTCCAACTGGAGTTAATCTTCTACCTGTGCTGTGCCCAGGGCTGTGCTGCAGGTACACAGGTGCCTGTTCTTATACCTTGTTCAAAACAAAATCTAGTGGAAAAATTGCTAAGAGGAGAGCTCAGTGTTGGCCCACTGAGACTTTGCAGCATCCTGCATGTACTTATTATTTGCTGTGATCAATGACACTGCAAAGGCTGCGTCCCAGGGTAGGGAGTGCCTAATTGTATAAACAGGCTGTACTGGGAAGCAAAATAGTACCCAAGAGAGAAAGCAGTGGTGCATTAGAAAGAATGGACTCTATCAGTGTAATTTTGTTGGGCAAGGTAACCTCAAAGATTTATTTAAATAGGCCAGAGATGTGAGTGACTGCTACATTCCAATTTGTAATACATTTGCCAGTCAGTGAGCAGCTAGCTGTAAAGCCACTGCTTTTTACAGCGTAAGTTCATTTAAACCATGGCTCTGCAGTACTTGTTCTGTGGTGAGCTAAAGCAATATCCAACACCTTTCTCTGTGTAGGAGAAATGGGTATTCAGACAGGAATAGCTGCATCTGTGGCTTTTTTCTGTTCATGTTCTGCAAATTTTGAACATCTCCTGATGAACAATATTGAATAGATGTTTCGTAAGGAAAAAGAATATTTGCCCCTGTGATCTATCCTCAGTTCTTGCTGCGGAGTCAGGATGTGGGGCCAAGAGGACCATGGAAATTTCCTTTTCCCAGGCAAGCAACTAGCTAGTACAGCACAAACCCATTTTATTCTGTTAAAATGGAATATAGTGCTTGACATTAATGCAGTGGTGGAAAGCTGTATGCAGCCTATTTCCTACATTAATTTCCTATTTTATAGGACAAATTACAAATGTTTGGCTTGCATGACTGGCAGAGCAAGAACCGCTCAAGGCAACATAAACAAATAGCTAGGAATAACAGAGCGAGCAGGGACTTTCACAACTTGCTTGCAGACAAATGAACAAGCAATACAGCTAGGGCCAAGCTAGTTAGCAAACATTTTTCTTTGTAATCTGTGCACCTACATTACCCTGCAGGTTGTAATATCTGGAGCTGATGTGGTAGTACATCTGTGTGGGTGGCTGTCCCTTGTTGCTTGGCGGTGTACCCAGAGGAACCAGATTTTGCTGGACGTATATTCAGATAGCTAAAGTGCAGAATTTAAGCTTCCCAGCTCTCGCCATCTGTGTAGGATAACTATTCTAAAACAGATAGTAAAGGGGCAAAAGCTGCCTCCTTTGTAAATTTTATGTATGAAACAACCACGAGTCCAGACTTGGGCAGCTGCCTCCTGCTTCTGAGCGAGTTCTGGACTGCAGCGAGCAGGACCAGGCAGAAAGAAACTGTTGCGCACCCCTTATGGGGTAGAAAAAAGCACTGAAACCCATATGGTTTCGCTGATTAGCTGTAAAACAAGGCCAAGGTGTTTAATGATGCCCGCTCCAAGGCAGCTTCTGATTTGGCTGCCTATGGCTTGCTTGAAAATCCCAGTCTCCTCTGCTGTGCTGTCCCCTGGCTGGTCTGGCAGGGACATTGCAGGGTGTTGCTCTGTTAAACCAGTGATTTGTTCCACCCTGTTGCTGGCTGCGTTTCCAGTGGGGAGTGAAGGTGACCTTGGTATGCACTCAGTTTGCCGGAGTCTATAAAGCAGAGCAAGATCTGTGGAGGCAAGTAGGCGTTTCCACTGTCAGTTATAGACCTTTGCATTTAGCACCGAGCAATTCTAGCTTAGAATTTGCACTCAGATTTGCAAGTTAGGGAGGGAGCACAAGGGTTGTGTGCTGCGAAGGGGAGAGGCAGTTTTAACTTAGTGGTGGGAGAACAACAGATCGGGGGTTTTGTGCAGTGCCAAAAAGTTTGGGGAGGAGAAGTGAGATTTGAAACATTTAGTCCAAAACTCCAACAGAAAAAAACAAACAAACAAACAAAAAAAACTAACAAAACCCCACATGTTCTAACTTGTTAAAAATACTTAGAATAAAGCATCTGAATAAAGGAATAGACGTTTGACTTGTGGAGAAAAACATTTTCCTTCCTTTCGGTTCTTCCAGGTTTTTTTCAAACGAGCACTGTAAAATGGCACAAATTCACCAAATATTCTGGTCAAACCACAGGCGGATGTGGTGGGGTTTTTTAAGCGTGGAGACGATGAGGCAGGTCACTGACCTGTCCCCGGCGCGCAGGGCACCCTCGCCTCTGTCACGGCGCTGCCTTCCCGTAAGGCGTGGGCGAGGACCGAGGCTCCCTCCGGGCAGGGGCGGCCGGGCCGCTGCGGGCCGCGGGCACCAGGTGGCAGTGCTGTCGCGGGGAG
>NW_020799110.1:13635637-13650842 GCF_003259725.1 Athene cunicularia | reverse complement strand
CAGCCCCAGTTCCCCCCAGCTGACCCGACAGCACGGCCCGGCCCCTGGTGAAATCCGCCGGGGCAGCGCTGCTGCCAGCCCCAGCTCCGTGCTGCGGAGCCAGCAGCGGGGCGCCGGGCCCAGAGGCAGAAGGCGGCCGGCTCCCGGCGCCTGGCGGGCAGGAGGCCCAGCTGTCAATAACGGCCCGCAGACAGCCGGGAAAACCCGGCCTTCCCATTTGCACTCTAGGGGGGGGTCCGTTTTTAAAAAATTTATATTTTTTCCCTTATTTGTTCTTTTCCCTTCTTTTATTTGTTCTTTTCCCTTATTTTTTCTTTTCCCTTCTTTTATTTGTTCTTTTCCCTTCTTTTATTTTTTCCTTTCCCTCCTTTTAATTTTTTCTTTTCACTTTTTTCTTTTATTATTTTTACTTTTCCCCCTTTTTTCCTTCCCCCCTTTCACCCCTTTTTTTTTTTTTTTTTTTTATCTTTGTCTTCTCCCCATTTTTATTTTCTCCCCTTTTTCTTTCTTTTCCTCCCTTTTCGCTTGAGTCGGGGAGGACACGCAGGCTGGAACGCTGGTCTTCGGCCCGCGGTGCTTGCGCAGCTGCGGAGCGGCAGTGGCGAGGATGGCGGCTCAGCCACCGCTGGGCGGCACTGCCGCTCCGCACCCCTCCGGCCTATGTACTTGGTAGCTTTTTTATATACTGTTTAGACACGCTGTTTGATAATCGGTGCATTTTTTTGCAAGCATTTGCAGACGAACTAAACAAAGAATGGGAGAGGGATGCTTCAAAAAGGGCGTAGTTTAACATAAAAATCATTAGTGGTGTCTTTCCCATGTAAGTTCAGGGGTGCACGCACCTGTCTGGACTGATGTAAATGGTAATTTTTATCTCAGTTTTCTTAAATTCATGTGGGCTCGGTTGTGGACCCTCTATGTCTCTTGCAGCAGAAGAGTGCATGTGGCGGTAGCAGGCTGCTCTGTCTCCTGATGCAGTGGAGGTATGTGGTACGTGGTCAGCCCCAGGGGGGACAGAGTTCTAGCTCGGTGAAAAGAAACTCAAATTGTTTTTTCCTCATTTCATTAGTGATTCTTGTGGTTTTGCTCAGTTTCAGCAGCAACACCGGTGTGGTTGGTTCTCCTTGAGTGGCAGGCTCTTTCCCCTTCCACCTTCCATACGGTGCCATCCCCTTTTGTTGCACGTCAGTCTGTGGATCCTCGTGCCCTGGGACTGTCCTCCTTCATAATAAAAGGGATTAACTGAGCCCCTTCCTATCTCAGTTATAAATACCTGATTCAGACTATTCCATGTGGAAGAAAGAAAGTTTTCTCTGACCCACAGACCATTGAATGCCAAACTGGGAAAGCTTTCTCTTAGATGCAGTGGTGACCAGGATGCCCCCAAACAAAACCCAATGTTGGATTTAGAGGTAAAATGAGGTCTTTTCACAGTTTTAGAAAAAATACATAAAATCATGATTTGGGGAGCTTCACTTTGTTCCAAATCGTTATTTAATTACACTTGAATTTTTTTCCATGAGAGAGATATTCCAAGATATTTTGCACACACGCCCCCTCCCCAAGACATTAGAAAGTTTAAAAAGTTTAGGGTTTTCCTCAGAATTAACATTTTAAGGGTTAAATAATATGGAAAAGAAACAAGACTAATTTCAACTAAACTAAAATAATTCTGTGAATCCAATGTTGGTTTACATTTTATTTATTGTAGGAAAACAGGATGACTCGGTGCAATGCTATGTCTTTTTTGTTCTCACATGCACAAAAAAAACCCTGAAAAATCTCTGAAATTGCCTGTGCTGAGAACTTTAATCCTACAACCCTGTGGGGTGCAGTTACTCTTGCCGTGCTGCTGTGGTTGGGTTCCTCAGTAGTTTATACAGGATGCAAAAGGATCTTTCTGAGTGGGAAACATCTCTGTGAAGCCCTGGTGCTTCCCAGGAGCTGGGATGGAGACGGACCTCTCTTCAGCATGCTGGAAGGACAGGGCTTCCCTGACACCCATGAGCAGTGTCTCTTAGTAGTCAAGATGATTTTATTGGTGCAACCCTGAGGCCCATGGGGGTTTGGGTGGGATTAGCGGGGCCTTGCTACTCACCTGGTGGCTGTTGGGGCTTGATACCTCCATCTTCTTCCCCACCTCTGGGCTGCCAAGTTCATGTATCATGGGACTGTGTGCAGAGGGACTGTGGGGATAAAAAATGAAGTCCTTGTGAAGCAAGGTGGCAACCTTGTCATTTATAGCAGTGCCACAGAAATCCTGCAAGCCAGAAGTGCTGGTGAGGGTGGAGAGTGTGGCTGGTGGGGCCCAGGTTCCTATGCAGCATCAGTGCCAAGCCCTCTCCTTATGGCCTCACAGGGGGAGGTAAGATATGACAGGGGCTCAGCTCGTGGTGGAGAGGAGTTGGGCTGGATGCCGAGGGGATGCTATGAAAGGCGTCAGCTGAAGAGTGTGTCAGTCCTTTCAGAGAGGGGTGGCCCTTCCTGACGGCTCCATCTGTGTGAGCACGAGGAAAGTGGGGACTTCGCTGTCAGCACCGCTTGCCTACATTTCTTGAAAAATCCCACCCTGATCTCTATCCGACCCCCCAGGAAAGTATCTTTTCAATCTTTCTTATGGTGAAGGCTCACAAAGGCAGTGTCATCGCCCTCATTTTAGGGATGGGAGAATTTGAAGCGTGGGGAGGAGGGTACACACCTGCGGTCACTCTGCAGGTTGGTGGTGGATGTAAAAGTCAAAGTGAAGCCTGTCAACTCATTGCTTTGCTCTTCCCGTTGAGGATGATCTGCAACGTTTGTGGCCCAAATGCTTCAGTGCTGTGAATCAGAGAGAAAGACTGCTTTAAAAACAGACAGTCTAGTTTTAGAGCTGGCATAATCATAATTCCTACGCCACTAGGAGCAGGGGGGAAGAGCAGATAAAAATCAGAAAATTAGAATTTATTACAATAAAAGCTAAAGTGCTAGAAGCCAAAACTGTCATTGTAATGTGAGCTCTATTTTGATAGTGTTCTATTACAGCGTATAAGAGGTTGAACACGCGTAAGAATATCTTGGTTGGTAATTATCTGATTTGTGGTATGTAGCTAATGTGTATTTGTTGTTCTGCTGTACATTATGCAGCAGCAATTCATTTCTAAACAACATTAACTAGCAATATAGCAGTTCAGTGCAGAAATTACAGGCATAAACATAAGTTTTACTTAGGCTGAGTAGTAGTGAAGTTGAGAGACCTGCAATCCTGGTCAGGGGAGATCTTCAGTGATAAAGAGCAGAGGGTACCTCTCCCCCTAACTCACCCTGCCAACAAAATAACCCCCTGCCAGATGATATTGGGTATCCCCAAAATATCCAGAAGCAGAAAAGACACAGGCAGACAGGTGTGGGTACCAGCTGGCCAGGGGACCCCACACGTAGGAGCTGACAGCTTCCCTGTTCTGGAGTGAGTTTGTGGGAAGTGGTGTCTCTGCAGACTGCACCAATCAATAGCAAAGATCTGCAGGAGTGGCTTTCAAATGAGATAAGCTTTGGAGCTGATGTCTGAACAATAGTAACAATATAAACACTTGACTAAACGCCCTCCTGTCATTGCATTCTTAACAACACTTACATAAGACTATTTGTATTTTATGAGATCTTATTTCCTTTCTCTTTATTTAATGACACCGCTAAATAAAAACACTCGATAATTGCTGTTGCTTACTTTAATTCATCAATTAAATGAGTAAGTCTATTAGGATAGATGTATTTTAAGGTGGAACAATTAGTAAAGGTTAAAGGGATAGTGCTCATTAAAAAAACCTACTGTGTGCATCAAATGTCTTCCCCTTCTTAGAGCATTAAAAAGGGATTTTTTAAAAGACCAAAAGGCTTTGTGCTACGGATGAGAGAAAGGGGTCTCTTGGTTCATGTTATTGCAGGGTCCATCTTTTCACAAATGCATGCATTTGGCATGCTTTTCACAAATGTGTGCAAAAATCCTCCTTGGAAAGGAGGGAGCAGGATGGGAGCAGAGATGTGCCCACTGGTCCTATTGGAAGTGTCTTACTCTTCTGATCGCTAGAAACCATGTATAATTTCTAGTCTAAATTTATTCTTGGCCAGTTTCTATCCATTTGCTCTTGTGCCAGCATTGTCCTTCATCTTATCTGTCCTCTGGCTGCTGTAATTTATGCCCTGTTTATATTTCTTTCTGCCTGGGCAATGAAGATCTATGAAACATGTCCATTCTGCTTTAGTCTGTAGCCAGTTTCACTTTCTTAATTGCTCCAGTGCCAGCATTTCAAGCAACACAAGGGAGCATCCTTTGTTTTAGAAAGAAAAACTTCCATTCAAGCTGTACAATGTTGTGGGCGTATTTTCTGTTTGATTGAAGGTTTATGAATGTGCCAGGGCTGGGTTTTGTTGTGGTTTTTTTTTCCCACAAAATTGAGAAGCCAGGCCAAATTCAAACTGACAGAGTCCATGTGAAATGGTTAAATAAATAACAACAGAAAGAAGACTTTTCAAACTCTACATTGTGCTGGGGTTGAGAAAGAAAAGTGAGAGGATTGCATTAGTTGCTGGAGCCATCCAAGTGCAAATAACAAGGCTGGGAGTAGCATGCAGCCTTTTCTAGAATAAATGCCTGGTGCCTGCTTCCTTTTTTTTTTTTTTTTTTTTTTTTTTAAGGGGAAATTTGCAGGAGTCAGTCTGACATGTTTAATTGGGGCGAGAGCTGGTATGTGCTGCACTGGGAGATCTTGCACGCTCCACGTTCAGCACAGAGCACTGGTAGTGCAAGGGGCTGAGGCTGGAGCTTGCGGGGGTGATCCCTGGAGCATCAGCGAGTTCTGGAAGTCTGGTTCATTTATGTCCGTTTTGATAATCCCAGCCCACGTTTTTTGGCTCATGACAGTTAAGACTTGCTGATGAATAAGCAAGGATCTGAAAGTTGTTGAAGGTAATGAAGTGTCTATGAAATATGCTCCTTCACAAGGACATGTTTGTGTTGCATATGCTCCTTTTACTGCTACTGTCTTCAAGCTTCTTTACCTGCATCTTTAATGAGGAGGCAAGACATTGCCCTGGTAGCTACGGATCTTCGCACTTAATTTCCTAAGCGCCTGGCTTTGTCATGAGGAAGTTGCTTCAGACTTAAAAGCAGCTCTATTTCCAGTCACTTCGTTGTCAAATCAGTCTTTTCATGTGAGGGCATCTTCTTGCAGCCCACATTTTACAGCATTTTAGCTGGGCTGGAGTGGGTATTAGAGGCACAAGTTTCTAGAAGTATCTGCTATAATGGACTGATGAAATAATATATTTGCCTCTTAACAGTGAGAAGGGAGCATGTATTATTGACATTCTTTAAGGAAAATAAAGATCCTCAAAGGCAAGCAAATGGGAGACAAAGCTTGCATGAGGCTTATGAAAATAAGTCAGGGAAGAGAGAGAGAGGATCCTTGAAGCCAGGTTGCAACTAACTTTCCCATGACACTGACAGGAGGCATAAGCCATCCCTCTTCCAGGCTGGAACTGCCCGGCATGTTTTGCTTCACTTCCTTTGGGCGGGGAGGTTTTCCAGGAATTCAGAGCTTCTGTGGCTGCTGAAGACAGAGACACCAGCGGGACCCACCTCTGCTGAGGAACAGGGACCTCGGGAACAAGGTGACTCCATAAAAATAAATTTGTTCATCCTTTTCCCTGGTGCAGAGGATCTGAGATGTGAGAATATCAGGATTTCAGTCTCTCTGTTGCCCTGGCCTTCTTTCAACTCTGAAGGATGTTATTTGGGCATAAAATCTCAACATGCTTCTGCAGCTAACCGATAGCCGGTCATCTTTGTGGAGTGCTGATGATCTCCGTTGCCATATTGCCACCTGTACCCAGCACAAAGCCATGCTCTCCTTAATTACTGACAAAAATGTCTCTTCAGAAGCCTCCCAATAATTACTCAAGTACCCACTTAAGTGGCTTTTAATTTAGGCTCCCCACCCCCACACTTGTACATTTTCCAGTTGCCAAGTATAGCTAGTCTTATGTAGAACTTTCTGCCAAAAGAAAATGCAAGTAACTTGCCCCCTGGTTTATACTACCTTTCATGAATTTCTGTGAGCCCATAGCACCTCAGAAGAGGGTATTTCCAACAGGTTAGAGCAGGAGCATTCAATCATAATGAAAGATGAAAGCTCTTACTGTGAGTTTCCCTACATCTGACAACACTTGGCAACACTACAGCATCTTTTGTTGGTACAGCACCTTTTGCTGGAGTGCTGCTGGCTGCCTTGCCAGATTGTCTCATTACTGGAGGCTGCCCCTTGCCCTTGCGCCATGGCAGGATTGTCACACAGCAGACAGCTGCCCCCAAGAATGCCCATGGGCTTCTGTAAATGCTGTGGGGTAGGTGGCAAGGATGAGCCATGGCCAACATCCTGGGTGCCACCAGAGGGGCAGCTGACACTGTCCCTGGGTCGGTGAGGAGGGAGCATTCCCAACTTTGCAGCCTTCTTTGTGGGGGTAGAAAGGGAAATTCAGGGGATCCTGTCCTCTCATCCTGAAGGACCCAGCTGCATTCAAAAGGGAAGGCTTTAGGATATGACTTTGATGGGTAAGCAGGGTCTGTTGCCTGTTTCTCCATGCCTGATGGAAGGCATTGAGCTCTCTGCTTATTTTTACTGTTTTACTGGAGTAGTCTCTGGACAGCAGATTCAATCGATGACTTGTTTATAGTAGTCTCTAACAGCCCTTTAACTCAATAATGTTTTCTGTGTTATGGGATGGAATAAGACCAAAGAGACAGTAACTCTTTCCCTGAAGTGGGAAAAGAAACATGTATGTGAAGGGGGAGGAGGACAGGCAGGCATGGCCAGAGAGGAGGAAAGACATCACACTGTACAGGAATTCCTTTTCCAAGACAGGTGCTGTGGAGATGTCATGAATAAAGAATGCAAGGAAACAGGGCTGCCCATGTCCAAAAGCTATCTTTGAAAAGCCCCAGAAGAGCCCTACAAAGTGGTTTGAGATATTACTGCAGCTTCTGCCTTTAAGCACTTCTGGAGTTCAGCAGTCTAAGGGCAGGAAAGGCCAAAACTGTGATTTGTGTCAGAGAAACATGTATGAGTGATACATTGGGAGGCTGTGATGGATGCCTGCAGAAGGAGCAGTCGAACAATTGGTAGTGGTGCTTTTTTCCCTTGAAAAATGCCACTTGATCAAAGTGCAGGAGAGAGAAAGGAAATAGTAATTTCAGAAGAGCCTGTTGCACAGGGATTTGCAGACCCAGTTTCATATTGCTGCTCTGCCTAGTGCAAAAGCAGAGACTTAAGTCTTGGCCTTGAAAGTGGTGAAACCACCAGTTCTACCACAGCAGTGTGCTTTCTTGCTCTTCTGGCATTTCACAGTGAGTCCAAACGGTCTCATTTTCATTCCTCATGGGGAAGAAACAACTCTGAACCCAAGATTTTCTGCAAAGTGGATTTCCATTCATATTAGCTCTAATACCAACTGACGCTGGGCGAGTCTCAGAAGTCAGATGGAAGGGACGATTTGTGATTGCGCCATCTGGTCTCCTGCTTCACTCAAGTCATGACTGCATAGAGCAAGCCCAATAAGTCCTCTGTGGCAGGCATATCAATAGAGAAAGAAACTTCTAGATAAGTGGGATTTGGACTAGATGTTAGAGCCTTTTTCAGCTGAGGATAGTGCAGAGCTACATTCCCTAGGGAGCTGTGGGATTTCCACTGCTGCAGGTCCATAAACAGGGATTGGACCAACCTTGTCAGCGATGATGAAGGTACCACTGGCACCGTACAGGGGTGACCTCTCCAGGGTCCTTTGTACCCTGTGTGCTATGATATCAGCTCATCTATTTTTGAAAGAGGTTAGCTCTTAGGGTGAAATGATAGTGAATCCATCACACTTCTTGCCATATCATTCTCTTGATGAATTACCTTTGCTATTAACAATAAACACGAGCCTTGACTTGACTCATAGTCTCCAGATCTCATTCTGACTTTGCTGGATTGAAAGAGCCCCCCCTTTCAGAAATGTTCTTACTGAAAGGTGAGAGATTTATCAGTCAGGACTGTCTTCACTGTCATTCTCTTGGGTACAGAGGATCTCAATCATTTTTTCTTCTGTGGACAGATTTTCAACAATAGCCAACTATCAGCTGGCACAGTATTAACAGGCTAAGTACAGCTGAGTACCAAGAATGTTTTCACAGGGTGGCCCCATGTGAATCCCCTGTAGATGTGCTTATTACTGCAACAAAGAAACTGAATTGCTCAAGTCTTGCACTATACCCATATTCTTTGTAGAGCTCAGACCCTCTGGGACCTGTGTTCTGATCCCTACCACTTCTGAAGTGTGGCAACCAGACTTTGTGACTTTTGCGATACCGGTTTTTGTTGTACTGGGTACAAATGTGATAGAGCATTTCTGCTTCTGTTCCCTATTGTTCCACATGTGCATCCATGGACTCGGGCTCTTCTAGCTGCAGTTCTGTGGAGAAATCTCCTGTTTACCTGTATCTCTCTCATAGTTTCCGATTCCCAGAGTCACAGCTTTCCGGGGGGAAAAAAAAAATGCCCAGTCCTGAAGTAATACAGACAGCACAGTTTATCCCCAGAGGTTTGATCTGGCTGGGCTAAAATGAAACTTGTTTCTATGAGCTCAGTTTCCACATCAGTTCAGTTTAGTCTATTCACCAGACCTGCTGCAATCATTAATTACTACTACATTAGTCTTTGTATCCTTGGTAAACTTAGATTTGCTTCTAGGCCACTGATACCTTTATTGGTGTCTCTATTGCAGTAGCTGTGAGAGTCTGAGGAGAGAGGACATGGGGTTTAATTTTACTGGGGAGATAGAAAAAGTTGATTTATTGCTGAGGAGGGAAATAAATTGCAAATAGCAAGAGGTGTCTTTAGAGGCCAGGGGTATGTGGGAAAAGTGATATGTTCAGCCACATCCATTTTGCCCTGCACTTTAGGTCATCAGGGGATGAGGCAGTCTTCAAACCTTGTCCTAGCTGTATGACAGCTGTAATCTCATATTTATGTTTAGTGTTGAGTATGCCCTTGCAGTATGCAGGAGAAATAAGCAGGTTTGGTTAAATAAGATGCGATCTGGATGCATATAACTTCAGAGGCATCCTGAGGGCAGGATTAATGTCCCAGCACTGCTGTTCTGCAGAGTTTGATGGCAGTGGGAGTACCAGGTTTTGTCAGCATCACTGCATTTCCTGTGAGCTCTCTGAACCGCAAGGAGCCTTTGCTGAGTGACAGAGCAATGGGCTGCCCCTTTGAAGCATTGCTCTTTGGACCCAGCAGGATTTGAGAAATGACCTGGCTCAGGCTGCAAATGCTGGCCGCCTTATGGATCTGAAGGCTGAATGAAGGGACAAGTGAAGTTTGTGGTCAGGGAACTTTCCAAGGCCTTTTTAAGTCTGGCAGAATCCATTATGTCCGTATAGAGACATTTATGGGTCTGGAGGGCATTTGTTATTTCTCCTTGACAGCTTCTCTCCCTTTCTCCCCTCCTGGCCTATGCCAGTGTAACACGTGCATTAAGGAGGCTGATGCCTCCAATCTCCAAGCCTTGACTTGCTGTGGAGTGGATGGTCCCAGAGCCGTGCTGGAGGAACGCGATAGGGGTTTCATTCTCCCTCCCTCTTTTCATCATTCTCAATCATGTAATCGGGCTGTTTTGCCTCAGCCAAGATCTAATCAGGAAGGATCTGTTTGACTTTCAGCAAAGTCAGCTTGATGGAAACTTTAAATTGAAAGGCTTTTCCTGACATGCTTGAAAACAGTTTTGGTTGGAATCAGTGTCTGGCTGCATGGTTAAATGTGAGGAGGCTTCACAGCTTGAGCAACTTTCCTTTTCCCCAGGGAGGGGGGAGAAGCATGGGCAGCCCTTTAGACCTCCTGAGCCCAGGGGTTTGGAGGCCCTGGGCCTGAAACTTCATGGTGGGGTGTCACTCCCCTCCCCACCCAGACCACAGCACCTTAAAGTGGGTGAGATGTAAAACCAGACACAACCAGGTTCAGTGTCCATGGGAACTAGGCACCTCTTGCAGTATTGAAACTGTAGGCCAGGATGAGCTATAGGCTGCCATCAAATAGGATTCAAAGAGAACAACGGGGGTGGCTGACCTCTCCTAGGGAGGGGAAGATTGTAGGAATTGTCTTGTTCATGAAGGTGCCGCTACCCTGAAGTCTGAGGACTAGGTCTCTGCTTTAGAGAAGGGCATGATGTGTGTGTATTCAGTCTCAGGCTCACAACTGGGGTTGTTCTATGGTGGCTATTTCACCTATTTCAGCCTCAAGCTTCTGCTCTGCATTAAAAGCACAATGGGTGTGGTCTTTTCCTCCTTCTTGCCTTATGTGAATGCAAACGTTAAGACCTGGGATGAAATCTCAAGTCCATGCTTTCCCTCTCCTTCCTGGTTTAGGCCTATGAGATTGGTAGCCACAGGTGAAAAAGTCCTTCAGGGTGAGGATAGAGGGAGTTGCCAGATGTTGGGAGAAGCCCATTGAGGAAGAAGAGGAAGGAAGGGAGGCAGCTGTCTATCCTGTCTTTTAAATTCAGCAGCTATAGTACAGGCATAAAGACACTTTTCTTTCCATATGCTTAGGTGGATGCTTCTAAGCCTGGAGCAGCTGGTTGGCTGTCCCTTGTGCAGGAAGAGAGGCCTCTTCACTCTACTTTGCACAAGGTTATCAGCAAGTATAGAGTACCAATTGCTCCTTGACTGGAGACCCTTCAGTGAGGCCTCCTCCCTGCACTGCCTCAACGACTGAAGTGCTTGTGGGAGCTCTCAGTGGGTGGGTGTTTGCAGGCCCCTTCCCTTGGATTCCTGCCACTAATGAAGCCACAACTGAAGCACATCACTGCAAGGACAAGGGGTTCTCAGGCAAGTTTCATGCCCTGATACCATTGAGGAAGGCAATGGCAGAGTGGCGGATGGGATGGGATGGGATGGGATGGGATGGGATGGGATGGGATGGGATGGGATGGGAACAACAGCTTTGAGATGAGCCCATCTTGAACAATCCCCAGGTCTTGCTCTGGCATGTGGGACAGTCACTGACCTGTCTGCAGGGAGGTCTCTCTTCATAGGTGGGAACAGATTCAGGTGCCCTGTGCTACCACTTCTTTTCAGGCTTCATTTTGGGGAGATGATTTTTGCAGAAAGGTGTAGGCAGCAGAATCAACCCTAGACAGTGTACCTTCCTGCTGTTCCCAGGAAACAAAGCCTATTCAGCCATATATGAGGCTTCTTGAAGAGAAATTTTCATTCCTGGACAGCCACATTTGCCTTCAGTGAAGCAAAGCTTTCTTCTGTTCCCCTGCCTCCACCTGGTATAGGCAACAAGTCACTGAGGAGAAGTAAAACCTTCTGTTAAGTAGACATCCTCTCTTAAAAAGGAAAAAATATATATGAACATATAAAATCTGAGTAGAATTTTTCATGGGCTCCATCTGGTTTTGTTTTCTCGGTGCTGCTTGTGGCCTGATTTTTGCAGCAGTAGTTTCATTCTGTAATCTGCGTAACTGCTTACCTGCCCCTGGCTTTAAGACAGACAAGCACAACTTCTCCCCAGGCTAGAGCTGTTTTTAATGACACCCGGTAGGCTAATGAATACTCCTTGTGATGAGTTGCAAATTTTGCTTTAATTGAATCTTTGAAGCAAAAAAAGGGGGTGAGGGGCCCATTAAATAAATTATTTTAATATAGCAATCAGATGATGCAGGCTCTTCTGTGTTTATTAAAAGGCCTAGTCAGCTCAGAGCTCAGCTGTGCGAGAAAAGCCCAGAAAGCCAGCCAGTTTTCATACTCCACTGCTGTTTTAGGGCCAGATCTCTCTCCCTGAACTGCATATTTTTAAGTGGCCATGTGAATTCTTATTAGGATTCCAAACATAGATATAAACCCATACTTTGTAAACAGAATTACCCTGCACATAAAATGAGCAAAATACTGTAAGGTCTTTTCTTTTCTTTATCAGGTTACGCAGGCATGTTTTTTTTTAAAAAAAGTCCACCCACGCAGAGAGACTGGGGAATGCCAAAGCTGCATGAATTTTAATTATGCTAGACATGCAACAAGGGGCTATCTTGTAAAGAATAAAGTTAATAAAACATGGATATGGGCTTAATTCTGCTTAATAAGCAGCCCTGGCAATGCACATTTTAGATGTAATTTACACAGCGTGGAAATTGGGTACAATTCTTAAGAGGTGTCTGCATGCAGACTTTCAAACTCAACAGTGCCTTCCTATGGAAGAGATTTGTTGCTATGCTGCTGTAAAATGGTGAATTAGGCCATTCATGATTATTGGCCAGAGATAGGTGTCTTTCTTTTCCCCCTTCAACTACAGCAATACACATATACATTTTAAAGTAGTATTAAATTTAAATCTCTTCCTTAACTTTCATGCATGCATTTTCAGTAGCTATGCAGATAAAACGGCAAAAAACCTGCGTGTTTCCTATCTGTAGTTAGCTCTGTGTGTACAGAATTAATAAAGCAGAGATACACCTAATGACTGAACTTACAGAACATAGCCGGTGGCTTTTGAAGGCTCTGTGAAAAATAAACAGGATATTCTGTTAGCAACCCTGCGGGAATCACTGCACTTCACTAAGGAAAGATGCCAATAACCTCCGTTTTGACCTAGATAGATGGTTCTGTTTAGGAAGGTAAGGGAATGCAATTCTAGATCTCTTCTCTGTTCAAGTCACCAAAGCCCTGAAATTCAGCCAGGCCTTCATTTTAAACCTCAGCACTGAGGACAGAAGAGTTTATTTATCAAGTGAACAAAACCTCAGAAATCACAGCATCTTGAAGTGTTTATACTGGCCTCCTTCCATAGCGAGTACCTAATGCGCAGGCTTTCCTGTATGCTTAGGGTGGGGTGGGGGTATTTAATAAGCATCGTGAGGCTGATCACGATAACAGCCATGGGGAGTCTGACCCTCTGCCTGCTCCTGTGTGCAGGACGGGGCCTTTATCCACAAATTGCAGGAGGAGCATTGGCATATCTCTCCGGCGTGATCAAAACACTGCCTTGCTTGATCATTTTATGAATCAGTGCAGTTCTCTCTTTCCCTCTCCCTAGTGCGCACTCTGCAGCTTTCCAGACTAGGACTGGAGGCGAGGAGGGAGCCCAGGGGAAAAGAAGCTGGGGAGAAAAATTGCCTCAATAGTTATACAATACAGGGATTATTCTATTAAATATCGATAACTATGTTAAAAAAAAAATGTACCTTAAGGAAAAATGCCATATTGCCCAGTTCGGTCAAACAATTTGGCTTCTATTGGTGACAGTAAGGAATGCAGCTCCTCAATTCAACAGGGGCTAGTTGGTATTGAAGAGCATAGGCTGCACTACCCTTGAAGAGAAGTAGCTGATACGGATGAAAATGGGAGGCGTTTTGAGCTTTGTGTACCCAAATGGAAGTTGAAGGAGAGAACTTCCACTGCTAGAGACCAAAGCACATGGAGGCTTTTCTGTTTTCTTGGCAGACCTCCAAAGGTAACATTTCACCCGCAAGAAGGACAGTGCAGGAGCATGATGAGGTTGGCCTTTAGTTCTTCAGCTCAAGACTGTTCTGGGCTTGCTTGGTGTTTGTAAAAGCATGGGGTCTTCAGAAAATTCTGTGAAGTTGGGGGATCATCCAGGGTGGTGCAGAGCAGGTGCACATGCCAGTGATGTCACCAGGAGTTCATGGCTCGGTGCTCACGTTCAGAACCAAACCCCCTGGACTCTGGCCATCTATAAATACAGACCTGTGTGTGAGCAAATGCAACATTATATTCAGTTTCACAATCTCTGCTTAAATTTAATTCTATCACTGCGGAAGCAGGGAGTCCTGGGAGAAGCATGTCTTAGAGTTGCAGGAGCTCTCTTTTCAGATCCACACATCACCAGAAAAAAAATTCTGTGACCAGCTTTATTACTGATTAGGATCATTTTTAAGTGCCGAGCTGCTGTTCCTAGTTTACAGCTACACAAGAAAACAAATTAGTCGCATGTCAAAATAACTGAAACTTATCTAAGGGGGAGGATAAAGCAGCATTCTTTCACCACAGATTTGAAGACTACAGGCAAAAAAAAGTATCTTTATATAGAGATGGCAAACCTCTTTCTTGGGAAGATATCATATTTGTTCATATCCTTTGAAGGTGAAGCTTTGGATAATTCACTGGCAGTTCAGACTGATTCTCTGATTGTAAACAGCTTTCTTTAGGCCATGCCTGTACCTTGTACTGCAAGATTCTTTGATGTCAAGTGAAATAATCTGGCAGAGAAAATTAAAATATGAAGCATTTTAGTTACAGGAAAGGGAAGAAAAATCTTTATTGATTGGTACAGTGAAATCTGCTCAGAAAAGTTGGCAGCAGTTAAAAAGAGATCAACAGCCAAATATTTATATCTCCCAAATGGTTTTGAATATCTTCCTCCCCTGTTCTCTCCTGGAGAACCTGATTTCACCTCGGTTTGGCATGCATAGGGATTAAGAGTGAAAATCAGGTAGTAATGCCAGAGTTAAGTTAATTTTTACGGAGGTAAAGGGTGGTTAAGTTGCCTTTTTTTCCCCAATACATTAAAATAGTTTAGAGCTGAAGTTCTTGCAAGTAGTAGTTACAAAGATTATTTTGCTGAAGTTGATAATTCCCAAGGGGTGTCACCAACTGGTTTAAAGTGCCCTCCTCAGTGGGGTACATGATTCACCCCTGCACCTTCAGGAGTGGATGGGTCTTGTCACTGGTACCCGCCAGAGTGTAGCTGGGGTCGGTCTCCTCTTCCCAGCCCAGACCCCCTCTCCCTCCACCCTGTCGGCTGCTCGGCACCTCCTGCACGTACACTCGTTAGCTGTTACTTGAATTTGAAATCTGGAGAGCACCTTTCTTACGGCAGCAACAGCAGTTCCTCACCGGGATAACCAGAGGTGTGTTTCTGCACCTTACATTTTGCTGGGTGCAGCTTTCGTGGCTGGAGGGGGGGCGGGTTGTGGGCCGAGCAGAGCACCCACCCGCTGGTGCCCCGGGGCTGTGGGGCAGTGCCCACCGCCGCGGCCGGATCGCACCCCCCAGACCAGGCACCGGCCCCCCCGCCCAGGGGCAGCCCCTGGGGGGCTGTCGCCTTCCCTCTGCTTGCTGGAGAAAGCAGGGCAAGCCGTGCAGACTGCCGAGGCTGGGCGCTCGGGCACCCAC
>NW_020799110.1:13554758-13635587 GCF_003259725.1 Athene cunicularia | reverse complement strand
GGACCGTCGGGGTGGCTGCCCCGGGGAGGGGGGGCGGCCGGCCCTGGGGCTCTCCCGGCCCCGCCGGGTACCGTCTGGGGACAGGCTGGCTCCGCGCTCAGCTTCGGGCTGGGTGCTGGCGGGTCCCCTTCCCCGGGCTGGTGGCATGGGTGGCACCGACCTGCCGCCAGCATCCTCCAGCGCTGCCCGAAGCGTGAGCGAAGCGGCACCTCCGGCGGGAGAGGCCCCCCCCGGCTTAACATGTGCTAGTTTAACCCAGAATTGTATTTTTCCTCCTCCCTGTAGATATGCTCTTTAAACAGTCTCCTCTTATTTTCTGCATAGTGACAAGGAAATCGATAAACAAGGATCAATTAGAGTTGTGGCTATTTGATAACTAAATCCATCAAGTGCTACTTCACGAGCAGAGTTGCATAGGGAATTTCTAGATGGCAGCTGCACGACTATTACACCTAATATTGAGCTTTCAAGGACCCAGAAATGCTTTTTAGGGTAGTCTTATTTTTCTTTTCTTTCATTATCTTTTTGTGCGTGTGTGTGCTCAGTCTTGGTTCCTTGTGGAAAACTTCAGTGTACGTGTTGCTCGCATTTCCACGATGAAGTCCCACCACCCACAGTTTCGGTTCTGAGCAGTGCTTTGTGCTGTCATCTGTCCTTGGTAGGCGTGAGAACTCAGTACCTGGCAAGAGTGGGCCCTCTGTGATTTCTCAGTGGGATTATTATTTACTTCTTCCTTTATTTTTTTTTTACTGCTATAAATCACTGCTAAGGTAAGAAGACAGTGGTTTGAGAAGCTGCTATGAATGTGTACTTTCCTCAAGTGTCGGTTAGTATCGTGGTTAAGGAAGAGTAACACTCATTTACTTAGCCTTTTGGAATGTACCATCAACCTGTGTAATCCTTATGTGTTTTCCATGTACGTTAGTGTCTTGTTTGTTGATTACTCTCTTTATGAAGCCTCTTCTCCCCATCTGAAGTCTGTCAGTCATGACTCTGTGGCAGTGTGTCAGAGCTGCTCTTCTGCTCTGTAGATTGAGGTACGTGACCTGTACTCAAGTGAGGAACAAAAACAAATAGGGGGAAAGCCTCTCACCGTTGAAGACCACTTACTGTTGTCAACAAAGGGGAAAGAGTAATTACTCTGGATTGCTGTCAGCACCCATCTGGCTGCGGAGCAGGGACTGTATTTAGCTAGCAAAATGCTTCAAGACTCGCAATGCGTGGATTAGGCTGTGAAAACCAGACAGAGGATGCAAATTATTTGAAACATAGCATGACTTGAAATATTAAAAGAGAAAAAAGTTGCCCTTTGGGGTTTTTTTGCCTTCTCAAGTTATGGTGAGTGGTAGCTTGATGGACTATCCTATATACTAGTCAACCTGTGAGCCCAGACTGAAAGATGGCTCTTCCCCAAAAAGTATGGTCATTTTGTGTCAGGAATCACTCTTTGTAGGATCAAGAGTCAGACCTGGGAGTCTCACTGATGAAATATTTCCCATTCCTCTTTCCCATTCCCCTTTCCTCTATCTGCTATTGAATCAGGTCCCTCAAGGACTAAAAGGGTTGGGAAGTCTAGACTTGTTACCTAGACCTCAGCATGTTTCATCTCATTAAAGTTTTGAGTGACTTGTACAGTGGGGCATAGTTAGTCCTACCACAGTGCTCCCAGCTGCACAGGTCCAATTCTGCTTTCTCTGGACTCACTGAATGCCTATGAAGAATTGTTGAATTGTAAGAATTTCCTCAACTTGCATAAACATTCATGCTGAGGAAGGTGTTCAATAACTTACAGAACAGAGTGATTGAAGTAAGACTTTTTATTGACTTAGAAGAAGGATCAGTGCTACTTTGTGCTGTAAAAATAGAGGTGTTAAGTCTTTAGAGCTGTCAGTCAATCACTCATAACCAGTACTGTATTCATTTTATAGAATTAAAGAAGTAGAGGAATAATTTGCTTTAAAAAAAAAATTCAAGCATCCTTTCCTAGGCTATGGACTGTGTCTGCTTTAGCTCCCTACATTCATCTTTTAAATAGAGGTTTAGTTCACTGGTACATCCCAATCCCAGACTCAGGTGTGCTGCTCAGAAGGCAGCATGCCCCTGGTTTGCTGCTTCTCGGATTGTTTATTCAGGGAATGTATTGTGCCCAGATAACTTATTCATTGCAGAGTTGCTCTTCAGCATAGAAAATGACATGCAAATGAATTGAAACTGGTTTAAAGAAATGTGCGTACATTGTGCAGTGACCCACAACCCTAGTGATTATATGTGCTTAATGATATGCTGGTTTAGTAGTTTTCAAGTCAGTGAAAGGAACGTGAGAAACATCCATGTTCAAAAGGGGTACAATCCCATTTACAATTAGTACAGTGCTAGGGGAACTACCTTCACCTTTTCAAACATGACCTTGTTTTATATCTATGGGGAGTAACTGTCAAAATATATCACGCTTACAGAGTAATTTTCATCTGTAGTATTTTGCAAGCTCTACCAAACAGAGAGGATTCTTCCCATTTTACAGAAGGTGAGACCAAGGCATGGAACAGTTACTTGACACAGAAACCTAGTTCCTGATGCTCGTTCCAACACACCACACTTTGGTTTCCCCGCTGCCAGTGAGCTTACGATGCAGCGATGGTGGAGCTGTAGCAACTTGCACCATTACAGAAACATAACTGTGATGGTGGTTCATGTTCCCTTTGCTCTTCGCTTTTGTGAAAGTAACCATGTGACTTTATGTCACTTAAGTGTTTTTAATATGTGACTCAAACAGTGCTGTAACTAAAATATTCAGTAAAGATGTGCGTGAGCAGAGTTACTTTGCACTGATTGGCACCTTGTGCTCCACTTCTCAGCCTGTGCAAAGCAAGAGTGAAATACTCCTGCTCTTGTATGGGAAGGGAGAATTCGCACCCGGTAGCAGTTCAGGCTCGCTTGGTGGTGGGCATGAGTAGTCACAGGTTTTGGCAAGCAATGGGGAACTGTGCAGGGACATCTTGTATAATCAAAGCTCTCAGTTCCTAGGGAAAACAGACTGCAGAAACATCTCATCTGTTGGTTGCAATAAGCGCTATGTGGTAACATGAGCATTTGTTTCGTTTTCCTTTTAGATGGGCAAAGGCAGCCCTCTTGCATGCCCACTCTTAGGTTCTTCTGTATCTCGTGCATGTGCTTACCTGTAAGATAAATATCAGTTTAAAACAGGCTAAATAAGGGTGCTGAGTGCTGTGGACTAAGCTGAAAATTTGGACACATGGGCTTAATCGCATTATCATGAATTAAAACAGGTCATTGACCGCAGTTGTGCAGGTGCCCAACGAAATAGGTGTATGTTGAACAGCACCTGTACATTTATATGTATAAGGTATAGCTAGAAAAGATTAATTGATAGGTTTTGCTCTGACCATAGGAACTTGATAGGGGATTCAGAAGTAACTGCTGTATGGCATGGGGTTTTGGTGCAGGTTCAAGAGGTGGATCTTTCATCATGATAGATCCAGGAGTTGAAAGCACAAGACTAGACAAAGCAGCGCTCTCCACATGGCTCCTCTGCCAACAAATGGTTGAACCAAGTAGTTTCATCCGCTTTGTGGCTGAATTAAAGCATCCAGGCACATCCCTTCTTAAGCTGTTTTGTAACAGGATGGCAACCCTGGTCTGGTGGGTCCTGCTTGTTTGTGAAAGTTGGGGCCGTTGCTTCACTGACCATCTTCTCAGGCAGAGCTCACCCCGGAGAGTTGTGGTGGAGGTGGCCTTCCATCATGCTATTGCCACTGAACAGCAAAGCTGAGGAGTTTCGGGGCCTTGCATGAAGGAAAGCAGGCTGGAGCATCAGGCACAATATCTGGGGGAGCTGGTGGAAATTTTTTCTGAGTGAAGCCCACTGAAAGGGTGTCATTACTTGGAGAAATCATATTTGAATTCAGGCACCTTCAGGTCAGGCAGTGCCAGGCACTGTGTAGCATCATCTCCATCCCTTCAGGCGTTCCTTCCGTAGATGAATTTCCAGGTCAGAAGGTGGAGCTCACTCTCAAACAGGTTTTTTTATCCCGGGAAAAAGAAAAAAAATCTGTATTGTTTTTTCTTCCTTTTTTTTTCCCTTGTCTGATATATATTTCGTACTCCTCTAGGGAAAGGATACTTTTCCTTAAAGAGATCTAAAGGCTTCTTCCAAAGTGAAGGAAATACTCACACAACAGGATAAAACTCAGTAACTTAAACCATGTTTTTCCTTTGCAGTATTTGTCATTTTGAATAATAAATGGCAATTTGGAATTTAAAATATACGTATGTAGAATATTTTTTGCAGCAGCATAAGCAAAATATAAGAGCAACTTTAGTTGAAGGACACAGAAGGACTTTGTTCATTTAGAGATTCATTTAAAACGTTTGAGAAGTCTGTCATCTCTGCAAGCTGTTAAATTCCCTGAGTTAAATCCTGAAGTCCTTTCTGATTTCATGCAGGGTGAAAATGATGATTGAAGCTCATGGTAAAAAACACCTCTTTAGCTCCTCATTAAATTTGTGGTAGTCCTTGCCTACTTTTATGGACTGGTTCATCTCAGAACAGGTGTAATATGTGCCTAACTTGTGCAGTTTGGCCCCTCTGTTACCACAGTGTCCTGATAGTAGCTATGTTACCTCAGCGCAGAGCTGCTGTCTGCAATAAGACACAGGCTGGATCCCAGCACTTTTGCATAGTGTGTGTACGCATGCCTGGGTGTGCGCCCAGCCAAGGGGGGTCCGTCACAGTCTTCTGCCTGCTCCTCTGCAGGAGGTGCTGTACCCCATCTCTGAGAGTGGCTGGAGGGAATGGAAGTGCCTGGAAATTCTGGCATCGTCCTGCCAGCGAGAGCTGTTAGAAGTGCTATCTGAGATGAGGGCCCGTGTGCCAAGAGGCTGGCCAAATGTGAGCCTGGATAACGTCAAGGGGAAGGGGCAAAGCCTTGAGGGCATGTGTCCTCCTTGTTTGGGGCAGTCTGTTGTTGGAGAGGTCCACTGTTGGTGCTGTAAGTTCCTTCTGCACCCAGCGGTGCTGATGAATGCCAAAATAATCAGGACGGGGAAAAGGCTCCCTCCTGCTCATGACAGCTCGGCAGATGGATTTCATTTTATCAAATTGATCCCCGGGGGTGGTATCGCACATGTTCGTGACTTGCAGATGTGGTGACTGTCACGGTGTGTGTCTGTGCTTGGTTACTGGGGGGGGTCAGGTAGCAAAACCAAGCTCTCCGGCTCTAAAATCTGGGGCAGAACTGTAGGCTCCCGCCTTACTCCAGAGCACGGAAAGCTCAGCTGCCAGCCTGCTTTGCAACACAGCTTGTGGGTGAGCATGTCAGTCAGTAAGCCACTTCGTACTAGTTCTGGACTGGATATAGTTGATGCCAAGAAGATCCGTGGAAGTCATCCAAGCTCCTAGAGGGATGGGAATCTTCTCTACCCATGGCCTCAGGGGTAGCTGTGCCTGTGGGAGCAGAGAAGATCATTAGCCAGCAGAGGAGGTTCACCATTAGAGCAATACAAATGATTGATTCCTCCGTCACCAGCCAAATGGAAAAGTCAAGGCGAAAAGAGGCTCATGAGGATTATTTTCCCTCCCCATAAAATAAAAGGCCCGTATAAATCAGTTTATCATTGACTGATATATCTGGTTTTGGGGGGAAAAATAAGGTGCAATGTAATTTGGAGGATTTTTTATATGTGTATTTTTCTTTAACTTTCAGGTATACTTCTAAATGAAGTGTTGCTTTGAAATAAAACACAAAAGCTTGAGTTCTAAAACTACCAAAGAAAAGACAAGATTTTCTTCCTTTCTTCCTTGCTTTGCTGAATTCAGCATGAATTTAGAATAATTTCAGTAGACCAGATACTGTCTATTTTAACAGATATCTCCTACAAAATAAATTTTAACAATTTGAATCGGACAGTATAGAGAGCAGAGCTGCCACGGAAGCTGAAGAGATTGTAAGAATCTCACTCCTTTGAGAGACAAACGTGATCACGAGACTCGGTATGTTGAGGAGCAAGTGCAAACTCACTTGAGCTTATCTTCTTTCCTTCTTTCCTCTCCCCAAATGATCACACGGTGAACTGCCAGATAGCGTGATGGCCAGGTAGGCATTTGATCCATCTCTCTGGCATTCATTCCATTTGATCCATCCCTCTGAACAGTCGTGTGTACATTATTTCTGGGAGTTTCCTACTCCTGCACAGTGGAAGCCAAGCTGTGATTTATTATTATTAAAGCAAGAATTTTAACAAGCAAAACATGTAAGAGATTGACATTCCATTCATATTAGCAAGCTTCACGTCTTGGCAGAAGGTGATCAAGAGGTCAGAAGAGAGCAGGTCAGGGAAAGCACCCCCAAAGAGCTAACCTCTGATTACACATACATTTCCACATGCTCCGTGTGATGTCTTAGCATCAGTGTCATGGCTGCATTATTGTTGTGCCTTAATCGTGGAAGCCTCTTGTGAAGTGACCTGTACCAAAATCATCTACTCTGTACCTGGGCTGTACACTCTGCACTCTGCAGTCTGTCAGGGAATGGTACCTTTATACTCTGTTCTCCTGTTTAATATGTGGTTTGTCTCTATTCCCTAGCTAACATGATATTCTTTATATTAATATGTTACCCTTTCTGAGCACAAAGCAGACTACTAAATCTACTGTTTTACCTTTGCCCTGTTCTGACATGTAGCTGAATGCTGAAATAACTCTGCCTTTCCAGAGGCTCGTTTTACTTTGCATCTCTGTTAAAAGCTGTAGTAGAGCCATGGACACACTTTGTGCCCTTCACCCATCAAACGCCACTAGCAGGGGCTCCTGGAGTAACTTATTTTTAAAGGGGAGTTTGTGCTTCGAGGGGAGTCAGTGTGGACACTGAATTTTTGCAGCATGGTAGAAGGGCTGAAGGGCTACAGCTTCCTGACAGTACTGTCTCTGAAAATAGCAGCTACAACACATTTTTAAAACGGTAAACCAGAAGGCAGCTTTCTAGAGAGCTGTGGAACATGACTCTGGTATTCACTGTTCAGGCAGACCGCTCTGGCTTTTCCAGCCCCCACGCTGGTGCATAGATAAATAACTCTGTGCTTGTTCCAAGCGCTGAATTGGGGCTCTCTGAAACCCTGATAGAGCTTACGTGTCTGCTGAGAAAATTCATCTGGATGCATCCTGGCACCTGTCAGACACTTCTGTCCCATGCTCATTCCAGGATGTCCTGGCTAAAGGTGACAGAGGGACAAAGCCACAGGCTTGGAGGTAGGGTGGTGGCCTGAGCCCTTCACCCTTCGTGTACTCTGGGATGAGCTGCTGGCTGGTTCCTGGCATGGTGGGGAAGGCTGGCTCTGTGCAGCACCTCGGGCTATTTCAGCTCTCTGCCCTTTCCCTGTGGAGTGGCCTGGGCTGCGAGATGGGGTTAATGCTGGAAACAGCATCATCACTGGTTGGGGCTTCACAGCTCTGTTCCTGCATCTGCTCTGTGGCTTTGGGTTTGTCCCTTTCCCCTGATATTGTGGGGAAATCGTGGCACTGCTCTGCCTGGGGTCCCACTAAGGAGATGCCATACAGGGTTGTGCTGCTTCTGGCAGAGCTCTGAGTTTGGAGGAGTGTCAAGCTCTTGTGCAGATCCTGTCTTGGGTTGGAGCGAGGGGGCAACATGAGCTACTCTCTCAGCAGCACGTGTGTCCGTTGTACCTGAAGTTGTATGCAGGAGGAGGGGGGGATTTTGTCCAAGGTACACATCCTTCAGAATCTTAACTTGCATCAGTGTCCCCTTCTTCAGTGTTACTGAGTACAAGGGTGAATTCTATTTTGGATAGTCCTTGGCACCATCATGTTCTCAAAGAGAAATGGGACCTGTGGCAATTCTCTGGCCAGAACGTGGGCAGCCGTGGTGAAAGGAGGGGAGCACTTATGCTGCCGCCTGCCTGTGCTCCCTGTCTTTCTTTCTGAGGCCTTTTCGGTGTGATAGTTCATGTTTGCAGTGCTTGGCTCCGTTGACAGGTGTCAGAAAAGGGGAGATGTGAAATGGCTGGTTGCCTCCAATGATGGAGGCTGGATTTGAGGGTGAAGATCCAGGGCTAGATAAAACTGCTATGCTGATGGAGAGCACAGAGCTTATTCCCATTCCACAGCAGCATCCGTGGAGCTCTCTCCCTGTGGCACTCCTGTCTCACCTTCCTTCCAGCAGTGTGCTCTGTTAAGGGGATGTGTTACATCCAGTGCATGGCTACGTGCTGTGAACTGGCAAAATATCCTCAGAGAGGCAATATAATTCAGTACTTGTTCCTCTTTCTGAGCTAAAAGCTGATTGCTGTCATGACAAAGAAAAAAAAAAAAACTGACACATTTCTTTCTTGAAATATTTAAGCACTGTAGATTGAAATGAAGGAAGAAAAGAACCAGGTCTTGGGGTTAATAGAATATGCTCACTTAATTGATATTTATCTAAACCATAATAGTTTATATTCCCCTCCTCTTGCAGCTGCACAGTTTCTTTGCTTAGCAGTTTTGCCCCAACTGCCAAATAAATGTTTCCTTCATTCCCCAAAGCAAAACTGTTTGGAAAAGGTCAAGCAGTATGGGACTACTGCAAGTGAAGCCAGCCTGTAAAAAGCACATCTACATTTTCCAGAAAATTGAAAAGCAGTAGAAACTACCAAAAAGGCGTGGTGGTTTGTGCTTCCAGGGACCAGCTCAGGGTTGGGAAGCACACAGCTGTTGATGACGGATGCTCCCTGGGGATTGGGAGGCACTGGGCTGCAAGCAGATGCAGGGAGCACACATTGGCAGGCAAGGGGCTTGGGCTGTCCACCTGCTCCCAAGCCGGTCCTTCCCCTGGCACAGCTCCTGTAACTGGATCTGTGGCCGCCTGCACCCTCTGCCTCAGTTATCAATCTGCAGCCGTTTGTGGAGGCATCCTCTGGTGACTAACATCATGCTCTGGGGGGGAATTTCTGTGACGGTGGCTAAAAGGGTTGGCAAAGCATCTGATATAACTACCAGTTCTCTTCTGGCTTTTTATAGTTTGGTTTTATGCTCTCCCGTATGGGGTCTGCCTGCTGGCAAACACAGAAAATTGTTATTTAAAAATTTATAAACACTTGTTTTGGCTTTTATTTAATTTCTTTCTGTGCCACTCCTGCCTCCTCCTGTTCCTTAAACGTTTATTCTACTATTTCTCTTTCAATTTCTTCACAAACACAGCTCTACTTACCATTAAATAAAATCTGAGTTTTAGAGCTAGAGCCCAATAGCAACTCCTGAATGATGAGAAGCCACCAGGTGAAGTTTGAGAGCTCCTCACCCTGAGCCCCCAGGCTGCAAGCAGCTCCTGGGCAGCTGGAGGAGCAGAAGCTGTGTTCATAAACCTGTTGGAGAGGCAGGTTTTCTGTTTTCACTCCATCTGCACTGTGTCATCCTCAGCACATGCATCCCTGGGGAGAGAGCTTGTTTTTTACAGCTCTCTCCTGAGACAGCAGTGGGGTGGCTGATGAACCTGCTTGTCTCGCTGGAGTCCTCGGGGCTGCCCGATCTCGGGAATTAAATGTTTGTAGTGAGATACGAACCATAAAACATCCTTCTTTAAAACAGAGCTTTAGATGGAATGAGACAGATGATGGCTTTCTCACACCATGAGTGTTTTCATTAGGTTGAAGTAAACCTCTGGCTGAGATGGAAAATTAACATCATTCTGCAAGTAAAAAAAAGTGTATTTTCACAAAACAAAAGGAGTGAAGAAAGAACTTTGAATCACATGGAGGGTTTTTGTCCATTTTTAGTAAGATCTTGCTCTGTGAAGTGTAATGTTGTTTCAAACCAGAGTGGCACAAGCAGCACATTTTCTTTATGCATTTGGGTGTTGTGTAGGATTTGTTGAAATTTAGTAAGATCATAATTTTGGGTCAAAAGATGCTTGCAAACTGCTACAGTAACACTCGAGCTGCATTAGTGCAGTGAGCACAAAAATTCTTACAATACAACCAGTCTGATTCAAGCTTTAATTTTTTTCACATCACAGGCTCATCTTCTGTTAAATAAAGAAGTCTCACACCTCTCATCCTTTTGGAACGTGGGGCAGGAGTGCATGAAGAATACTGTACCAAAAGGGGACATTATTCCCTAGTGTTATACATACTTGAAGAGTGACACTGGGCCCCAGATTTTATCCTGAGTTGCCATCCAGTGATCACCCAGAGCTGTTCTGTGAGCTGATTTTGGTAGGACCAGATACCCTCCCCAACACCAACAGCATCCTAAGTGATTCATTTCTGCTCAGTGCTTGTTGATAGCATGTTCTGTCCATTTGCTATTTTAATGAATTTACTTCCCTAGGCATGCAGAGCAGGGTGGAAGATTGATGTAGTCGTTTCTATAGACTGTTTTGTTTGTGTGAGGGACTTCTCTGCAGTATTGCAGGGCTTGTTGGATTGATGGGGGAAGCGGAGAGATTTAGCATCTGAGAATAGCACAAATCACAGCGCCGTGGCAGGCGTGAACAGCAGGGATGGCGTCTGCTCTGCTTGTGTGAGGACTATTAGTGATCTGGTGCCTTGTGTGGCGCGCTTCAAGGTGAGGGGAGCTGGGGACTTTGTCGTGCAGCCCTTCAAAAACTCGGGGTGCGATAACGTCACCAAGTCGTGGTCACCTGGCAGCAAGGCTGAAGGGACCCCCAAGGTAGGCTAGTCCAAGCGCAGCCCTGCACTCACACCAGACGTACATTCCCCAGACAGATGTTTTTTAACTTGTGTTTTACATCCTCGCATGGAACAAATTCTAGATAGAAAGAATTTCCTAATATCCAAACCAAATCTTTGTAGGAAACCAGAAAGAAATCTGCTTAATTGACAGTGAAGAAGTTTTGTGTTGCACACTGGAGTCAACAAAACAAATCAGCCTTGCTAACTGTGCAAGCGGCAAAGCACTGCTGCAGGATTGCCCAGGATTTCTGACCCGTCAAACAAATCCTTAGGACGTGTCTGGGTGACATGACCTTGTAGGAAACTCTCTCCTCCTCCATCCCTGTTTGTAGGGTGAGAGGTGCTGCAAGCATGGGGAGAGGGCAGAGCTGTTGTTCTGTTTCTCCCTCCTGCCAGCTCCAGGCAGCAAAGCCCAGCAAGCAGCATCCGCAGGAATCATCCTCCGAGCCTGCCTTTTCACCTCCCTTGGGGACAGCATAGGTGTGGCCTCTTCTTTGATGGTATGAGCTTTGGGCTCAATCATCCCTCAACACAGAAGTTCTGCAGGGTGGGGATACACATTTGCTCAGTTTTCATGTAGCACTTGAGCTCTCATTGCTTGCGTGGATGAGGTCTGGAACTTACTCATGATGTTTCCCCTCTGCGGGTGCCCGCTCAGGAGCTGGCACAGCCCGTGGGGGCCAGGGAGAAGTCCCCATGAAGGGGCACATGCTTGGCTGGTTCATGGAGTCGTGTTTGCACCCAAATGAAATGCGCTCTGTGATTGTAGGCTCACACATAATATTTATGCTATCCTCTGTTTCGCTCTGGGTGAATGTGCTGTAATTTTGGCTAATTATACAATATGTCAGGAATAATTACAGGGTGTTCCTCAAAATAAATAATATATCTTGTATGCTCTGCTATCCATACTTATGAGTATGCTTTAACCTTCAGTAGCCAAGGCATTTTTTTTTTTTTTTTTTTTTTTAATTCCCTTACCTGAAAAAGCTCATCCTGCATAAGTTCTGCAACAGCCCTACATCTCTCCTATATGCTTTCCATTCCTGGCAGGCTTTGGTTTTCTCCTCATTGGAGCTCAAGTCAATACAGGTGCTCTTTAAAGGGAAATGTTTTGAAGTTTTGACCGCTGGTAAAACATACTGGATCAACAGAGCAACAAAAATTCTGTCCTGGGGGAGGCAAAGACAAACCCAGGAGTGTAGCTTTATGAAGAATTGCTTTTTTTAGTTCTCTGGTCAAATAAAAGATGTTTTGGAGGAGGAGGGGATTCAGATCCAATGCCATATTTCCTTCTACTTAAAATGAAACATTGGCTTTCATCTCCAACTCTTTTAACATTTTTTTTCATTAAATTTCCAAACAAAACATTGTCTCAAAAGAAAAAAATCAAAACTTGTACTCTTTTCTTTTTTCTTTCCCTGTTAATGAGATGGAGTTTGTGTATAGCTTCAGCTTTACTCTGAATTTTTTAGCAAAATATTCAGCTAGACAATTTCACGCAGAGGTAGTCAGCAATTCTGTGCCAAAATAACTGGTGGTAGTTAGGCCATCAGTCTTCTTCCACTTGCCACCCCATTGTTTTCACCTGTGTTGGTCTTTGGGGACCTCTTTTGGCCCTGTGGTTCTTGAGATGGCTGTCTTGTCCTTAGCTTGTGTGCAGACTGGGCAGCTCATGTGTCATGTACATTAGTTTGGCATTTGCATTCTAGGAAAACTCATCCAAGATTTTGGATCTCTTTATCCTTCCTCGAGCTTTGGACCTTAGGTGGCTGGCACATGGGATCTGTGGCTTGGAGAGTGGGTGAGCTGCAGGGTGACTTCTCTAAGTCCTAACATCGATAGGCTCCTAGGAAAAGGATAGTCTGGGAGAGACATGTAGCAGTGGTCCCATGTTGCGCCTCCCATTTTCAGTGCTTTCTGATTCCTTTCTCTGCCCCTTACCTTGGACTTGTATTAACATCTGTGTAAAGCTGATTCCCTGGATATAGGAGGGCCTGCATAAATACCAGTGCTGTGCAACCACATCCTTTGCACCTACTCTACAAGGGAGATATAAGACTTCCCTGGAGGGACTCATCTTTGTAAAAGCAAAGCAGGCGTAGTGCAGAGCTTTGCACATGTCTGCTCCTTGGTAGAAGGCTGCAGGCAGGCAGCTGTGCTCAGTGCTGGAGGACTAATTACTATTCCTCCTTGCAGGCATCGGCACAGGAAAGGAAATCACTTCTCTGGATGCTCTTTTTTGCCTGCAAGGTGCCATTCTGCTCTTGTGACTCACTGACAGTGACAGGAGGCGATTGCTTTCATGGGTGCTGTCATCGTCTTGAGCCCATCATCCCTGTGAGTTAGGAAAATGTCATTTTCGGAAGCTTGTCCTTCAAACACAGAGGCCATCCCTGTCAGCACAGCCTGTTATTTCATGTAATGCATCCTGGAAACACCAGTTGTCTCTCTGTAGTCATTAGCCCTGGGTGGAGATTCACACTTGAGTCGAGTAAATACACAAGTGTGCCATGCAACCCTATTGTCCCAGAGTAATTTTCTGCTCAAAATAAATTCCCTGTAATTGGAGGGTGGAAGTAACCCTATAATCATGTTGAACTGGAGCTGAGCATGGCTTTCATTCTGCATCATCGGGAAAGGAGCTAGGATCAACTGTTTGGTGCCCCCAGCGTCACAGACCTCGGGAATAAATCTTAGCATCAGTCAGTCAGTCTGTTTACATCTTTCCATCCTACTCACAGGCTGGGTGATGTGCCTGTGTGTTAAGCTGAATGGCTGTATCTGAACTGAAGGAGTTTGTGGCAGTTTTGCAAGGTGGGGCTGGATGTCCGACTTTGCCATGGAGCCCTTCCTAAGGCTTGGGCAGCCACTGTTGCCCCTGAGGAGGCATCAAAATGCCCACTGGTGCTGCTCACTTCCCTCAGCTCTGCAGTTCATGTGCCCTCTCCCTGCCTGTTATTCCGGACTACAGGCTGCATTGCCCAGTCTACCTGCTTGTAGGCTTCCTTGAGGCAGAGTGTGTCCTTCTGCTCTGAACAATTTGCTGAGGTTAGCCACAGAAACTGTAGAAAACATTTGTAGGGCTGGGAAGTGTCCTTCTTGCCTCCGCCTGTGTGCTTTTCTGCACTCAGTGATTCCCATGGGAGCTGAAAGTGCTCAGCACTTTGCAGTAGGGTTTCCTGCCTCTGCACCTGAGTGACACAGTTGGAGTGTCCTCCAGGATCCCCGCGTGTGGCTCAGGAGGCTTTGACCTGCTTCGTGCATGGCTCCCTGCAGGTGCAGCACAGACACCCATGCTCAGCGTCTGCTAAAGGCTCACACTCCGCTGTGGTCATGGCTTGGAAGAGGTGGGCAAGGTGTTTGGCCAGGGAAAACACACCCCTGGTCTTCAAGGGCAGCAGCTCCTGGTGCAGCTGGACATGCTGTTATTCCTGAGCTTCCAGTTTGGGTGGATTCAAGTGGGAATCGTTGTAGTGAGTTGAGCTATTAAGCTTATGCCGACAGTGATGCATTTAACTGGAGACAGCCACTTCATCTTACCTCCAAACACCCTGGAAAACTTAGCAGCTCCTGACTGAGAAAAGAACCCAACATTTCTCTCCCTCAGCTTTTCATCTTTTCTTTCTCCCTGAGTCCTGTCCTGATGCTTGTCACCATAATAATCTGCATGGAGCTCACTGATGCATTTTTGTGCTGAGTTAATACACATCTTCATTAATAGTGTATCTTCTAAAGGAGGGATTTCAGTGCCCTTCTCTGTCTGCAAGTGTTTGCAATATTTGGTTTATCGAGTATTCTGGAAACCATATTTTTCAGGGGAGGGGAACAGCAGTTTCTGTGGTGGCACTTTAAACATGGAGTTAATCTAAGTAAATTAGAGGCAGTTTATGCTCTGACTTGAATTCTGGTTTTGGTGTGTTAAGGATTTGAGTGCTGGTTGGGTGAGTCATAAATCAACCTCCCATTATGACAGCTGCAGCCTGAATGGGGAAAAATAAGAATAATGGAACATGTAAATTCCAGGCTAAAATGTTTAATTGCAATAAACAAATGTTTAAAGAACATTTAGGTGAAATATGCTCCTGAGATGTATTATAGTTCCTGTGTTTGCAGTCACATCCTCAGCAGAACTGTTGCACCGGCACAGAATCGAGTCAGCAGGATGCCCAGCCATGGTTCAGATCAGGGCTGGAGATGCTTTCTCCCTTTGCCAGGTCAATGTCCTTAGCAGGTACCAGAGGGACTGTTTTGGGAGCCTTCTGCTGGCTTCTCTGACAGCCTTGCTATGCTAAGACGAGGCAGAGGCACTGAGTCAAGAGTGCGACCTACTGCAGAAAAAGAGAGCAAACAAACGGGCAAGCCTCCTGTCAAAGTCACACAGTAGGTACCTTTCTTCTACCTTGTTGCAGGTTGCTGAATATAAAATGGCTGCTTGCTGTCTGAGCTAGCACAGTCCTTTGTTGGTTGACAGCTACTTGTGTGGAGAACAGTAACCCCTAGAGCTTCAGAGTTTATGCCATAACCAACACAGAGTACTGCTGGCACCCAGCACAGTAACTTCTGGAGTGGATTTTAAAGCAGTTCTGCACCAGCAACTTCAAGTGAAGGCCTGCCTGCCAGCTGGAGCATCACTATGAGTTGCAAGAACCCTTGGAGCCAGTGGCTCAAATCCCTGAAAGGTCACTAAGCCCTTTGTCTTTTTAGATGATTGAAAAGCAGCCCCTGTGAAAAGCCTACCATCAACTCGGAGAGTTCAGATTAAGGTGATTTTTGTGAGTGGGGTCTTGTGGAGTCCCTTTAGATTTCGTAGCCCAAGGGCAAAGTGGGGTCTGGCTTGCTGCAGCCTAGGTCACCATACTGCTGTAATAAGAGGTGTTCTGTGAATTGCAAGGAATGAGGCCATGGCAGACTGCCTTCCATGATGGAGTCAGTGTTGTGCCCTATTCCTTGCTCCTCCAGAGCTCAGGGTTCGGATTTAATTGGAATACCCTACAGTGTTTGATATATCGGAGTGTAGAGTTCCTCACCCAGGTGTTTACACTGCTGCACGTGGCCAGGCTATGTTTCTGCTGCTGCTTTGCTGTTGGGAATAAGCAAGAGTTAGTGCCCTCAGTGGGTCTTTGCTAAATGCATCATTGGTGCAGAACCTCATTGCTCCATTCTGCTTGTGTGTTCTTCATTTTCAGTTAATGGGGTGAGTTCCTTTTTCACCTTAAATAGCAGAACTAAAAGAAAAGGTCATTAAAGAGCCAGTGATATTTACAATAAGAAGCATTTCTGCCAGTGTCCCTGCCAGAACTCTTGCTCTTTTCCTCATAGCACACAGCAGATACCTTCAGCAATGCCTGTGGTTTGAGGGTGAGGGATATGCCAACCGCATCCTGGGCTGCATCAAGAGCAGTGTGGCCAGCAGGTCAAGGGAGGGGATTCTCTCCTTCTACTCTGCTCTCATGAGACCCCCCTGCAGGGCTGTGTCCAGCTCTGGGGTCCCCAACATCAGAAGGACAGGGACCTGCTCAAGCGGGTCCAGGGGAGGCCACAAAGATGATGAGGGGCTGGAGCACCTCCCTTATGAGGACAGGCTGAGAGAGTTGGGGGTGTTCAGCTTGGAGAAGGGAAGGCTCTCGGGAGACCTTCTAGCAGCCTTCCAGTACTTAAAGGGAAAACAAGAAAGCTGGGGAGGGACTCTTGATCAGGGAATGTAGTGATAGGACAAGGGGTAATGGTTTTAAACTGCAAAAGTGTGGCTTTAAATTAGATGTAAGGAAGAAATTCTTCCCTGTGAGGGGGGTGAGGCCCTGGCACAGGTTGCCCAGAGAAGCTGTGGCTGCCCCCTCCCTGGCAGTGTTCAAGGCCAGGTTGGACGGGGCTGTGAGCAACCTGGGCTCGTGGAAGGTGTCCCTGCCCATGGCAGGGGGTTGGAACTAGATGATCTCTAAGGTCCCTTCCAACCCAAACCATTCTGTGATGACTCTGTGGAGTAGCTGACTAGGACGTGATCCTCTGGTCAGCATGTCCCTGGACATTAAAGTATGTGTGAGCACCCTGCAACTATCACGTCCTTGGCAAGCCCTAGGAGAGTGTATAGCTGTACAATAAGGCAGAACACACAACAGCTGATGGTGAACTGAGATAACTTCAAGGCTCAGCAGTAGGACAGCTGAAATAAATCATGTCAGCATCACTTTACCTTTTAAGTTCTAGAGACAAGGAGATTAGCAATCAGATAATGATTTAGTTAGACTCAGATGTGTCAAAGGGTTCATAAAGTTAAAAGCAGGCAGAGTTAGAGAGTTCAGCCTGTGGAAAGGGAAGCAAGCAGGATGTTCTTCACAGGATGCATAGTGAGTTGGTCACTGGGTGACTGCTCTAAGAGGAGTGATCAGCTGAGAATGGCACCTTCACCTGAGGGAGCACCCTCACTCAGCCTGGAAGATGTTGCAGGCCAGGAACAGAGCCATGGCTTAGCTTTTGCTCCCTGTTACTCTTACTGGTCTGTTCCACACTGACTGTGTCTGTTGGGGCTGCTTCCTGGGCGTGATCTTCTGCATCCTGTGGGAACAGATTTGAAGGATTTGAGCTCACTGCATCTGTGTAAGGAGAGGGTCTACTTGAGCTTTCTCCATCGTCCCTCAGCCCTGAACAGCTGTGTTTGAGCAACCAGAAAAGGATCTTGAAAGTAAGCATCCTAAAATATAACAGTATTGCTTATAAAATACGGGTAATCCCTTTGCATATCTCATGGGAATCGTAATAGCACGGGGGCTGCACTGGGAATACATACTGCATGGAAATCTCTTGTGTTTAGTCAGTACTTTGGGATCAAGGCAGTGATAAGTTTACTTAAATCCACTCTGATGTACTTGACTTTGTGTTTAGGGAGATGCTAAGTTGGTGCTGAAGTCTCATCCACATTAGTTCAGTTGCATATCTGCAGGGAAAGCCTCTCCTACAGAAAAATGTAAGTGTACAGAGGAGCGTAAGTGGGAGGAATATTATTCCAAGTATGTTATGCAGTATTGATCCTATAAGAGCAAGAGGATCTGGGTCCCCCTTGCTACACAAGGGTGAGGTTAGAGAGTAGGTTTGAGTTTGATTCCTGGTAAATTCTGTGAATTATAGAAAAAAATGTTCATGGTAGGGTTTGTGCTTATCTGTGCTTCGTTTTTTTTTTTTCTTTTTTATGGTTTGCTTTTGTCTCTTATTGATTATAGCCTGGAGCAGTATCATTGAGGGAACTTTAGACAAAAGTAGTAAGATTGTGGGGTTTTATTTAAAACTTTTTCCTTCTAGTGCTCCAATAAGCACTGAAAATAGTGCCTGCTAAGAAGGGTTCTCTTTTTTTTTAATTGCAAAACTGTGAAAAGTTCTCAGACTATTTCACTGGTTTTCTGCCTTGTGTTCTGGTTTATCAGGGTGTCCCACCATCCTTAATTGACAAGGACACCTACCTGGTTTTGAGATTTTTCTACAAACAGGTTTTCAGCATGATTGCTGCAGCATCAGAGATGTCACAGCAATACTGGAAGACCGTGATAAAATTGCTCTGTAGATGGAAAGGAGTGAAGTTAAAATACGATAGGACAAAAGTAAGGAGTCTTAAGTCTTGTGTAGAGTTTTGCCTCTGGGCTAGCAGGAAAAATCCTGTTCTGTGATTATACAGTTCTCCAGGTAATAACTCTGTAGTGAGCTTTGGGGAGAAAGCTAGGTAAATCCTCGTTCCTTGTTAAAAGCTGCCTCCACCTTAAACTTTGTCTGTAGGCCTCCCAGCCACACTGCTTGCTGTACGAGTGATAAATCCCAGTATCCTACTTTATGCCCAGACATGAGACAGGAGGTTCCCTGGTGGGAAGCAGCTACTCTGCCAGCTGTCATCACCTACCTAGCTGTTTGTGTTTGAGCTGGTTGCTTTGGAATCAATAGAGAGATTCAGGTCGTTTCAGGACCGTATGGACCTGCTGCCTTGCCTGTTGATTTCTGGGATGCAGAGGGAGTCCGGTTCAGGTGCGGAGGTGGTTGAGTAGGTGAGACAAATCACCCATTGCCCAGGCAACTCCCTAACTCTCCTGGGCTGTGCTCTGTGTTAGAGGGGACAACTCAGTGCTGGCTGTGCATGTCTTTATATTGCTTTTGTATTTAGTTCAGGTAGGTACCCAAAGGTGCAGCTGCTCACCAGCTCTTCGGTCCTGTAGAAAGAGACCGCAGGCAATGCTGAAACTAGGGAAGGAGAGATCTGTATGTCTCCAAAGTTCTTTCTGATGCTTTGGTGGCTGGAAAGTACTCTTCTTCTGGTGCTGCAGGGCATCCTAAGTGAGTCTGGGGAGCAGGGATGCTCCTGCAGAAGAGCATCTGTGTGGCAAGGAGACGGAAATGCTGCTGCTGTCAGACTGTGTTAGGGCCAGGAGGAATGTGGGTTTGTGTCTGGCTAAGAGCTCTCAACTTTGCTCATTTTGAGTTTTACTTAGAGTTTGGGCATGAGCCTCAAACTTCAGCAAAACTAGGTCAGGAAAAAAACACATGTAAGATAAGATTTCTCCTCCAACCTGTCTCTAGGCAGGCATTGACTTGGAAAAGCCTGGGATTATGAAGAGGACAGTTGTTAAAGCATGAATCAGACCTGACCGTGTGTGTATGTCAGATCAGTAACAAAAAAGGACCCTGGGGTTTTAACCTGTGTTTTACTATAGTGACACTTGGCCTTCTGGTGCAACGGTGTTTGAATCTATAGCAGAGATGCAGGGGAACCTCAGGGGGATCTTGTGTGCTGTTCTGATAAACTCTGAAAATGACATGAAACACCTAATGGTGAGCAGATTTGCTCTGTATTTTACTTGGTATGCTATTCAGTAAAAGTGGGAGATGTTTTCATGTTGTTTCAAAATTATTTACATGATTGAGGTATAGTTTGCACCCCAAAGAAGAAGGAAAGGGCCTTCTATCCTGTGGCTAAATCATCTTCCCAAAAAAGGTGAAAAGGTCAGGGCTGTTTTCTTTGAGGGGCTTTAAGACAGCCTCAGGCTGCAGAAGCATCCTCTAAATCGCTCCTGCTTGGAGCTCTTCCATTTTGTGCAAAGTACTGAAACATTAAAATCAGCCAGAGAGTAAAAATTATGCTAAGACTCATTCAGGGTCTCAAACATAGGTCTCTTATATCAGAGAGTGCCTATTAGTGCCTTTGCTATTCTGGTATTAGATAAAAGGGAGGAAGGGGACAGACTGGAGGAGGGTGGTGCAGTCATCTATGCCTGAGAATACAGCTTTTCATTTTCTCTAGCTTTGATATACTTGTTAGAAAAGCAAGTTAAACCATGCTTCCGCATTCAACAAAATAGTTCATTTTGATAAGAAAGCAAAACTCCTGGCTCAAGCTAAATCTTAATTTGACATATATTGGCTTGACTGACCTTAGCTCAGAGTAGATGGCCAGTACAATGGTACTTATTTACTGTCCCAGAGTCGAGTCTGGCTGGGAGAAAGCCTGCCTGCAGTCTACAATGCTCTCATGGCTATGAAGTCACTCTTCTTAGAGCAGCATAGAAACCATCTAATACTCATTTATTCAGTGGCTTTTGTAGCTACAGAATAGTACCTGACTCTGCCTGGCTGGTGGAGGGGTTGCTGAAGCTGAAATCCTTTGCACCTGCAGCCTGTCTGCATCCAGGGTCCCCGCTTACCATGGGGGGGTGCCTGTGCAGAAGTGCGGGCTGAGTGCCATCCTCAAATGGAATTCATACAGTGCAGTGCAAAATCGTTAGAGACCGGGGCTCCTAATGGAAACACTTAACACACAACGTGACCGGAGTTACATAACGACTATGGCTTATTAAACAGCCTCACTAGAGGCATGAAAGACGTGAGGCTGATGAGATTTTTGGTATGCTACGCTGGATTTTTTCCTGTCTGTTGAGCCAGCAATAACTAGGTTTTATTTATTTACTTTTGGTGGGTGATCACATAAAACTACAAAGTCCTGTAACACAAGGAAGGTCTCTGCCATCCAGCTAGTGTGTCTGTTCACATGTAACTAGCTAGCCTGCTTTCCAGAAACAATAACTGTGACAAATTGTAAGACTTGAATGATTAAAACTGGATTTATTTTTGACCACTTAATTCGTGTTTGATCAGTTGGATGGCAAGACGACAGGCAGTAATGCTGCAGACCTCTGTCATGTGAGGTTGAAATTGTTTCTGCTTTGTTCATGTTTTCCTTCTTCAGAATGGGTATAAAACGTTGCAGAGGCAGTAGGGAAGCCCTGAGACAGTCTGTGGCTGGCTCATGATGTACAGGGGCTGGGAAGGGACCCTGCTAGAGGCAGTGATTCTCATCTACCAGAGTGTATGGCATGTGTTTTGGGAGGGAGGAACATGCGGGATTTTAAAACAGAGGCGTTTTAAGGTGCCTATAAATGCTTCAGAGGTCATTTTTGGAGGTGTCTTGCGTCTGTTCTTTTCAGGATTTTGCTCCCCAAGTCCCACACAGTTGGACTTACGCAGCCTGATTCAGTGCTCAGTTACTTGGCTTTACACCACTGTAATATCAGTGATGTAAATAGATTTTTCACTGGCATAAAACTGGAACTACATGACAGTGAACCAACAATACAGAAAGCAAGGTAGTTGACTTCAGGCAGAATAAGAAACAATAAGCATATTCTTTGCATCTTCTCAGCATATTCTGAACAAGTGGCGTATTCAGAATACATCAGCTGTCTAAAGATTTGCAGTTGGTAGGTAACTTTCAGTGAAGTGATGTTCCATAAATCTGTTACTTTCTACTGAACCAGCTATGCATTGCATTTTACCTGCTCATCTGATCTCAATTTTATTTGCCTGTACATCTATGTATATATGAATATTTGACAACAACTCTTGAAAGGAATCACAGAAAGCTGTCCTATCTGCCAGGCATTCAGGGCTTAATGGGGGCCAAGCAAATTGGGTCTCTTGCTACTTGGTATATCTAATAATTTTTTTTTTTTTCAGAACCCCAGCTGAAAGGAATTGTGACAAGGTTATTCAGCCAGCAGGAATACTTCCTGCAGATGCACCCAGATGGTACAATTGATGGGACCAAGGACGAAAACAGTGACTACAGTAAGAAAAATTAGCCTGTTTTGCAACCCATTTACAATCAAATGCATCATCTAGTGGGTGTCCTGTTTTCAGCACAGCTTTTCTATCTATCCTTCCCCTTTAAATCTTGCCTGTATAATTTCATATGTTTCCTCTCTGATCATCTTCCCTCCTGCCCCGATTCTGTAACTGCCATCTGGGTGGGGTGGAGAATAAAACCCATGATTTGAATTGCTGCCAGAAGAGAAAGGAGATTATATTTATACACATGCCACGTGGGTAAAGGATACGGGGAATTCTCTCGCCAAGGAGAAGAGGAGAAAATTGTTTTCACTATTTAATCCTGAAAAATTCAGCAGGCATCAGGAATTTCCAGGCTGAAGAAAACCAGCTGTTCGCTGAAGTCTAGTGCTTTGAGGCTAGTATAAAGGTTGAGAGTATTGAATGACATTTCCAAAGGAGGTCATCTTCCAAAATCCTGTTCAAAGGGCTTGGGATCATGCTGTCCAACAAAGAACAGCAAAGTGCAGCAGAGCCATGCATGTTTAAAAAAAAATTATGCTTGTGTGCAGGAGCCATGTTGGTGTAAACAAATGTAAAGTTGTAGCCAATTTTCCTTTTGCAGAGTAAGTAATTTTGTCAATAACAAAGCTCCTCAAAAGGTTTAAAAAGGTGCCGGATATTTTCTACAGTATCTCTTTATTTCATAGGTGTCAGATTGGTGCTTCTGAGCAGGCAATAATAAAGTCAGATTCTTGGTGCCACAAACTGCATCAACAGAGTAGGACTTAGGTCTTGATTTGTGTCATCCTGTGTTGATTTGAAGCTCCCTGTGCCACTGCTGAAGGGACATCATATCTAGCCTGTCCAGCATGGAAGGTGTCATCTCTAGTAATGATTGGTAAAACCAGAAGTTCATCTGTGTGGTAGGATTGATGGAAACAAGCTTCGTATACTTTGAAAGGAGGAACCTACTTAATTTGGGGACAAACATTGTTCTAACTCAAAGACACTCCTATCTGGATGCAAGGCATCATTCCTCCAGGAAGGCAGGGCCTGGGCTGCAGGTAAGGGGTGTCTGGCAGTGGTGCAGCACATGAAGAGGGCACTGATGTTGTCCTGGGAAGGTGCACTTGGACAGGGGTGCAAGGTGGCTGCAGCCCCATATCCATGGTGTTTGCCCCATCCCCAAGAAGCTGGCAGAGTTCTGTGGTGGGGCTGCTCTGCTGCAGCCAGCTCAGGGCTGGGATCCATGTGTGAGAGGAGCTTTGGGAAGATGGCAGCTGAAATTGTGAGAGGCTAGCGAAGACTTTGTGAAATAACCCAAGAGGCTGCATTCAACAGAAACTTGGCCTGTAGCAGACTCTGAGTGTTGGGTTTTAATCCCCTTTTTCGCATCTGGTGTTGAACAAATGAAATACCACAAATTGCAATGACATAGCTTCTACTTTATGTTGGAGTAGAAGAATCTGTGGACCTACACACACACACTTTTACTGTGAGAGACTGAGCAGGTCTCTCCATACAAGAGTGTGTGATTTTTTTCACCAACACATGGGATAAATTCAGTGGGCTTTATTGGGTGAGTAATGACCCAATGTTGGGTTGTATTAGCTGCTTTATTTTTTTCCAGAAAGCAGACATAGGGTGTTCTCAATCTGCAGAAAACCCCTTTGGAGGCCTATTTGTCATTGACATGGAAAGAGTTGCTAGAGATGACAGGGATTCATTACCCTCATCTATCAGTGAGGACTGAACAACAATGTAATGGGCTTAAATGGCAGCAGGGATGAATTTAGATAAACAGCAGAGGCTAATAAAATGTAAGAACAATTCTGCAATGTTTTAGGCTGACAGAGGACATGAGGGAAGCTGCTGCTGCACCTCAGTGTGTGCAGGGAAACCTCCTGAGTCCCCATGACTGAGATTGGACCCCAATCACCTGAACAGCTCTTAATTATATATCCCATTAGAAATGTTAGAGATCAGTTTGGCAAGGTACTGAGTACTTGTGAGCCACTTCCACACAGTTTTCTTAATTGGAAGTAGATGGGCTGAAGGGCACTTGTAGAGTGTGAATTTATGTGGTGAGATGGCAGCCCTGCCTTAGCAACTTGATGGGACAGGAGGCATCTAGCTCAAGTGTGCCAAGCCACTTGCTGGAAGTCAGGGGCTACGCTGGAAAATTTAGTGAAGTTTTTGAGAGAAGATTGAAGCCAAAAAATTCTCCATCCCCTGATCTCAGGGGATATCAAGAGGGAAAAATCCATCCTGATAATATTTGACTCCTATTTGAAAATGAAATTAAGAGTGTGCTTTGCTCAGTTTTTGTTAAACTTTTTACCACATGTTCTCCTTCACAAATCTTCAGTTTGAGTTCATTTTAGATTCCTTCAAAACAAAATCACTTTTTTTACTTTGGAAATGCCAAAATAAACAGACTGTTTTTTCCTTTTCTATTCCTTCAAACATCTCAAATTTGGACCAAAAAAAAGGTCAAATCTAATTTTTTCTAAGTGAACAGCTTACAGATTTACTTCATTGATATTTTCTGCTTTAAAATATTTCTCCAGAAGATTCCTGACCAGAGTTCTGTCAGTATCTTTGTGCAAAGGCAAAACCTTCCCAAGACTAGATAAACAGTATTTCACTCTCCCTGGAGAGGGGTTGGCTGACTTACATCCTTTGGCGGAGAAGGGCAATCTTGATGGCCACAGGAGGATCCTTCCCACCCTGGATGACCAGCTATTCTCCATGCAGAAGCCATCTTAGCACAGTTGAATACGTGGTGAACACCGTGTTCCATACATCGCTCTGTGTTCAGTAGCCACACTCTGATTATTCAAGTTAGCATTATGAAAGAAAACTTAATTTTCATGGAATATATTAGGTTGGTTTACTCTGGCAAAATAAACATTTAAAATGAGACGCAACATGTCCCTTGGATATGTCTGATGCAATTAAAAGTTCTAATAAAAATCTAGTTATTTATATAAGAGGAACTGCTAATATTTAAGCAATTTTTAATTATCTGGTGCCCATTTTATATGTGTTGTTGGGAGGCTGGTGGCATTTATTTTCTACCTTCTCTCACTTAAAGAAAAATAAAAAAACCTAGAAGCCAAGTTCTAATGGCATTTGAATGGGCATCAAGCCAGCTTCCCGCGAAACAGCGCTTGGGACATCTGTTCCTTATACCATGCAGCTAAAGGCACGCCATCTTAATGTAAGCAAGAAGACAGATTCTCTGCCTACTTGCATTGGGATATATGAAGAATTTTTTTGACTGGAGCGCAGTTTCATGGTGTACAAAGCCCTTGTTTGTGTTCTTGGTGTTGTTATATATGAACCTGAATTTGGGGTCATATCTTTTCCTTCCAACTCCAGTGATCTCAAATGGCCTTTCAGGGCTGAGTGTTGCTGTTAGTGCTTGCATCATTATTGCTCTTTCCTGGGCTGAGCAGGGTAACATCCCTTCATGAAAGCACCTGGACTTCTTTGTTTGCCAGCATAATCCTGCTGAATGTCTGAAAAGCCTCAGCAAAGGTACAACATATAAAGGATAGGTCAACTGTACTGACCAGATGGAAACAGCCCAGCAGATCTAGGATATTGTTCAGGGCTTTCCAGCCAGAAACACAAAATATTAAGACTGGAGGTCTCGGGACCAGCGTCCTACTTGGAGCTGGATTATCTTCAGCTGCACAGAGCCTTGTCTGGTTGTTTCAGGTGTCTTCAGGAGTGAAATGTTTTATAACTTCATAACCCATCTAGTTCCAGACCCACACTATTCTTGTTGTAGAGAATTTTCTTCAGTCATAACTTCTTTCTGAGGCTTTTGCATAGTGCTTCTTGTCCTTTCATTGTGTTTCTTTGAGAAGTGCCTGTCTCTGGCTTTCCCTTCTTTGCGCTAAGCAAACCCAGTTCCCTCAGTTTCTTCTTTGATACATGTTGCACCACAATGTCAGGATCATCTTAGCAGCCTTCCTCACTCCCCTCAGAATCTTAAACCATCCCATTGCCTGGTGCACCAAGGCTGCTGTTGCCTGTTGCATGCTCTGTTATTTGATGTGCAGCATGAATGTCTTCCTCCAGAACAAATCACCTTATATAAATTAGTTTAGCTCTTCTGACTTAGTACTGCTTAAATCAGCTGAGCATATGGACCACATCTTTTATATGCCACATCTTGCCTTACCCGTCCATTTCTGTAAATAAGTTAGCCTAGACCCATAGCTAAGTGCATGTTCAGATTGTAAAAACATGTTATGCAGTTGATAAACTGCCATAACATAACAGTGAACAACATTTTCATGGCCAAAGGGTTTAGGACTGGAATGTGCTCAAAGTAGTATTATCAATAAACAAAGTCAGGTGTAAATCTACTGATGGTTGAAAATGGTAAGATGTAATGCGGGAAAATAGGCAGAAGTATTTAATGTCTTAACTTTTTTTCCCTTCTGCCCATGAAGTCAAAGAGCACATCCATTCCATGTAGTTGCAGATGGTACTGAAGATGTACCATATGCAGTAAAGAGTTTTAAAAGCATGTTAAATGTTCTCACTTTCACATCAGCACACCTGGTGTCCAGTCCTACTCTACCACAACTAGTCCCCTTCCCCATCTCTAAATGTGCTGTTTCACGTGAACCAGGAATTGACAAAAAATGAGCCATCTTGCTTTTAAGGTTGGCTGAGGGTTTTTCTCCCCGCATTTTTATGTTTTTATAATAATGCTTATAAACCTTTAAAATAATATGGAATATAAAGATGGAATATTCTTTTGGAAGCACGATAACAAAAAGTTTCAACTTCAATGATATTTCTAGATTTGAATACAGAAACAGCTCTGAGAATTTACAAAGTCTTGATTGACTGAAACCACTTTTTTTTTTTAATAGAAGACACTTGCTTCCTAAAACTTCTTTGGCTATCAGTTACCTATGGCAGATGCATGTTCTCCTGCTTGCCTGCCCAGTTGTTCCCCGTCTCCGCAGTGTGCTGTGGGAGATGCTCTGCCATGCTTAGATAAGGCTGTGACTGTGGGTGTTGGTGGTCTGCAGCAGGGTCCCAGGGAGCCTGGGAGCTGACAGTGGTCTTGCTACTCTAACACAGAGCACAACAGGATTTTTCCTCTGTTCTCTTAGCATGTATAGGTGGAGAGATCTGGAGACATGTGGGTGCTTCCCAGTGGAACTTTTCACCCACTAATTCTGGCTATTATCACCTCCCTGCCTAATGAATGCTTTGAATGGTCTGTCACAAGTTTTCTATGCAAAACAAATTGGCTGTAGGGACTGAATGATGATGCCCATTTTGTTTCATTACTAGCGGTAATACTCTCCATTTTTCAGTGGGAGGAAAGATTAGGGAAGGGGAATTGCTTATAAATAGACTTGTTAATTGCAGAGGGTTTTAGACCTTCATGGTAGTGAGAAAGTGTTAGAAATATAAGCTTGCTTTGGTTAGTGGGTTTTTCAATGGTGGAACAGTGTTATAATGCAGCTTTTTAATGCTGAGTAGCTACACTGGGGTGTGTTTGTCTCATCTGGGGAGAGTAGCACTGTCCTTGACTCCAGTTGTTCACACACCAGTACCCAGGCTGGACTTCATTTGGCATCTACATCTGGCATCCTCCCACGAAATCACAAATATAGGCACTGGCTTTGGTAAGGCTTCAGCACACACACTTTGATATTTTACTGAATATGGTGCTTAAAAGCATGAAAAGAAGCTGAGCCTAGGTTTATTTTCACCAGGCTCGAGGTGCCTCCCTCTTAGGCAACTCACTGAGGAGAGTTATCCAGTCTTCCTGGGGAATTGGGAGTGAGAAAAAAAGTACATTCATCTGAGACTGGGATAGGAGACAATCCTGAAAACAGCTCAGCCAAGGCACCTGTTAGATATCTTGAGCAAAGTGGCTTTCTGTCTCCTGTGCTTTTTTCAGATTTTACTTCTGACCTTGAAGCAGATCCACCATGAGTTCAGGTCGAATGTGACCAGTTTACCATTACATTTCACACACCCTTTGGGGTCTGCGCTGTCTCTTAGAAATTGTACAAATCCTGGGATTATAAAGCCTGAGCCACTGGCTGCAAGGAAAGAATCAAGCCACAGTTTCATTTCTTCCCCACCCCCGTCCTTCTTTCCATATTCACTATAAATGTTTGAGGGTTTTCTCCTTTGGAAAGGAATCCAAGCAGACTTCTGTCTGTCTTCCCCTCTGCAGTAATTCACAAGCTGTACAGGAGGGAGGTTCTTGGGAAGTACCCTGTGGCTGAGTTAAATCCATCCATTACCCGGCACATGCACATCTAACCAGTCTCTTCAAGGGGGGCACTTGATGGTTCTCTCCTGTCATATGAGGATTAACACTAGCCTGGCCTTCTGAATAGGCCATTAGCTCTGTATGCTTCAGGGCTGATGTTAAATAAGCAGTGATCTATCTCTGTTGTGGTTTAAACCTGGCTGACAGCTGAACACCACACAGCTGCTCGCTCACCCTCCCACGCCCTGGGGAATGGGGGGGAGAATTGGAGGGGTAAAGGTAAGGAGACTCACAGGTTGAGATAAAAATAATTTAATAATTAAAATAAAATTATATTAAAAGAATAATTATAATAATAGAATATACAAATGAGTACAATGCAGTTGCTCACCACCTGCTGACTGATGCCCAGCCCATTCCTGGGTAGAGATCCCAGAGAAGTGAGAATCCTGAAACCATAGTCCTAGAAGACCTGGCTTCCTGATCAGCCCTCGTCTGTATACTGAGCACGATGTTGTATGATATGGAATATTCCATTGGCCACTTTGGATCTGTTGCTTTGGCTGTGCTCCCTCCCAGCTTCTTGTGTACCTGCGCACTAGCAGGACATGGGAAGTTGAGAAGTACTTCTTAGCAACAGCTAAAAACATCAGTGTATTATCAGCATTCTTTTCATACCAAATTCCATACTGAATCCAAAACACATCACTATTCTAGCCACTAAGAAGCAAAAAAATTAGCTTTAGCCCACTTGAAACTAGGAGAATCTCCCAGGGAAGGAGAGGCTGAGCGATGGCACAGTGAAGAGGAGGACAGTTTCTCCTAGAGCCATTTTGTGAAGACTCCGTTGCGCTGTGCTTGCTCCAATGTGATGTCAGGCATAAAATGTCATAAATGATATATACATCGAATCAGCTAGAGGATGGTGTTCTTAACAGCTGGAAAATAGGAATGCTTCACTGTGTGCTTTGTCACTCAGTTTTTCCTCTGTACTCTGCTTATTCACAGGCTCCCATAGGCTAAGTTGAACACCCCAGAGCTCTTGAGAAGTTTCAAGCAGGTTTTTGCAAATAAGTGAATGTGTTAAAAGCCGTGAGAAATACTTTGTGAGTGTGGAAGGGGCAGTCTGACCTTATGACTATGGAACCAGAAAAAATGTTCTTGTTTCAGGGCAGTTGTGTGGGAACGGACCTTGAGCGAAGTATTTCCGTTGTGTTTGTGCTCACATTTCTGCCTGACCCTGTGCCTATCTTTCCATATCCTGAGCTCCCAGGGGTAAGGTCTCATTAGCTCTTTGTAAGCTGAAGCACAAGAGGTCCTACAACATCTGGATACTCTTGTCCTATAAATCTCAGAGGAAACAAAGCCGTGCTAATGCCTCAGTGCTCAGTCTGTCAATGCCGACAGTCCTTTCGTCTTTCAGCCTGTTCTGTTAGAAACATAACAAAAGACTGATGGTACATTAATGTATATGCTCATGGGAAAGGTCTTTCAATGAGGTAACAAGGTCTACTTGGAATCAAGAAATAATTAATTGGAAGTGGTTGCAATGCTTTAATCAATAAGATTGCAGTAAAATTGAGTATTGAAAGGCCTTGTCCTCTTCTGGCCTATGTAGTGCTGCTTCTGAATGAGGAGCAGTGCTCTGGTCCTGGAGTGGAGCGCTATCTCTTACTGAGTTTCTTCATTCCTTTGACAGCAGGGATCACAGGGGCAGACACACAGTCAAGTTAATTTGCATCCTTCTGGCCGTGGTCCTGTCTGTATACTCTTTTAGCATATTGCAAATGCAAGGAAGTGTGACTAGGCTTAAATCTGTTTCAGGGTGAACTAGACTAAGTTGTGTTGTTATGTTTGCCACAGGCAAAGATGTGAACATGTGCTCAGCTGGCCCACAAAAAGCTGTTGAGATGCGCTAACTTGAGTGCGTGTATGAGCCCTTGGCATTGTAAAGGCAGTAATCAGACAGACTGATGGTCTTAAGGCCTCTGGGAGGTGGCCGGATTCAGTACTTTTAAAAATTTCCTTTCAACATTGGCCCCATGGCTGCAGACCTTTCCTGGAGCTGGAAGCAGGACTTTTGATTCTAGTTCAGTATCTTTTGTTAAGCGTCGGGAGTGGGGTGGGCTGGCCCTGGGGCAAAAAGCAGCAGTGGCCACGCAGGGTGATGTCTCCATAACCTTTGCTTTTCTTTTCCTTCTGCAGCCCTTTTTAATCTAATTCCTGTGGGTCTTCGTGTGGTGGCGATTCAAGGGGTGAAGGCAGGTCTGTACGTTGCCATGAACGCTGAGGGATATCTCTACAGCTCAGTAAGTACTTTGCGCTGTTGAATTCCTGGGGTGGTTTGGTTGTGTAGATGGAAGGGGAGAGACTGCATTGGGACTTGCAGGTTTTTCTGAAAATGGTCACGTAACAGCAAACCTTTAAAAGCCGGAGCAGGGGGAGCTGCTGCAAGGCCATGCAATATTCACTTTAAAGTGTCTCCACGGAGATTCATGGCAGTATTTCCTGACCTGTGAAGATACACTTTGTGTTCCTTTGAGTAGTTACTTAATGTAGGTCACATTGTAGAGGAGGTTGTGTGGTTGGCTGGTTATATTCTAGTTTCACATATGGACTGAATAGAATTGCTTCTGAATTGTGCCCGGTTAACTGATCATAGGCGGTGCCCCAGTGGGTCATACTCCACTTTTGACTGCAGCAACACCCTGGCTTCATTAAAATGCTTCTGGGCTATTCTGTTGGCAGAGTGCTTGAGCAGAGCAGAATTTCCCTGTATTCGTGTGGTCTTTTTAATGCATATAAAAGATAAGTGAGGCATTTTTTACTGACTAATTCCCCTATAACTTTCTTAGATGGCATGAAAGGGCATGAGGTTATTCATAAGATTCTAATTTGAAGTAAGTAATTGATTTTCACAGTGAATAATTGATTCAGTGATTTATTAAATATGGTAGCCCTTTGCCAGAATTCTTTATGCTTCAAATAACTTTGCTCTAGTTTTGCATAGTAAAAAGTGGTAGTTAATAATGCACTTCTTATTTCTGTAGTTATGATATCTTTAAAGTATATGGCCAAGATTCTAATCTCATCTGCCTTTGTGTAAATTTACAGTACAGCAATTCTGCTCTTGTCTAGCCTTTAGTTCGCTTTAAAAGTGTATGTGAGAATGGAGATAGGACCACAGAAAGGACAACAGTTTCAGTTGCTCCTACACACTTGTTCTTAACTTTTGTTCCTGGTCAGTTTTAAACTGCTCACATGGTTGGGATTTCCTTCTTTCCCTTGAGAGGTAACAAAGCTCTTGTCTCCCCAGTGGCTCAGGGTAGAAAACAGCAAATGGATGTGTTAACATGCCTGGCGAGATAGGTCTCAAAACTGGCTGCTTGTCAAGAAGAGACAGAGAGATCAATCTGGATCTCTGTGGATGCCAGACGCTTCCTGTTCTTTCATAGCCCAGTAAACATAAATGACTGCTTCTAAATAAATTACATCAGTTTACTAACAATGAAAACTTCCTCTTTTTGTAAAGCTATCAGAGTCCTAAAGGTAGTACCAAGCATGATGTGGTACTGCACTAACGTTTGTGCTTCCCTCCAGGCACATAGTCGGGGGGGTCAGGACAGACATTTTGCCCCGTGTTTGTGCAGTGCTGGGCATAAAGGGTCCTGGCCTGGTGCTGAGGCTCCTTGTACCGCTGATGCCCTGTAAATGAGGACTGCAGGAAAGCACTGTGTGACACAGAGCCACATCCAGTCTGGGAGGGGAGTCTTTTAGAAGCAATGAAGGGTAATCATTTTCTGAACAAATAGTGCAAGGGAGGGAAAGGTGTGGGGCTCTGGCAAAAGAAGAAATAGAGAGTTGGAGACATGATGTTTGGCAGCTGAGAGATTAGAGATGGTGAAGGGGAAAGGTATAGCTATGTATATAAAGTATATATATATAAGTGTAGTAGTGAGACAATACAAAGGGTGGGAGGGACATACAAAGAGATGGTGGGGAGCTGGAGGACTATGTATCCAGGAAACACGTTTGCTAGCCATATAAAGGGTCCTAAAAAGCACCAGGGCATACATGTATTCAGATGAGAGTGGTCTACTGGGGCCTACTTATTCCCAAGTACACCTGTCTTAAATAGAAAAATTAGTCGGGGAAGGCTAAGGATGCACTGCGATGGCCAGTGGTTAATGAAGTACACCTCATTACATGCCACAGCTTGATGGCTTTCAGCTCTGTATGAACTAGTAAGAGTTAAACTGTTCATTTCATCAACATGATCCAAGTTTTCTACTTGCAACGAATGAATGCTACTGGCCTATCTCTACGCCAGGGAGATAGAACTCACTGGACACTATTCTTTTCTTGTATTGACTGGTGTCTGTCTCTGTCTTACGGCAGTAAATCAATGAATTCACTGTGCTTTGGAGCAGACCCCAAGGCAAGAAAAAAGAAAATTTGTGGATGAAGCCTGTTAGGAGAAAGGAGTGTGGGTCAAGCCATGAGAAGAGCTCAGCCTGTTCAAGCAGTCTCTTCTGGATGTTTCGGCTTTCCTTGTAGAACTAAGATCCCATTCGAAGCAAGCGTTTGGCATGGCTGTGTCAGTCTCGAACACTGTGCTGGGGAATTGCTTTGGGAGGACTTGACAGTCTGTTCCTCTCTGGGGTGAGCAGGGCTCCTGGCCATGCTGCCTGGACCTGATTGCTGCCCACACCAAAGGACACATTGTCCATGTTCCTTTGCTTAGCAGACCCTCAACTACAGCTTTGCTTGTCTCAGGACAGTTTTTGGTGTTGTGCACGTACCTATTTTTTTCATTAGCCTTTTCTGAGGGATGTCTGAAAAAAATGGGTCAGTATTCCCCATAGATACTGTTTGGTCACACAGATTCATTGATCAATGAACTTTTTCTGCTGCTTGTCTGCCTTCCCTGCTGTCTGTCCCAGGCCTAGCCCTGCTAGGACTTCTTATAACACCCTCAAGCCCAGGACTGCTTTCAGATAAAATGGAACTCTCCAGGGAAATAAAGGGGTTATTGGTAGTTTTCTTTTCTTCTTCTTGAGAACAGAATGTGGCTGTAACTGAACACATCATCACTGTGGGTTTGTTTTGTTTTTGTTTGGTGGGGTTTTTTCAGTGATATTTAATCTCTGTGCGTCAGCTGAGACCTTGGCTGACATTCTCTGCCCTGGATCAAACCAGAGGCTATTATCAGCCTGGACTCTGAGATGGTTTGTGCCAGCTCCTTCTGAGTTTTGGCCGAGGGGCTCTTGAATGGGTTTAGACTAGCAACCCTTGGGAAAAAATCTGCCTGGTACCAATCAGTAGAAAAGCAGGGCTGAGTAGTGTCCTCTAAAGCCAGATTTGGTGAGAAGACTCTTTACAGAAACGTGCAAGACCATCCTATGTGCTTGGCCACATTGATGCCTTTAGCAATGGGTCTCCTCATCTCTTCTGTTCAGTTTGGGATGGGTAGGGACAGTATGGGGTTGGGTTGCTGGGTTGAAGCCAACCATAGATCTCTAGCCAGATTTGCTTCCTCTTTGCTTGGGAATCAGCTGTTTGTGACTTCTGTGCATTGTTTACTTACACTAGATACCCGATTATTTTTTTTCCAGGCTAGCTTATTGCTACCTCTGAGGCCTGCTGGGGAATTAGGTGCTTAGTAGGCAAGACAATCAGGTCTTGGTCTGAGACGCCTGGCTTGGCAGGACAGTAAGATGCAAAACACTGTCTTCATAGCAAGCTTGCAGAGAGTCATTGGTGTGTTCCCATTTGATTCCTTGTAATGTAGAGCAGCTGTAAATTCCCTCATGGTGCATGATGGTCTTTATCAGCATCTGTTTGGGGGAGTGACATGACTCTCCTGAGGATCCAGTTGTAGCATTTTATGCCAAAGTAGAAATATACAGAATGAATGAAGGGCAATGGGTATTACTTGTCCTGTCTTAGCACTTGGGAAGCTTAGACCAGAGGCTGGTTGTTGCAGAGGAGAGGAAAACACAGAATAAAGAGGTACGTCCTGCTCCAGTGAGTTTACAGCCTAATCGTAATGGGAGAAGACACAGAACATGCTCTCCTGTCTCTGTCTGGAGTTAATAGTTCCACCACCAAATTAATTCCCACTCCTGTATAACCTTTCTGAAGTTTATCTCCTCAGTGCTCAGCTTCCTCTCCATTGCCCCTGCTGCAACAACTCACAGAGGCATGGGGAAGGGAGTCCCTGCAAAGGGTTTTACCTGGGAGCAAACCTGGTTCTCCTGGAGCAGATGCTCATCACAGGGCTGTAGAGCCTCCACGGGCCTACTAAATCACTCCGAGTACGCTGAAGTTGCAGCTCTCAGTATGATGATATGTATAATTCAGTGGCATTACAGCTGGGATTGGTTTTGCCCCAAGTGCATAGCACTTCTCTTCTAAAATGTACTCGCTCAGATATTCCTTGTTGTTTAACTCAGAGTTCTAATTATTTTTGAAATGGCAAATCATGATACATAATTTATTGGAAAGACTGAGAAAACCCTAGCAGAGATACAGAATACAGAGGGAAAAAGTGGGTCGCTGACAAGAGCTCTGTGTGGTTTTACAGTATAAAGCTGTGAGTTTTGAAATGCTGAAATTAGAGCTTGAATCACTTCAAAGATTCCTGCTAATAAGGGAATGATTATGCACAATAAAAAAAAAAAATCTAAACAGCATTGAAAAAAACCATCACGTTTGTCAGTGTGTCTTTGCATTTTCTTTTTCTCTGCTTTTTTTTCTTGCTCTATCATTTTGCATAATAAACATGTCTTGCATAATAATAAACAAGCATCTGGGGAAGTATGTGTATTTTTTAATCTGCTTGCAATGCTATAACTATTTTGCTACAACTCCTCTAGGGCTGCTGCACTCTTTATTTACGTCATTTCAAGGTCAGGGTCTGGAATCAATAATGCTGCATTCTCTCCCCTGATGGGCTTGGGGTGTTAAACCTGCTCCTGCCAATGCTCCTTCTTTAATTCCTACTTGACCTCCAGTGGTGCTAGTTGATTTGGTCAGAAGTACAGATGGGCCAGGCAGGTATCCTGGACATCTCTCTTTTGCAAATTTTGCAAGTAAGCACACTTGCTGGGGGGATTCCCTAGTTTACATGCTTCGTTAGGGAGCCAGGTCAATGGAAAGAGAGAGAAATGTCTCCAAAGGCAAAGCACAGCAGGAGCCCAGTGTAATGTGTTTTTAATTTCCCTCCAGAGTATCTAAATCTTCTTCACTGACTGTTTAAAGGGGCTCACTGAATGAAGACGTTGACTGGGAGATGTAAAACTCCTCCTGTCCGCTGGCTTATTCAGAAATATGGAGGGAACAAAATGGCTGCTCAGGGAAGCAGCTGTGCTGAGAAGAGCCAGCCCCTGGGAGCAGATTCCTGCCTTGCATCGCGTGTTCTTAAAATACAGCTCCTGGCGGGCACCCCGGCATGCCACCCTTGTAGCATGGAAACTTGTAAATAGAGCTATCAATAGCAAATCGGTCCCTTTTCTCTTGGTGAGGAGCTGCCACCCACATTGCTCTGCTTGGCTCTCAGGAGCAATTCAGTGGTCCAGCTTTCCTTTCACTCCAGCAGAGTGAGCTTCTGCATCCTGTGTGTTACTGATGCAAGTCGAGGAGGACCAGTGCTGGCCCCCAGCAGCTCAGGGGTTATTCAGGATGTTGTAAGAGCTAGAAATGGGTACAGCCTCACTTGGCAGGACCCTCTGGACTGCTCATCAGGCAAGAGCTGGGACAGTGCAATACAGTGGCTTTTTTTGGGCAGGTTTCCCATCTGGCATTCTGTCGAGGGACCTGTATTCCCTGAACTTTCCTGGCACAGGCACCCCAGCAGGGCTCCCATGGGGAGAGTGCTGCTCTGCACCTTGTATTGACGTCTGGAATGAGTTAGGTCAGATTTAGCTTTTGCCTACTCAGGCAGGAGATGGTCAGACGACAAAATCAGTAACAGTAGGACCTAATCCTGTTTTCCTAGCTTATCTGTTCCTTGTCTTGTGTGATAGCAGCACAAATTATAAGGAAAAAGTATGCTTAGTAAGAAGTGCCTTCTCTTAGCCTTGGCTACATAGGGTATTTAGGAATGTGCTATCTTCCACCTAAAGACAGTTGGAGGAGCAGGGACAGGACATTCCCCTTTGTGAGCAGTGGTCTGTCAGTGTTGGGATGTATTATCATCTTTTGCTGAAATTTCATTGTGGAGGAAAATAGGGGAAAAATGCTCCAGTGTGCTGACTCATCTCATTTTGACACTTCCCCAAAGAAACATTACAGATTCCCATTTTGAAAGAACTTCAGAATGTTTTATATTGCTTTATCGTTCCTAATAAAATTAGAACAAAATGTTTAGATTTTGGTTGAGCATTTTGATCCCACGTGATTTCCTTGAAGTGTGGAAGGTGGAGGAGGTAAAACAGCAGTGGAGAGGGGTTGCTCTAAATTGTAAGGAAGGCCAGAGTAGAAATCGCAGAGATTAATTGGTTGTAGCTGCCATCTTCTGCCCAGTGTTCTTGTATGTACGTGTCTAACCTTAGATAAGTGCATAGGCAAGGTCTTTGGAGCAGGTACTAAACAGCTGTAGCATTGCATAGAGCTTGCTCATTTTTCTCATGTGTGTTGTATGTGATCAGTTAACCACTGTAGGGGAAATTATGAGGTTACAGCAGAGCAGTCGATGGCAATACCATATTTGAGTTGGATTTTGGAAGGAAACTCTAGAAAATGTCTAGGTTGAGGAGGGGACAGTGTGCAGGGAAAGCCCCTAGTTAACAGAAATGATGTGCAGGTGGAGCACTCATCCTGGCAAACAAGAACCAAAAGCTGTCACGGTGTCACTCTGGAGAGGCAATCACAGCAGCAGTCCCTTTCATTACTTTCCCTTTGCATCCTGCTACGGGGGATGCAGGACTGGCCAGTAACCAAGCTTCAAGCTCCTCTCCCTGGGCTAGTATTTTGATTTTCCTCAAACTCTCCAGCCTGCTTTGCTTGTTTTTAATATCATTTATCCAGTGTCTGTTTTGTTCCTAAATAGAGCCATTGTCTGTTTTCCACAACTGAAACCTAGAAAAAATCTCCAAGACATAAGGGTGATGGTGGAAGTGTTCTTAACATCTACTATATTAACTATATTAACATTCTACTATATTAACATATAGTAGAAGGACAAATATGTACCTTCCTGGGTCCAAGACTCTGGACGCAGGAATATGGGGGTGTTGATATGAAAAGCAACAAGAAAAGTTTTGAGTGAGGACGTGTTTGGCAGAGGTCAGGTGTGTGTTAATGAAGCGATTCAGATCTCTTTTCTGATAACACTGAACTCAAATATAGAATGGATAAAACTAGTGAATGGTGTGCCTTTGCCAAACAGTGACTAATGGCTCTGGAGGCGAAAGCAGGAGATACAACAGTCATAGGCTAAGAAAACCAAGAAAAAAACCTTACTGACTGTGCATGTGATTATAACTGGGAGCCAAGTGATAGAAGACTTTAAAAATGGGAAACACTGTTCAACTGTAATGCAGTTTTCCCGGGGGAAAAGAAGAGAGGTTCAAAATTCTTGGGCTATTTCAAGCCAGACTGGCTGAATCAGTGGGGACTGTAGTGTGCTATAGTGGAAAGGCCTGGATAGGAGCCTGAACCATCCCTGCTTTGCTGTGACAGAGTACTATCCTGATTAGGCACTTGCAAAGCAAGTTATTTTCTTGAAGTTTCTGAATCACAGGAGCTGAGTTCAGGTCCCATAGCTTTTTGTTACCATGGATCCCAAGATACAGGGCTAGTTTCTGGCACCTGCGGTTACATGGCATGGTGCCTCACAGGACCCTCCTAGAATTGGTGGAGTAAACATGATTGGCAGGAGTTATGAACCTGGCATCAAATGTGTTTATACAAGATCTAGTTCAGCAAAGCTCTGAAATTGCACCTTGATGCTTTGCTGGATCTGTGCTCACCGGTCTCCTGGAGATTACCAGCCACTTTCAGTTGCCTCTTCTAGCATCTTTTCTGAAAGAGACAATCCTTACTGCAAGGAAAACTCCAGATCTATCCAACTTCTCTTGCTGTGAATTAATCTGTGAAACCAAGAGCGGAGTGGAAGGGATCTTGTTCATAGTACTGGCAGCCGGTCACTGCTGTGATGTGTTGCATGCTGACAGCGTGCTCAGCTCTGCAGAGCGCGTGGGATGGCCAGCGTGCTTGTGCCAAGGAGCCTGCAATCTGTGCGCGAGCAGGGAGGAGCAGAGGGGCACCTTGCCAGCAGCATTGCCCAGAGGCATCCTGGCAGCAGAGCAGGCAGGCAGGACACGGCTTTGGACCCACTCCAGGGCCTCCTGAACCATGCCTGGATCTTATGTCTGGCTTCATGGTATACGAGGCCCTGCAAGGTCTATCATCTGTACATACTGGCCAAGGCTGAGCCCAGTTCTGGCCCCAATGCAGTGGGTTAGAGGGCAGTCAACAAGCAGTGTGAGTCAGAGGCAGAGCCCATCCTTCCCCACCCACTGGGTCTGCTACCCCAGGGGCTGACTTGGTTTTAAAAATATGGCTAGTCCTCCTGGAAGGCTGAAAACATCAGCCCCAAGGGATAATGACTGAGTGTTTTAGTTCTGCTGGTTGTTTATTACTGGAGTATTTAATTGTATTATCCAACTTGTAAATTTTTGAATGAATGAATGTATCTGTAAGACTTTTTTTTTATTATTATTTTTTTCTCTAAAAGGGGTACTACTCTAGGATGAGGCCTACAGAGTTTTGAGGTGCTGCTACTTAATACCATGGGGACAGGCAGGTTCTTTAGGGATCCTCTGCTGAACAATGGCATGACAGCATTGTCACTACATGAAAAACTTTATTTTAACCTAGACCCTCTGTAGAGCAGGTTGGTTTAACCAACATCCTAGACCCTCTGCAGAGTGGGTGGTTTTACACATCTACCACAACTTGAGCTGACATGTGCACACAGAGCTCCCTCAGTGCTCAGGGTCTGTGGTTGGTGGTGGGGAACCCTGGCCAGGTCACCACTGTCCTGCTCCCCATCCCGCCCCAGGAGTTGCAAGCACACGCTGTTGCGAGCAGGGCACTGCGTGTGCTTACACCTCCCCGCTCACGACATCGGTGGTTCTGATTGATGCAGGTACCCAGGACCCCTTTATAAAGGAGAAGTGGGTACATGACCAACTCACCCATGGCTAACGGCCGCCTGCCCCACGAGAGGGAGCAGCGGGGTTGGGAGGACAGTCATGGATGTGGGATGAGAAAATGGGAAATGTTGAGAATTGTAGTAGTAAAGTCATGGCTGCTTCTGTGTTGTGAAGAGGAGGAGGAAATATTCGCTTTGCTGGAGGCTGAGCCCAGACGTGATGGTTCAGAACTTGTGGCCTGGACTTGGACTTGTGGCCTGGCCCTTATTTTCAAGCTTAAACTATCTCTGCTGCAGCAGCAGTTGTCTGTAGACCTCTCCTAGGACTAGAAAACCAAGCAGTGATGGTTGTAGTGGTACCCATTAGTCCCTTTATGGTGTATCATTGCCTTTCTGCCTGCAGGTAGGTTACACGCTTGATCTTTTACTCTTGTGACTAATTTCACTTGCTTGCAGTTTTGCTGTGCTTTAGTTACACCTTCCAACAGCTTCTGCTACTCACCTTGTTGCTGTCATCCTTTTTCCTTTTCCTTAACCACTCTTTATTAATCTCACATTAGTGTGTAACAGACAGCATATCCAGACCAAAAAATTCCTATTGGCAGGTGGACACTATGTAGACTTATGCCCGTGGCCTCCTCTAGAGCTTTTGCTGGACTAGAAAGGGGACCGTCCTCCCTGCTGATGAACAATAGTCTGAATCCTTTGTTGTGTGGAGGTGTTTACTCTTCTGTGGAAAAGCCTGACAAGCCCCGAAACATTTAAATGACATTCAATTAATTGTCCCTTTCTGAAATCAATAAATCCCTCGCACATGCACGAGTCACAGGTTAATTTGGTAGTTTGACAGCCATTAAGGCAGTAAAGAGACTATGAGGGTGTCTTGTCACCTCTGACACACCAGTGACATCCAGGGTGCAGAGGAGCTGTGCTTTGGGAGCAATGGTAGCCTTTCATGCAGCTCTCTTCTATGTTAGCTGAATCCCAGAAAGTTGAAAGTATTTTAATATTCATAATGTGTTCTCTAATCCCCCAAATACATACCTCAGTACCAGCCCCACGCTAAAAGCTTTCTGAAATGTGAACACCCTCTTGACATAAATAAGACATGGCACAATGATGGTAAGTCTTCCTGTCTTCTCACTACTTTGCTCCTGAGAAAACTGAAAGATTGACTTCCCTTTATAAGAAGCTTCCTTGGTCAGCTCCTCTGAAGACTGTGCATCAAATGCATTATTGATAACACCTCTGGGGATTTGCATGCACACATGCAGATGTTACAGACTCCCAGATACTGTCTGGAACACTGCAGAGGAGTTACAGCAGCTGGACAAAGATTGTCTGCTTCTCTCTATGTCTAAAGCCTCTGAGATAGAAGTCAGCATGAATTTCCTGCATAGCCTTTTCTCTTCCACCACTAAATCATTGTAAGCATGAAATAGAAGAGGAAGGTAGAACCTCAGGGATTTTGAACAAGGCTGTTAGGTGAGAAAGATAATTTCCAACTTCCTAGGCACATCCAAAGTGGGATGAGGAGCAAGATTTAGCCTGATTCTGACATTGCCACAAGCACAGTGGCCATTCTGGGCTATTGCTTCCCCCAGTAGGAATCTCTCCAGAGCAGCAGGGGTTGAGAAAAGGCAGTTCTTGGTATCCCTGCTGCAGTGTGCAAAGCCTGTGCACTCGCGCCAGACATTGTGTGCCTTTTAAGGTGACTTGTTTAGCACTCCTGCTAGGTTGAAGAGTTCCCACATTGTCTCATATTGCTCTAAGTTGATTCATGTGCATCACAGAGAAGTTCCCCCCTTCCTCCTGACACTGGACGAGTACTGTTGGTGGAGCTGGGGCAGCTAATGGGTTTTCAATTTTGGACTGTGCTCAACACCAAGGAGAACCATCATCATCTGAAGTTGGGGGATACCATTTATTTTCTGCAGCCCCCTCTTTTCTGTACTGTGCCTGTTCCTGTGACAGGTAGATGGCTGCAGAGAGGCCCCTTGCTTTCTAGTAGGGCAGAGCAAACTCTGGCTGGAGGAAGGACCTTTGACAGGGATCCAGCCAGCTCAGGAGAAGAGTGTTGTGCAGGTGTGCAACCAACCAGCTCCAGCTGGGATCCTGTGGATCCTGTCCTGAATGCCTTCTTAGTTCTTAGAGAAAGAAGGCTCACAACTGTTACACTGGCTTGTCCAAAGCAACTTCCATCTTCTTGCATCTCTTACTGCTGCTGTGGACCCTTCCGCTGGACATTTTCCTCCTTGTCTCTCCTGACATGCTCTGGGAGCTGTAGCTGAAAAGCACTGGTTGCGCTGTCTTGAGTGTTGCTCTGTGTCTTTCTTAGCTTCTGCCTGCCTATCTGCATCTGCACAGAGGTTTAGCAGGATCTTGTCCACAGCAAATGTCTGTGGATGTCCTGTAGACACTTGGTGTGATAGGTAGGCATCTAAAATTCCACTGCCGTCCAATGCTTCTCAACTTGTAGACCTGTCTGGGAACTGACATGCTCTTTTTCTGGCTTAGCATGGAAAAAACTTGAAGACCTTGTATAGGGACTCCTCGTTTTCCCAGTGCTCTGACCTAGCAAGCAGTCTGGAAGTATTGAACACAAAGGCAGACATCGTGTCTCCGCCTGGAGAAGGTGGAGGATCACTGCAGGAGACATGTCTATGAACTTTTCTTTAGGGAGAGGAAAAAATATAAAGGACCTCTAAGAGCAGACCATAGCTTGGCCAACCCTGTCATGATGCTCATGGTCCCGTTGCACTCAAGATTGTTTCCAGTTTCTTTGTCATGGTCTATGATTTATGTTTACTCCCTGTAGCAGAATTTCCCTGTGGATGCTGGGAAATCCCACTATACACTGTGGTGAGCAGGAAGGGAATGGAGCATACTTGAGATTAAACCAGAAGCAGGGTTGTCTGGTAATAACTACCAGTGTTGGACTAGGAGGAGGAGGAGCAAGAGCTCACACTGAACACCAGTTTCTGATGGGAGGCCAGGTCTGAGATGTGCTGTGGCTCTTGCATGTCTGGTAGATAGCTGTTAAAATGCAGTTATTTCACCTAAAGCTACATCCCGTGGTTGGCCTTCAAGTGTGTGCTGGTCCGAGGGTGTCTGGGTCATCTGGATCATTGGCAGTGGGAGGAATTAACTTAGCTGGGGCTGCAGAGGCCAGTAATGTGGGCCCCAAAAAGAATCCATTATCACTTACCTGTGGGTTGCTCCTGAGCAATCCCACATGCTCAGATAATTTTCCATTCATGCTGGGAAGCTTCATCACATAGTTAAGGAAACCGAGTGTAGAGGAGTGATGTGCCATGCCCAAGGTCATGCGTGGAAACTGGATTAGGCCTTCTGTTCTTCCTGATCCTAATTCTTTGCGTTGATCACAAGCTTTCTTTTGTATCACTGTGATTATTCAAGGAACTGGTGCATCAGCAGCAGCACAACTTGTACGTGTAGTATCTTGTGTCTGAGCAAATCAGTTTGCTTTGAAAGCTGTGTGCCGTGTAGGCAGGGCTCGCTTCTCCCTCTCTGTCTTCCCATTTCGCTTCTTTTCTGGCTCCTCAGCATTTATGTCCCTAGCAATCTTCATTGAGGATAATGGGAGCAGGCAAAAGAACCACAGGAGAGTCGTACTCTGCCAGCCATCTTCCCTTGCACGTCTTAATACCATATGTCAAGTGCAGTTGCTCAGGGCTCCACAGATATCTCTTTTTCAGCCACCCAAGGAGCTGGGCCTGTTTACAGTGTCGGCTTCATAAAATGGCAGGTGGAGAATTGGAAACAGCTCCCGAGAAGCTCAGGATTGCAGGAGTGCTCTGGAAAGAAGCACTTGTAATGTGCTGATGCCCCCAGGAGCTGAACAGCCAGGTCTTGCAAGAAAACCATTTGCACTAACAAAATCAGGCATGGATTTTCCGACAATTTAAAGCCCTGATTTAAGAGGTGTAGGGGCACCCAGTACATCCCCTTGCTCTCACTGAGATGAATGCAAGGGTCGTCCTTGTGGGTCCATTTAATTCGGTGTCCAGCTCCAGTAGGTGCCACTCGTAGTAACACAGACAGTAACTTATCAGACCACTGAGAAAACATCTCCTTAGACTGTGCAGAAATGCCTGTTTTTTCAGAGCTAGGCTGGGTACCAGAAAGCATCTGGGTGGATCGCTGGGCAGTCTGTCCAGCATTCATGGTGCTTCAGTGGTGCTCTACAGCCCTGGCATGGTGCCATGCACTGTGTCTTCCTCTCTCCAAAGCCATCCAGGCATGACCAAGGACTTAATGAGAGCTGGGGACCAAACTCTGCACTGGAGGTTTTGCTTGGAGGTGGGCTGCATGTGACTCAATAGGAAATGTTCCATAGGATTTTTTAGTGGTGGAAACATGACCATAAAGCATTATGTAGCAAAGTAATGGTGGAAGGACTAATACAATTTCTGTGGTATTGAGAGATATTTCAGTATCTGATGTCTCTGCCACTGGATTATATCTAGAGCAAACCAACTGATGTTCATGTAGTCAGAAAACTGAGGTGAGTGTATTTACCCCAGCATGTCTGAGATGTCCAGTGAACATGTGTATGTTCATACTAATACATATATAGGAAACCAATTCCTTTCTGAAGCCTTGGAATAATAATTCTCAATTAATTTTCTTTGTTAATAGTGTTTTAGGATTTTAGTGAATAAATAGTCATTATTAGAAGTAGTGTCTGTTTTGGAAATTGGATATCATCATATCTTTCTGTGAAGACATAGCAAGACCTGCTTTTCTACTAGAAAGCTCAAAGTGGTTTCCAGAAAAAGGAGAGAATTATCCACTTTCTTACACAAGAAAACACAGGTGTAGAGAAGGGAAAGACGACTGCTGGTCACACTTCTCTTCAGTTTGTAACTCCTTAGTCGCAAAAGCAGACAGAACACCCAGATTCCCATAGCCTCAGTTTCTTGCTTGTCACTGACTAATTTCAAGTGATTTCTCAAATTTTTCTGCACACCCATGAAAGTGTTGGCCACTGGAAGTGTGAATGTCTTAAACTTTTCACTCTGCAACATCCTCTATTTTTGTAAGGAGCTCTGAGAGATGATTTATTGAAGTATTACAGTTTCTTGCATCTCCAGGAGATTCTTTCAAATAAGTTCTTTGTGAAAGTTTATTATTGAAATTTAGAGGGACGGAAGAAAATCAATTTCCTCCTTCAAAGCTACCTTTTTTCACCTACTCTATTTGCTTATCACTCTGCCTTGCCAAGGATTATTCTAATCAGATTTCACATATTAAAAAATAATAACATAAAAATAATTGTCTTTCAAGTATTTGGGAGGCTTAAGTAAATTAAGACGTTGATCAGATTCTGCTCACTGTTGCAGCTGTGAATACAATGGAGGGTACCTGGGGTGGCTGGGGAAAGGACTGTGTCTAACGTGTGTCTTTTATCCTCCGAGAGAGGCCAGAAGGGAGGATTGCAACTAGTCTCGTCCCTGGGGGTTGTTTGGTTAAACGTGTGTTGCTGAGTAGCAGCTGGGATGTAGGCCTGCAAGGCATATGGACACAGCCCAGACCAACGGGGCAAACGGCAGAGAAGAGATGCTTGTTGCAGGAAGCTGCTCTAGCAACCAGACGTGCCAGGCTGGTGCTTTGCCACCACCTCTTTCACTGAGCTGTTTCAAAGGGGAACCAAATGTCCGAACTGCCCGAGTGGTTTTGCAAATCTGTCCCCAGCCTAATGCACCAAAATAACAGCCTGCAGCAAGGCCAGCACAGCTTCTCTGCATACAGCTTATTTCTGATTTGGCAGCTGTTTGAGAACCTTATTTGCTGTACATGTCAAGACTGATAGCGCTCCTGTTGGGGCTATGACCTTGACCATCCTTTCATTCTTCCTCAGTAAGCTCATTACAAGCTTCTAAATCATCATAAGGGCTTTACCATGAGCTAAAATGAAAGTGTCTTTCTGTAAATACTGCCACAAGGAGGTAGATTCATCTTTCAGCATGAGATCTGGGCCTTGCGGACATGGTGGAGGAAGGCCACACTGCTATTGATTCTGGCTCCTTGTACTACAATCTAAGTGTTTCTATTGAGTTTGACAGAAAATAGTTCTGTATTCCATAGGTGGGATCTTCCTGATAGCAGCTGAAAGACAGTATGGGTGTGTGTTCATACTCAGCCAGGAAAAAGACAATACGCCGGCTCCTGACAGCAGTAGTTATCTTGCAGGTCCCAGACACGTGAAACTTGGCTTTAGTAATAAAACAAGCCTGCAGTCAAAATATGGAAAAAAAGTTGTGTCCCTCTTTGCAGATGGAAGGGAATTTTTGTATTTAGGGTGCTAGCAGGGCAGTTTATAGGGTACAGCTCCTTCATCTGCCACAGATGTCTTGCCTTGACCACAGGATTCAATTCAGTTGCCTAAACCTGGACATTCGTCTCCCTCCGCAATGTGCCAGCTTATCCTGTCTGGCCTCCAGAGGACCATGGATCCCCCTTAGGTCCCATGTCCCGCCTGCCAGCCCTGTGCATATCTGGCATGCCCCAGGACATTTTAGATGGCACTGGAAACTTATGTTTAGGTAACTAGATTAAGCCCTTAGTTTCTGTGCCTCAGCTGCTCATCTATATGGTGGAGATAAGATTTCTTTCCTACTCCCACAGAGACAGTGTGGAGATAAGTGCACTGGTGATTGACAGACACGCAGATTCTATGTTGAGGGCACTGTGTAAGAGCTTGAATAGATAAGAGAGTGACTACATGACAGCATGAGGGGTTTTTCTTTGGTTTTTTACGTCAAAAGATTTTCTGCTTCACATGTCCTTTTCCTATCAGGATGTTAGTGCTGTGAAAGAGAGATGAGCTCACATGAGCCTCTCACACCTGAAGCCTTCCCGGGTTGACATTGCTCCAGATCTAGCTGCGTTTCTCTCTCATCCTGGCCCCGTTTGACTTATTTGCCCCTCAACTCAACCACAGAAGTGTGCATATGCTTCGGCAGCATTTGGAGGCAGCTTCCATTTGGAATATCACTATTACTTCTCAAAAAAAAAAAAAAGGCAAAAGGAAGCTTTTAGTTTTCAGGTCTGCCAAGTTGGAATGGTGCAGTGAAGTAGGGGAATCACTGTTTGACTTCACAATGGAATAAATTGACCTGGTACTACCTAAGAGAATAAACCCAGAACCTAGCTATCTTATTTTTCCGCTAAATCACTGTTCTGGCACCTAGTCACTTCATTGCCAGTGGAGCTGTAAATACTTGCAGCTCCCTGTGGTTTCAGCGGGATTTCAAAGTAATCACCATCCCTGCGGTTCTTTCCCCTTTTATTTACAGACTTCAAAAGCTCAGTTTTATGCTCATCATTTAGGACTCTGTTTCCTGACATCCATTTGGAGACTGTCAGAAAGAAATTTTCTACAGCCAAGAGATTATTTCAAAGTTTTCTCTGAGGAAACTGAATACTGTGAGTCTCTGGGACATAAAAGAGACCAAAACTAACATAGGCATTTTAGATAGTACCCCACTGAAATCTAGGGCAGGATATTAGGTCATCTCTTTCCTCAGGTCTCCCCTGAAAAAAATCAAACCATTATTTTCTGCAGCAGAGGACTTCCACACATGGTGGGAGTGGTGGCTGCATTGGGGGCAGCAAGAGGAAGCTGTGAAGACCCCCACACTGTACAGCACAAGCTGTAACCACACAAATGTTAGACAAGAAACTGAGTAACCACGTACGTTTTTCCAAAGACTCTATAAGTATGTCTGCAGCGTGCGCTTTTTAGGTCATTATGTCCTTTTATTTATTTCCACTTTCACAGTATCCCCTTTCTCTGCGCCTGGAGTCATCAATCATATGTTCAAATACTTGGGTATAATCTGCTCTCAGTAGTGACACTTCAAATTGTGAAATCCTTTGTGGTTAACAGTTTCTCAGTTTCTGTGAACAATGCACTGATGTAATTATCAACAATGTACTTCCCCTCCCACAACTCTTGAATCTCTAGTCATTGAAACAGCCAGAAAGTGAGCAAAAGCCAGCAGAGGCTTTTTGAGTGTATTTGTAATTCACTGGCATTGCATGGGTTCTCTATTCACTTTTATCCCTTGGGATTTTACTGAAAACACTCTAGAGAAGGCCACAGCAGCCGTTGCTGCAAATCCTCCTATATGCTGTTAGCAGTTGGAGTCAGGAGCCCTTCATGTCCACCCAGTTCTTGCTGGATATTTCTCTGCCTGGTTGAGTGGCCTTACGCAGTAACTAAGTCATCAAGGACAAAAGCACATCCTTAATTCAATAGGAAAACTCTTCTGTCTCCAGTTACTCCTCTGATCAAGTACTTGGCTGAACTGAGGAACTGTTTTACTCCAGAAGATCCTGGGGGACTAGCTTTTGATCTAGACCTCAGGGCACCTCTTGTGCCCTGCAAAACTTGGCAGCATCCATCTGGTGGAAATATCTCTGCCTGCATCTTTCTAACTCATCTCTCTGTAGGAGCCATCTGTCTGTCTAATCTTCCCAAGCACTAACGGATGGCTGTGCTTAAGAGTTTGACCATCCAAATAGAGTTCTCTAATGATGGAGCCAACGATGCAGTGATTGCTAGTGCATGGTGAGCACTGTGCAGCCTTCCTACAGCTGCTTGCTTGCTTGCTTTCACCACTCAGATCTGCAGTGTAATTTTTAAAATTAACATTCCAATTGCCCATAATCTTGTGATTAAAATGCAAATATTGACCACTTTTCCTTTGAAAAATTTGTGGAGGAAGGAAGGAGGAATGCCTCAGTGGAACTACATTGTCAGCTATACAAAGCTAAATCCACATTCACTAGGACAAAGATGAATTTACATACTCGGAATGGGTAATTGCATAATGAAGAACACTGCATGCTAGGTAGATAAATTATAATACTCTGAGGCTGTTGTAACAATAATGTTGAGGGGACAAACTGCATTTATGTATTTGAAAAAGTGGGCTTACATATGATTCTTGTTCATTTAGATAAATCAGCTAATGTATTAGCCTAATACATGACAGAGACAATAGTCTGACTCCTCAAATATATATTCAGAGAAAAATAAAGATTTAGAAACAATTGTCTCAGTAAATAGGGGGATTATCCACAAATCCAATAAAAATATGCAGGTTTTATTTCCCCTGTTACAGTATTTTCTGTCTTGAAAGCATGTGAAATGATGCTATTTCCTGATTAGAGACCTTTCTAGAATTCCCTATCAGCCTTTTTTTTTTTTTTTAGCCTTTTCTGTTTTCTAGGTAATAAAAGCCATTCAGTAATTCTTGAGTGTGCAACTGTGGAATCAGCAGAAAATAACTGTCCAGACTGCAAAGGAGAACTTATTTAACCTGGTCTTTAGATTGTGGTGAATAAATGAGAAGCAGAAATGTGTTCCTGGATTCAACAATTCAATAACCATGCCCTTTTCAACCTCAACTGACTGAAATACACACTCCTAAGGAAATTCTGCCATTTGATTGTTTTCATGTTTGGGTTGGGTTTAGACCTTCATTGCCCAGAACAGTGGCATCTTGGTAGCTTTGACATTATGTCCCTTTTTTTACTTAGGACATCCCATCACCTTTGGTGTTGGAATACCTGCAGATTTCTTTGGGAAAGCAGTTGTAAGATTGAAAGTGATTGATCTGGCCAGTTTGGCTTTCTGTGGAAAGCAAGCTGTGAAGCTTCTGTCAGACTTGGTTGAATCATTTTTGCCTGGAGCAATATTTTAATGAAGTGACTGAGCCAGGACTGGAAGGTTTTCATCTATCCTTTAAGGAGGATTGTGTATGCTGAGAGACTGCTTGTACTCTCACAGCAGTTTGGAAGGTGCCTGGAAAGTTTCATGTGAGGTGACAGCAAATAGGAGACTGGGTAGATGTAGGCACACAGTGGGACAAAGGAGGTCCTAGAATCAGTGAAAGTGTAAGCCTAGAGGTGAGTCTTTGGAAACACAGACCCACTGAGAGTTTCAGAGGAGGGTAAGCCTCTGAGCATCCCTGCCAGCATTTTCCAGGAGATCATTACCTTAAAACACAGAAAAAAAATATATTTTAACATAGTATGTCATGGCTGTTAAAGACAAGGATACCACAGATTGCTGGAGGTTCGGGGCTGTAAGCTGTTGTTCCTACATTCTTCACCAGTGCATCCAGTAGTGATCCTTGCCAGCAACAAAATACTCATCTAGATGGAACTCTGGGAGGAGGGAATCTGTGTTCAAGAGGCTCTAGGAGCATAGAAACAGAAAATAATGCTCTGAATGAGCCTTTACCTTTCTATAACCTCCAGGTACCCACTCTAAAACAGGGATGAAGTATCAGCAAAGCTCTCTCTGACAGGCTGATGAATAGGCCCATTGGAAAGCAGGACAGCAAAATTAGAGGAATTTCATTTAAGTCCACCAATGGCACGTGGGATGTCTGAAAGAACTGAGCCTTTGCTTAGAATCATGATGAAAATTCTTCAGTCTCCTGCCTTAACTGTTGGACTCTTCTTCCTCTCTAGCTCATCGTGTTTTGTACAGTCTTTTCAACTGTGTGCTGAGGGCGTTAGCCTGCAGGCCTGGAGTACAGTGGAGTAGACTTGGCAGAGCTGGATTTTTCAGCTGGCTGCAGGGCTGGAGGCAATGGGTATTAACCGAAACATGGGAAGTTCTGTCTGAACATCAGGAAACACTTTTTTTACTGTGAGGGTGACTGGGCCCAGGAACAGGTTTCCCAGGGAGGTTGTAGAGTTCTCCTTGGAGGAGTTAGCTCCATCTCTGATTTCTGGCTTCCCCAGTAGGCTTTAGTAGTCCTTGCAGATGGCTCTGGAGATGGTTTGTGAGATTCAGCTGAAGTGGCTTCCTGGTTATGGAAACTAACCAAGGACCACAGAATAGAAAAAAAGCTATGGGATGGCTTTAAAGTGCAAATGCAAATACGTTGTCAAAATTAGAGCCAGTGAAACAAACGCAGCAGCAGAGCAACCTGCTGCAATAAGCTAGTGCATAAATATCCCAGCAGAAAGGTTCAGAGCCATCTGCAAAGACCACTAAAACTTACTGGGGAAGCCAGAAATCAAAGAGAGAGGTAATAATCAGTCTTCAGTGTCTCAGAAGCATACGGGCCTCTTTCCGCATTATGCTACACGAATGTCTTTTGTATTGCAGTATCAGCCTTTAGGTGATAAAAAAAGAGGGAGGAACAGCAATTTTAATAGAGAGCTCGGATATAGACTGAAGCGATTAACTTGCTTAAAGTCCTGGTTGTTTAGAAGGAGCAATCTGGTTACCAGTAAAAAAGCAACAATAAAAAAATGTCCCTGCCCCAAACTTTTGTATGTTTGCATTTGTGCTAATAGTTTCCTTTTTCTTCTCCAAAACATGACTTTAAAAGAGGTATGAAAACAGTGACAGGAAAGACACTTTGACAGGAATGGTAGAGAAGGCTTGGGAAGGGACAGTGGAGGAGATTTGTTATGTGATGCAAAACCTATCGCCTCCATGTCCAGATTCCTCTCTGTCCAACTCAATACCACCCTAATAAATCTCCACCTCTTGGCTAGTGTCCACATCCAGTCCATATCATTAGTCACTGGTGACAATTACTGTTAGTCATTATTGCTAGGATAGAAATTCAGTCTGAACAGACTGACTGGGACTAGAGAGAAACCAGTCTCTCTCTGCTAAGAAATGTTTGCTGCCAGCAATGTGTGGTGTAGGAGTTGGTACAGCTGACTGTTGCCCAGTGCTGTCCATTTTGCATTCCCGTGTCTTGGACAATACTTGCTGCTCTTGTGTTACCAAGTTTTAATGAATAGTGTGTTCATATGTGCATCACTTCCTCTAGTGTGCACACACCCTCCTCCCAGACACTCCAGAGCTTCTGAGATGATCCTGCAATCATAGGTAATAAAAATGTTGCCACTTAATTTGCACTTTCATTTCAGGAGGAGGAGATAATGTTCCCAATGATCTGCCTTTAAAGGGTCCTCATTTATTGCTGTTATTCAGGGAGAATCCAGGGAGATTATTTTGTTCAGCTTGGAAGCTGCAGTGTTAATTAAAAGGTCTCCAGAAACCGTCTGTGAGTTTTTATTAACATTTGAGATTTGTTCCCACTGGTTCTGCAGTAGGGGGAGAGCAGGGGTTACATGCTGATGGCTTGTAATTGCTTCCACGTTTGTGTATTGATCACTGTGGGCACATTCAGAGCAGAAGTTATTAAGGTCAGCAGTGCTATCTCGCTGTTTTCCCTCTACGGCATTTCCCCCCAGTCACCCAGGTTCTCCTTGTAAGGATGTTTCCTGCCACTATGTATCTGATATTTCTGCAACTGTGAGTTTATTCAGCAAAATTCCTCCAGACATGCTGTCGTGGATTGTTTCAAGCTACAATCCAGCAGAACAGAAGGTGCCCGAGTTAACTTCAGCAGTGAAATTATACAGCAGAAGGCATTATTAAAAGCAGATCTTTAGTCCAATAAATCCTCCTTTATGAGTCAGAGATTGGAAAGAATTCAGAAAAGGGCAACAGAAAGTTACAGGGCTGAGGGTTGGGTTAGAGGGGATGTAAAGAGAGGGAAAGTTATCAGCATATGGTAAGGGAGAAAATTGAGCATGTGATGTGCTGTACTGACTAAGAATCGGGGATGTTTTCAGGAAAAAAATAGTGAACATGAAACATTGCAAGACTTGCATAGGAAGTTCCAGCCTGGTGATGGGAGTGCACTAGGCCAGTGATTTTAGCTCTGCAAAATGGAGGTTTCTAAGTGAACGTAGATACAGGTATGTGATTGAAATCACTGTCCTTGCACTGCTAGGAACGTGTCCTTTGGCTTGCCCCATAACCAGGAATAGGAAGGGCAATGGTTACTAGTACCCTCCCTTCTGGTACCTGTGTACAAGGGACATTTTTGTTCCAACAGAAGAATCCCTCTCATTTGCAAAGGATAACAAGTAGTTTGGGAGCTGAATAAAGCTTTTATTTTCCAACCAGTGTGTGTTAATTAACTGTCTCACAAATGAACTACTAGTGGAAGGTGCTTAAATAAAATGCCTTGAAGCTGCCACTGTCCTCCTTAACCAGTCTTCTCTGGAAAAAGGTGTTGGGATCTGCTGTGAAACCCAGTCATAGAACTGAGTAGAGCCTGCAGCAATCCCCCTGCAAGAAGGGTGCTGGCAACATTTCCATCCTAGCTTTGTTAGATCTTCTGTCAGCTTTTCAGTGATGGCAGTAGTCTTTCAACACACCTTTTATACCTGTTAGGTTTTCCTGGAAACGCCTTCTTTGGTTTGCACTGCATATATTCTAGGCTAGTGGTTTTTGGATTCATTGTGGACGTCTAATATAGGTGCATCTGATCTTAAAAACTACTAGTTAAAGTTGTTTCTAGACTTCTGGCTCTGAGGTGATGTTGATGTTTGCCCAGCTCATTGGGGTGACAGCATGTGCCATCATCCTGACCATTGGACTCCAGCGTGGCAGGGAGGGGAACGTGGCTGTTTTCTTTTTGCTCTAGTTGTGGCTGAAGGTCACGAGCGTTTCCTTGTGCCTGTCTGCGTGCTGGCTCTGTGACTTCCATTCATGACTGCTTTAGGATTTTTAACTCCTCTCTCCAGTTACTGCCTGCTCTTTGCCTCCTGTGCTACTTCTTTTCTTGTGAAAGCATCGTCGTGACTGAGGCAGTGGGGACTGCTGCTTGAACACCCCCTGCTTCCCTTTTGGGGAAAGGGCTTCTCTGTTTAGGGCGCATGGGAACCTGAAAAACGCAGCAGGGATGCAGGCAAGGATTTGTCCCAGCTTGTCAGCTACCCATCAAAACAGATGTGTTTCAGTCTGATGCCTCAACACCTCCTTTCTTCATCTCCCTAGGAAAGCAGAAAGGACAACCCCAGCTCTATTTTCACCAGGGGAAAGTGCGAATTACTCACCACAGCACTGTGCGAGTCAGTCTGGATTTATATATCAGCGTGATTGAAGTGGGCTCACAATAACACTGGGGAGAAGGAGAGTCCAAATTGTTTTCAGCATAGGGTGGCTGTGCTGTGGAGCAGGCATCCCTGCCCTGAGCCTTAAAGCAGATTTCCATCAGCAGCAGGAGCAGACAGGGATTTCTGGCACGGTGTGGGTACCTCTTTCTCTGCTCCTAGCAGGACTCTTTGGTTCCCAGCGTTAGCAGCCAGAGGCACCAACACTACTACTGCATACAGAACTTTGCTAGGTCACAATGGCTTGCACAGCTTAATTATTTTAATTGGAATTAACAGGGAAAATAATTCCCTCTTCGAGCAGGAACAAGCAGGACATGGACTGTCAGAATTTTTTAAAATGAGCTCTGCTGAAGGCAGAGGTGCAGAGATATGTAGTCAGCTTGCTTTAATGAGATTTGGCTGAAATTACTCTAGGTTAAACTCAATCACAAAAGAAATGTGTTTCATTGTATTAAGGCATATTTGAGACTCAAAAATCTCATTCACATTATTGATGAGATAAAAACTATCAGAAATCATGTCATTTTGAGAGATTTTCATTCTCCAGATAGGCATTGGAGAACAAATACTGCTTCTAATGCTGGGGCCAGTTATACCAGGATGTTGGTAATTCATGGATTTCTTTTCTGAATAGTTGTTAAACTAAGAAAAAGCAATGCAGATTTGCAGAATACTGAGATTATTATAGAAGATTTAGACATAGAAAGCGACCTTCAGCTGAGAGATCATGAGTTGTTTCAATTTAAATTAAATGGAAAGCTAAACATTCACCTGTAGCTAAGAGTTATTTCATAAATGTGAAAGAAACTAGTTAATAGAGGCAAACTGGGCTGTAGAGCTCTGGATTTGAATGCAAAAGGGGCTTGGATTTTTTTTTTTTCTCTGTGAGAGGAAAAAACCTGTAGAATTAATATACTAGACAAAGGAAAATCTGGTAGGGAAAGACACCTAGTTTAACAGATTAAACAAGAAAGCAAAAAAAGGAGGTAATTGATGCAGGCAGGAAGTCCACAAAAACACAAAATGTGATTCAGCAAAGAAAGCTATTGCTCTCTGGTGAGAAAGCATAGGGGAGAAAGGAGAATTACAAATATGAAGAGAAATTAGACCACACACCCACACACAAAAAGGGGGGGGAAGAAACAAATACTAAACCGCTGTTTAGCCATTAAAACCAAAGCAAGAAGGAAGAAGTAGACCTGATTTGTGGTGAGGAGCCAACAGAGATTGGAGGTGATCTAAAGGGATCCCCACATACGTGAACAGAAAGAATAGCACTCTTCGTTGCTTAGAAGGGAGCGTGTTGCCAGAGGGGATGGACAAAGCGAGTACCTAGGGAGAAGAATGAAGCAACTGCACCTAAGGAGGAAACACTGGCCCAGGCTGCTGAAGAATCTGACATAACAAATTGCGAATCTGTTGATATACAGTTTTATTTCTATGTGGAAATGTGCTTCACACTGGGGAGTGGAGAAATTTTATTTGAAAATCGGCAAGATAAGCATTATGGGCATATATAGGCTCATCCTGTATTATGTTCAGGATGTTATTCATTGTTATCTAAAAAGAAAAGAATCATTTAAAACAATGGAGATAAGGAGATAAAATGTAACCTGAGTTTAATAAAGGTAGATTGTGCAGATTACTCTGTTACTGGACTTTGTAAAATAACTGCGTTTCTAGATAGGGGGAATGCAGTAAATCTCATTTATCTGAATTTTGGTAGTGCTTGCTATCATGTCATGCATGTTACTAGTCTAACTGGGAAGACCAAGATTAGCAGGAAAGGATTGCAAAGGGAGTGAGGGTCCTTGCAGTGAAGATGACAACAGGTTGTGCTGCAAGGGTGAGTCTGGCCCGGCTGCAGACCTGCCGAAGTTTGGGTGAGGGAAGCGCACGGTGAAGCCACATCTGGGAGGTGCTGTCACTGCAACGGGCAGAGTATCGCATAGGAAGAACAGGGTAATTCTGGGGCGCTGGAGTTACAGAAGCATCAGTTACACAAAAACGTGTAGTATTGAATGGACATTAGAGAATTTGGTCTAATAATAAGAATTTGCACTCTGAGTTATTAACTTTGTTGGAAACAACAGCTGAAACACTGAAACCTTGCCTGTATTATTTACATCAGGGAACTGTGAACCATTACTGAAATCTAACTTGGAAAACGCCAGATGACCATGCAAGTTGTAATGGGTGCAGATTACCCACAGAGACCCAAGGTGCTAAAGGAGATCATCATGGAGACCCAGTCTCACGTGTGCATGCATTTCTGATTAAAAAAGATTGAGCGTAACAAGTTCAGAGAAGGTCTTTTCATATGATCTGCATTAAACTGATTTGTTTAGTCCCCAGCAAAATGGAAGATGAAAATGTGTTATAATTACGGTATAAATTAACACCAGGGGGTAAATACCATCAATGTTTATGCTGAAGGCCAAAGCTGGCACAAAAACAAATGGTCACTGCCTGGCAGTGAATCCAGCCCAATAACTCATTTAAAAGTGAAACTTGATGGACTTATGAAAGGGATGATGAGATATTGCCAGGAATTCGCCAGTGTGAACCAGCAGCGTTCTTCCTCTCTAGTAATTTTCCTCTGTCTCAGAACAGCCATTTTTTATAGCTAAAAGTCCAATTATGTTGAGATTGTTGTTTTAAATGGAAGTAATTTATAAATGACATTGAGGAGCAAATTGTAAATGACGAAAGCCCTTTAAATATTCCCTTGGAAAACTGCAAAAGTGCATATAAATGCACCTTTGTGGGATGCTGCCTGTGAATTGGAACAGCTAGAAGGAAGGAAATTATAAAACATGGGTCATGGTGTTACCAAAGGACGTTGCAATGTAAGCCCCTGTAAATATCTGAAGTTGTTTTCCTGTTCTTAAACATATGTATCATGGAGGGATGTTTCCCAGCCGTTCCCCAGCTGTCTCTGGTGTGCAGGACACACCTGGGTGCCCACCAAGTGCCCATTGTGCCCATGGCACAGCCTTTGCCAAGAGCAGTGGCAGGCGGTCTCGGTCCATCAGCCATGGACACAGCTATGGGAAAGGGCTTGTAAATCCTTCCTCAGTCTGTCATGAAGAGCTTTCTTGTTAGGTGAAGGCAGAGTGGAGTCCCATGGCCTGCTGGGCTGCCCTCTGGTACCTGAACTCAACCCATTTGTTAGAGCTCCTCAGCAAGAGACCTCATACACGTGCCAGGCCTTTCATTTGTATAGCTTCAGGGACTTATAAGGGGAGATGTTCTCAGCTGGAAGCTGTGCCTGCGATTCCACCTGAACACTATTTTAGAAAACTCTTAATTTTTCCTATAGCTAAATGAAGTTAATCACCTGCTCATCTGTGCATCTTCTATGGTTCCCTTGCACTTTGCTGAGAGATACAGATGTTTATGATGTTTTCATCTCACTTGTGGCTTAGTGATTAATATTCTGCAAGTTGCTGAGCTTATGGATACCAGCGATTTCCTGCTCTACTTAATGTACTTAAGTCAGCCTGGTTTGTTTTTCTTCCTCTTGCTAATATCCACCTGGTGAGTTAATTGTGTAGGAAAGCAGCCAGTGAAGACAGAAAATGCAGAAAACATGACATCAGGCTCAGCTGAGAGTATTCTGCAGTTCAGACCTACGTGCGTTAGAGAAGGGAGTGTGCAAGAGGCTGGATGGCAAAGTTTGCTGTGCCAGATGAAGCTGTTTCTGGTCATGTTCCCTTGGTACGATCCTGAATTATGAGCATGAGTGATGGATGTAGTCATGAGCTGCCATGGTTTGACTGCAGGGAAGGGCAAGCCATGTGTGGATTGTGGTCTTCCTCCCCAAAAGCTTGTATAAGGCCTGGATGTCATTCTTGAAGGTGAATAGATATTAATTTTTAAAAATTGTCCTTTTCTTCCTCTCTGTTGCTGTTCTGTGGATTGATGGGAATTCGGGCAATGTTCCTTGGTTTAGCTGAACGCAAAAAGATTTGAGACTAAATTAAAACTAAAATGCTGGAGAAGAAGTACGTGACAGTGTTCACTTCTTGGTGTATAACTCATTATCAGGGTAAGGTAGGCCCTCATCCAATGAAAGCCCTCATCTCATTGAGACTTGCATCTCCAAGCAGACCTTGTGAAACAGCAGCAGCTGGGAGTGCTGGACCCAGTACTTGGATTGCACACTTCCACTTTGTGTCAATAAATACGCAGTGGGTCAGGGACAACAGGAACAACAGCCTCAGAACTGGCTGCGGAGGGGTGCAGCCACCGGGCAGTATGGTGTACTGAGGCTCGGCTGTTCTGGTGTCTCCTGGGGAAGTGTTCCAGTTCATAGAAAGCATCTGTGGTTGGACTAAGAGAGAGAGTAGTCTTCCCTTCCAACCCAGCCCTGCTTTCTTCCTGGTCTGGTTTCTTTGTTCTTACCAGTCTCTGTACTAATTCTTCCTTCATCATATCCTCTGAAATGGGATCATCTCAGTACCTCCCTTTATTGATCCCTGCCCAGTCAGTCCCAGTTTACCTCTTGCCTTCCTCCTTTTCCCACATTTCCCTTTGTCTCTCTTTCTGGTTGCTGATCCAACTTCCTCTCATTTGTATTCAAATTGGCCAACTCCTCCATTTTGTCAGGATCCAGCAGAGAAGATATATGAAAAGAAATCTCTCTGCTGTCAATTCAGAGCAGTCCTGGCACAGCCTGTAACCATCCAGAGTTGAAATTGCCAGGAATTTGTTCACTGGAATGCATTCAGTTTGGACAGAATCAGTAGGAAATAACAGCTCTTGAACTACAGCACATCTCCCCTGTACTCATGTGTGAACTGCTCATTTTCACAGATCATCAGCTTAGCTAAAGCTTGGGTGAATATTCTTTACTCCAAAGGATGAGGATGAAGAATGTTTCTGCAAGCACTAGAATTAACATATTTTTTCTTACCTTTTTTTCCTGGATATGTAGGAGCTGTCATGGCTGAAAGTTTCCAGGTGAACTCATCTTGAAGTAGTTGAAGTTATCAGTCAAATGGTTAAAACTTGGCAAAGTTATAAGCATCTGAAAACAGGGGGTTATCATGGGATTTGTCAGACAACCTTAATAATAGTTTCACCTACAGCAGCAAAATTCAGTAATGCAATGTAATTCTGAGGCATCAGCACTGCACGGATGAACACCATTAGATAAATGGGACCTAAGAGAGTCCAAAACACTAGTACCCTGGCACTTAGGACTGTGGTTCTACTTCTTTATTTATAAGGATTATATGAGCATGATAACAGAAAGGAAAACAGCTTGTTACTCCTACGATGGGAGCATAGCAAAACCCATGCTGTGGGTAGTCCCCTGCGCTGTGCCACACCTTAGTCTCGTCACCTGTCCCATGTTTCCCCTTCGCGACTTGGATTTGAGCAAGATTTGTGGCAGTGCCAAACTGATGGATCGCCATCCCATTTTCTAAAGTGCCCTGCCTGGCAGCACAGACTGTGCCAACAAATCTAACCAAGAGTCCAGGATAGCAACTCCAGGCCATTTATCAATTCAGTTTGAGGCTTGCTAGGTAGCGTTTCTAAATTCTCCCAGTGTCAGTACCAGGAGTACAAGATATCCATCCCCAGCAGATTTCCTCCTTGTGTACCTCTGTCCTCTGCTCAAGTGTAATGAAAAGATTAATCCTGGAGCCCATGTGTCAGTTTAGCCTATCTTTGCTGAATAGATGGGAGAGAAAAAGTGTGGGACAAATGGAGTATATGCCCCCTCTCTTGCTTGGTTTCTTGACAGGTTATTTTGTTGCCCTTGCTCTGCCCTGTTACAAATAACATTGACTTAACATGAGTTTAGTTTCTGTGTTCCGACAGGATGCATCTAAAAATGTGAAAGTAGAAGAGTGAGGGTGACTCTAGCAAAGAAAAGGGATTTTTTGTGAGTTTTCACCAGCTAGGGAGCTGCCCAGGGCTGTAGGGAGGTTGTTTGAGACTCTTCTGCAGATTTGTCAAGTCCAGTTTCTACTTAAGACCTGAGCTAATAAAGACCTGTGGACTACTCAGTGATGTGTATCAAGATACTATGAAAGCGCTTGAAGCTTTAAGGCATTCTCTTACTGGTAGAGGAGAGGATGATATCAAATATAGGGTACTTCCATTTCCAGTTACTGCCAGAGGCCTTGGACCTGAGCTGCTCCCATATTTTCCAAAATGTTCTGCAAGGAGGAGATTCCATGAGTCATCCTGATCATGGTGATAAGCTGAGCCAAGCCCGCATGAAACTGTTGGAAGCTCTTTGCTGTGACATTAGCTTCTGGCTTTCTTCGTGCCGCAGGGAACCAGCGTTGCAGTGGGAGAACATTAGAAGGAAATGCAGAGTTGTTTCCACTCGCTCTCCTCATTAAGTGGGCTGAATTGTGAGCGTGTTTGGGGCAGTTCAGCCCAGGCTCTCCTTCAGCTGGTCTCCTCTTTAGAAACATTGCTGCCTAGACAACCAGACAGCTTCTGCATATGTCTGATAGTTTGGGCAGGCAGGCAGTTGTCATGGTTATGGGTGCTGCATAAGAACCAAAATAGATGTATAGAAAGACACTGATAGAAGTTGGCACAGATGCTGTCCTTTCTGTACATGAGCTGACAGGGTGTAGCATGGAGGAACCACCTGTGTCCTGGCTCCCTCCTGCTCCCTCAGAGACAGGACTAGCCATGTGTTTGGCCTTGACTGCTGCAGACGGCAAAAGAAGCCAAGCTGTCTGAAGAAGAAGTCATCTCAGCAAAGATCTTTGGGGAGAAAATAGACAAGTGAAATTGTTAATTTGTTAGAAAAAACACATTGCTTGAGTTTTAGATTGGAGGGAATGAAAAATATCAGTGTCTGAGAGTGTCAAACTTTCTCTTTCCTTCTATTATTTCTCTTCTCCCTCTTGGAGGGAATATCAAGACATAACACTGCCTTTCCTCCTCTCAAACTGATGCCAAATGCTTTTTTTTTTTTTTTTGGTAATATCTTCTTTACTGTTTCTCATAATCACAAAGCACTTCCTTGGGCTTTTCTACACAAATGTATCAAAACTTAAAGGCATGGGGAGTTCCACTGAAGATACAGTGAGCTGCTCCCCTGTGGGTAGCTGCTTCAGGTGGCCAGCTGAGTGCAGAGGGGAAGCAGAGGAACTCCTTGGCTCCTGCTGCAAAGGTCTGTCAAGCCCCTGGAGAAACCAGCCCAGCTTGGACAGCTGCACTGCTTTGTGACTCCTGGATAAACCACTGCAGGCTGTGAATCTCAGTCACAAGCCCCTGGGAACTCCTGGGCAGAGCGGTTCATCTTTGCAGCAGGCAGGTAGGTAAGCACCTGAGAGGTTGCATAAATCCATTTTCTCCTCAGGTTTGCAATTGCACCCGGAGGGCAAGGGAAGTCAGAAGGTGGAAGGCAAAGGCACTGGGAGGTGGTGTTGGAGAACTTTAGTCAAACATGGTGCAGGGGTTTGGACAGAGACTTGGCTGAACTCTTCATCCAGATCCTCACAAGAATTTTGGTTGAATTCAGGCTGCCGACACTGGGTCCTGCACTATCATGCCTTACTCTAGTGCTTTTCCTCTGTCCTCTTTCTGCTACAAAGCCTAAAACTACCTGGACATTTGCTTGTAGCACCATGAGATAAAGGGTAAAAGTAGAAGGGTTATTCTGAATTCTTTTTACCCCAGTTCTCCCTTTTGAAAGCCTCTTACAGCAGGGTTTTAAATTGGTTTACAGACAGAGCCTGAATGTGATAAGATGTTAGTTAACACGATGGGATAATCAAGTCACTTTGATTTCTCCCCAGGCAAACCTCTCTGCAGTCTATTAAAATGAAATATGATGCCAGTGCCATTTCCCTCAGCTGTAGTCAAGGAGATATTTGTTTTAATTCAGCACAAGATTGCCCCACAGGCTCCGATTTCTACTATCCATATTGACATTTGTAATTTATTGCCCTTTTACAATACACACTAAAAGGATGTTGTATTTGCCAGGCTGGCTTTTGAGAACTTCATCTCCAAATCAGTCCGTATAGGATACACTGAAATTGTTCTCTGTCTGTCGTTAATGTACTGTATCATACAGTATTAACACAAGTTCCATTCATTTTTCAGGCAGCCATTTTTCAGGAAGCCTAGTAAGGGACACAAATCGAATATAGCATATTCACAGAATATAGTCGTATTATCCTGGGTCCGATGAAAACAGAGGGGCCCTCTTGTCCCATCTTGTATAAATGTTCAACATGTTTCTGATTAGTTGGCACTTTGCCTTCAAATATAAATGACCTGAGAAGGTACAAGGAACCAGAGCATAGATGATAGTATGTGTTACTGTCATGTTTCATCCAGCAGGGATGCATTTCATTAAAAGGTGTATAATTCATGAGGCATGTTGGAATGAAAGATGCTGCAAAAGCACAAAACCTTGTTTTAAAACTCCCAGTTTAAGCAAGTCCATGAGAACTGGAACTATCTGAAAGTTACAGGCACCAGTACCATGTGAAGCTGTGCTCAGCATAATCAACAGGTCAGAGTAGGTGATGCTGGCAGCTCCTTCTACTCTTCCACCTCATACATTTTCTGGTTGGCAAATCTGAGTTTCATACAACTAGACTTTTTCAAAGGGAGAATGACAAATTGATGAGATGTTACCATTTTTCAATTAGATGAATTGAAACAAAAAGTTCATTTTGGTATTGATACGTCATAACATTGTGATTTGATGGAAAATTTCCTTTCTGCTGTGAATGATTCTACTTCCATTTATCCCTTTCTGGGGGTTGGGGGTTTTTTTTGGACTGGTTAATACATCAGTATCTTGTTCTGCTTTGAACCAAGAACATTCCAGACATTCCTAGAAAAAGAAACTTTTCCTAGCAAGGCTGGTGGTTCACTCCCACTGTCTTGTATACAGTTGTTCAGCCTGAGATGTGAGGCCCTGCATCCCTGTCCTGTGTTACATTCTGGTGGTTACATATCTCACCATTTTGTTTCTTTTGGAGAGCAAATTTGGCCCCACCACAGCCCTGGAACCAAAGTGTTATTGCAACTACATCTTGTGCAGTATTTTGTATTTCTTAAGGCTAAAGAGTAAAGTGAAAAAAAGTAAAGGCAAAATTGCTGGATGGAAAAAGAGCTGTTAACTAATTCAGAACAGATTCCTTGGAGACATGGCTGAGGGTTTTTAGTTGGATCTCATTGTATCTCAGTTTGTTTGAGATACTTTAGTGACACATCGAGGAGATGCGTAAAACCCCTTCATCTTTCCTATCCATCTCCTACTACTCTTCCCCATCTCAAAGGCTTGGCTTATTAGAAAAATACAATAAAAGACTAATTGCAAAGGATGGGGGATTTTAATGACTTCATTTACATATAGAGGATTAGTCTAAAATCAATATTAGGCTGTCAGAAAGGAGAATTAGCTGAATGTTTTCTCTGGGTTTTCGTGTCAAGGAAATGTAATTTTAAGCAATGCAGTTTGGAATACTCTTTTGGATTGCTTTCCTCTTCCTTCCCTAACAGCTCATCATTTGAAGACAGTTTTTTTTTCCTATGAAAATTCAAGTAGAAAGAACTTTGACTGTTTTCTTTGTACTTGTGGCAAAAAGCTGCAGATCTGGTTGTCAGATGTTGTGAGGAAGGGATAGTGCTTGTGTTCTGAGAGTCTAAAGTCTAGGCTGAGAAGGAAACACTGACAAGTACGTTGACTGTTCTGAAGGAACAAGGTTGTCTTCCCTAGGTGTGGCCATTCCTGGTGCCTAGAGAGGCAGATAGACACATCCTAAAGACTGGCCTCAATACAACTGTAGCAGTTGATCTTCCATCAGCCTGCGAGCAGTACCTGGCTTAAGTTTTCAAGCAGAGCACCAGTGAAGTGACCCACTGGTTTGCAAAAGTTACACATTATTTTAAATCATCTTTCTTTGTTGCAACAGGCTTTTCTCTCATCAGCATGGGGCTCTGTCCCACTCCAGAGTAAAACCGAGTGGTAGACTGAGGTGCTGTCCCAGCTGCAGGACACTTCCCATGTCCTGATGTGGTGAGCTGGCCATGCCTTTTGCATGCAGCAAGTGTTGGCGAGGGCCTACGCCACCCCGTCAGTCCATCTTTCTGAGCCTGGGGGGCAGCCAGCTCCCCTCCCTGCCTTGGTGAGGGATAAACTCTAGTTCAAGTCCCGTGTTTCTTTGTACCATGTGTAAAATGCTGTACATGCTAATGCCACTGCCTAAATAACAATAAATTCCTGTGATTTCCATAGAGGTCTCAGGAGGCTTTTTACTGCTCCTGGAAGGGGCCTCTGGAGTACTTGGTGCCAGTGACTGAGCCTCTGGGATGGGATGTGTGTTTGCTACCCCCTTTGCCATCTTACCAGCCCCTCCAGTTGCTCCATTCCTTCTCATCCACTGCTCGATGAGAATTCTCCATTAAAACGTCTTTCCTATTTAAAATAAAAAATTAAAAAAGAATTCATAAAGAGCCTAGAACTCCCGCTTGGTCAGCTGCAGTGAAATTGGGAGTTATTTTATGTAAAACATTAAATTAAATAGACAAAATGGAAGGAGAAAAAGCCTTGGTGACCTCAGGTAGGTAAAAGAAGTAACTCTGGATGATCAGTGATTTCATTTTATTCCTGACACTTGATACAGCAACTGTATTTAGAGTCTCTTGTTTGAGGAGACATTCAGAGTTTCTTAAACCCAAAGCTCATTATTTAGTTGTACATCAAGAAGAATAGTTTTTCATTCTGCATTAAGTTTTCTCCTGATACATACATAATAAAGCTCAACAAAACAAAACAGTATCTCTTTTCATGTGTGCTGAGGCTGATTCATCACTGTCATGAACATTGTTCCTCTTCCTGCCAAGGGAGAATATAGCTCGGTCTTTGATCTTCAGAGGACTGGGGATGGAAAAGCCCTCAGAAGTCCATAATCTCTCTTATTTTAGCTTTATCTGCTTTGAGAGAAGGGTCCTGCAGGTTTTTCTGTATCAAGCTGCCTGTTAAACTTGATCAAAGGTTTTGATTTCTGTCCCACTTCTTCTAGAGGTCTTCCTACTCTGCGGTAGATCTACATATCTGCACACAAGTGTTGGTGTTCCATGGCATATGTAAAGTCATCAAGAATGATAACCAGAAGAGTCAGCTGGTTTCCCTTGTGATCTCCTCGCCTGTTCTGCAGCTCTTATGGTTGATGGAGGCTATGGATTACCCACTAACCACCATAGTGGTTTAGCTGGGCATAAATGAATAAGACATGTAGAACCAGGAGTGTGGCTTATCTCAAAATTGGGAATACAGACATAAGGTTCTACAGTATCACCTCTGATGATGCATCAAAGTCCTAGGAACAAATGATGAGGATGGTATACATCATGTTCTTTGTGTCTGCTCTTCTACAATTACAAACGCCTATGTCATTGACTTTTATTAGATACAGATTCACAGAATATCCACCCCGAGTCCCACAAAATGCTTCTGTAAAAAGATCACACCTAAAGGATGTAATAGGAAATGCCAAAGGCCACAATAACAGTGTTAATGTTATGACTGCAGAGGACAGGAATGAGACATCATGTTTGAACTTTGCATAAAGAAATTATATTTTTATACAAATGCAAACCAAAGCTCAGGACATTTTGACTGAGTATTATTTAGTGGCTCATGTTCTTTCCCAAACAGGATGTTCCAAACACAGACAGATCCTTTGTCTAGAAGAATATATCCATCAGAGAATCCACTTGCCCACCTCTTCTGTTCATAAAATATGGAATTCCTCAGTCATCATTCACACACATACTATTGCATTGATTTCCTTGTCAGTAGTTGATGAAAATGGTTCCATTCAGGCTAAATTTAAGAAGAGGAACAAGGACAGGCATGTACCGGGGGAACAGAGTCAAGCTCATGTAGTGAGCCATAAACCATGCTAGTGCCCATAATTTTCTAGTAACACAGCTAAACTACATATATGTGAACCAAAATGATGCTAATATTTTAGTTAAGAAAGGCATTGCCAGCCTCCTGTTCTTATAATACGTATTAATCCCTAATACTAAAATAGCTGAATATACCCAGACACTGCAAACAACTTTATGAATTGTGAATTAATTAGCTCTCAACCCACCCTATATAGCTAAAGTATCGCTTCATCTGTTTTGTATCATCTGTGTTCTGAGTCCTGGTCCTCTGCACTCTCAGCAGACAGGACTCTATCCATTACCTATTGCCAACAGGTTTATCAATCGAACACAAAGCGTAAGTGAAACTATGTTTTATACTGGGAAAGCCTCTTAATAGGTATTCTCAGCAGCTGTTTGCTAGGTGGAAAAAAGAATAAGGAAGAGTAACCAAAAATACCTTCTTAACTAACTGTTTGTGTTGAAGAGGAGTTGCATGGTACATGGGGACAGTCCTTTGGGACTAACGGATGTCCAGTGGTTACTCTCCTGGCCAGGACTGGTTTTGTCTGTTTTTCTTGCCTCACCTTGCAGGCAGGTAGGTCAGGTTAAGTCTTTGCCTAGAGGGCACAAAGCGCAGACCCACACCTCAGACATCCCACTGGAACTCAAGGCACAGGCATTTTGATTCTGATGAAGCACTTTTCAATGGAGGAAGTTTCTTTTAAGCTTTGGGGGTTTTTTTAGGCAATGCTATGCTTTGCTTATTTGTCATTCATTATCTTCACCAAAAAAGAGCCTGAGAAGGTGAGATGTGTATGTACTCTGGAGATGGGAGGGTGAGTGCATGGGTGTGCAGTGTGCCCTGCGGAGGCTTGCCAGATGTGACCTCCCTCCTTGACAAGTTAATCAAAAACTCCAAATAATCTCCAAATCGTGAGCATATTTGGGGAGCTTCCCCTTGGCCTGTCCTCACCAGCAGATGGAAAGACTGAAAAGGGTGGGAGGATCCCACAAATCCCCCGAGCAACTCCAGAGCAGGGGCAAAGAGAGGGTTTGAGGCACTGGGAAGGAATAAGGTGCCCTGCCAGCACACACAGGTGTTCTCCTGGGGGGATTTGAGATTTTCCGTAGGTAACCCATCAGCCACCTGTGCGGGCTGCAGTTCTCAAACCCTTCCTATCAGTCCTCAGACAGCAGAGATCACAGCCAGTTCATTTGATGTTTGAATCAAATGAGGCTACATTCAATGAAACAAATCCAGGGAGCATCACAGGTCCCCTTCTGCTGCTGCTGCCTGTGGGTTTGTTGTCAAGGTTGTTAAACAACCTTGACAAATGTTCTTAATAAGTGACAGACTGCCTTGGCAGGGTTTCCGTGCACATCAAACATGCTGCTTGAGGTTAATCCACCCATCCCGCTTGGGAGTGATGGGAGAAACTCCTCAGTCAGAGCCTCGTGTTCTGTAGGATCAGGGCCACCCTGCAGTGGGGATGTCCATGTGGAGCCACGGAAGTCACCGTCCTGTGCACACAATTGGCAGGTCTGATGGGGTGGTAGCATTTCTTTGCTTACTTACTTTTTTTTTTTTTTAATCCTTGTAGCTGTGATGTGTCAGGACAGACCTGCCAGTGTCATTTTCTGTCCTTGGTCAGTGTGTGACATATTTTATGATGGCCCCTTATAGGCCACATTATCTTCTATTACTTAAAAATCTATTACCTTTTTATGCATCAGTTCAATCTCCTTTTCTGCAGTGAACTGCTTTGTGATAGCACATGGAAGTTCAAAAATGCTGCGGCTGTGGATTTGGCTTCCCCAGGAGCTGATTTGATGCAATGACTTTTTAGTTAAGCCAACCTTTAAATTTTGAGGCTACAGAGGAAATTTTCCTTGAGGCAAGTTATGCCATTACTGCCATGGTGGGAGCACTTGCATGCTCTCTGAAACAGCTTGTGATGCTCAGAGAGGGGATGTTTTATTAGATACCCCCTGGTCTTATCAGATGTGGCAACTCCTATGTATAGTAAGAGAACTTGCATGCAAAAAATAAAATCTGCTGTTGGAGTTGTCTGCATCCAATACAGATATTAACTGGGACTCACTGATAGCAAATAAAAATGAGAAAATACTGTTTGAAGAAGTCTTTGATGGTTTTGAGAGTTTGTGCCCTTTCAGACGTGAAAAAGATTTTCTAGTCTTGTCAGGATCAATATTGATTGAGCTCTGCATACCTGGTCACACCATTGTTCATTAGCACAGCACCCAGAGGCAGTGATTTGAAATTACCATGTCACTAGATTTCTACAAGTGTTTTCTCCTTCCTCCCCTGCCCTTGGTTCAGTAACCAATATCGTCTCAGTCTTAGCAGAGCTCAAATCTTAGTTGCAGATAATTTTAAAAATCATTAAAAGCTCAAAGGACATGCTTTTCGCTCTGTTCTGCCCTGACAGTTGGTGTCTGGCATTAGGCACTGTTGTCCCAGCTGAAGGCTGAGACTGCTGGAGGATGAGAAACAGGATCTCTGCTCTCCTCTCTGATTGCAAAACCCTCAGACTGCAGTTCTGCAGTCTTATGTTTAATAATATTTTATCTACAATTTAAGTCTGCAAGACTTCTGCTGAACAGAGGCATTGTAGTAAGTATTTGGCTCTACAAATACCCATTTTCATGCAATTACAGATTAAATTTTAGTGGTTGAAGTTGGTGTAATAATTCCATTTGATTTACAGCCCTCACAACTAGTAGATAACTGTCACTGTGTGAGTACCCATGTAGCACATGTGTGTATCCATATATGTTTCCCTGGCTTACACAGAGCCTGTCCACTCATATGCCAGTGATAGTTCCCATTTCAGTCTCAAACATGGATTTAGCAGCCATGGCAGAGCAGCAATGAGGATTCCTGTTATTGAGAATTAAATTACTTTTCAGAATAATCTGTGTTGGAACAGTCACCAGCACCCTGTGAAGCAGTGGCATACATAATTAAAAACCAAACTACTCGTGTCAAGTAAATGAACAGAGCGTGTCTTGTCAGCTTCCTCCTTTGCCTTTTTATTTTTTGTTATTGTATGTCAACCCTTGCATTGGAGTTCACAAAACTCAGTCACTTGTGGTGCCACTTGCATCATTAGTATGGCAAACACAGCAAGAATCGGCTTTCTTGTGATGATAAAAAAACAAACCATAGCTACTGCCAGATTGGGTCAACCCTGTACTCCCATCTCATTCTGCAGCTTGCCCATTCAGAGTAGACAAAAAAGCATTCTCCAGCAGATAGGACTGAGATAATTTGCCAACCCTACCACATTTGTGTGCTCTCAGGTCATTTTGCTCTCCATTGTGCTCCCTGGCCCAGTTTTCCCAGTTATTCATACTGAATGGATGGCAGCTTGCTCCCAAGATCATTTTTGGAGTGAACAACCCGATTCCCCCAGAGCAGTCGAGGTAGCCACCGTTCCCCCGGAGGCAGTATGGAGGAGAGAATGTGCAGGACAGGTGTGGTTTCTTCCAATCCTTATGCTGTCCTCCAGAATTTTCCTGGCAGGTCTTGTGTCCTCTTACATCCCTCCAAGCTATAACCCAGAGCAGGCAATGCTTAGTCCCATGCTTTAAAGACATCACCACTGGGCTTCTCGTTATTTCAAGGACTGCGACCTGAAGAAACATGCATCAAATAATGATGGTGTGACAGAGCCACAGGAGCACCTTGTACAGCCCAGACTTGTGAGTCAGAGGCTGCGCAGACACAGCAGCGTGCCTTTGCAGGGGGTTGCCACAGCAATTTGGACACGAGCCCATCTCTAAAGGTCTGGGTGGACCGGGTACACGTAGCATCCTGCCTGTTGCCTGGGCTTGAATGCTAACCCAGATTTGCCTTACACAGCTCTCAAGAACATCTCTCTCATGTCTCCAGTCCTTCTCCTTGACACATGTGTGTCTTCAGCCCTAGAAAAAAAGTAAAACTTGAGCCCAGGAGAGAGAAGAATGCGAATAATCTTAGTTGCTGGGTCGGGGAAAATCCAAACTGATCGACAGTCTAGCATGTTCCCTAAAATTGCTCAGAATCTCACAGAAATTTCTCTTATCCTGAAAATCAATAAAAGCCAATTAACTAGAGGTTAGAAAGGGTCCTTGCTGATAAGCCAAATAGACACTTGGCTTCTTCCATCCACCTGCCAGGCTCATTAACAAAATCTGAATCAGTTCCAAAGACCTGCTTGCTGCTTCCCCTTAGGGCTTGCCCTTCCTCCCGGCTCTCATAGCCCACCTCTGTCAAATGGAGCACTTTGGGAACATCACTTAGCTAGGCAGCTTTCAAACCCTCTCTCAAAGAAGGGCTGGGTTGGAGAGATTTAACTGAAGATGGTTTCGGAAAAAAAAATAAAAATAAAGAGATAGCAAGGTCACAGAGGGGCTGTTCCAAGGGGAAATAGTTATTAAGGAGCTGGAGAATTCAGCAAAGCAAGCTCTGTACAAAGAATTAGCTTCATGAAAGTCTACCCAGTTTTTATAGACTTATCTTGATTTTTTCACACTCCAGTACCATTATTAACTGCCTGAACCCATATTCCTGAACAGAAAAGATTTATGTATCTAAAAAGCATATAAGTTTGAGAAACCCAGGCCTTACTCTTCTCTCAGTCCCATTGCATCTACACAGTGACTGCAATCAGGATGCAGGGTGACAAGCTCTGCTTGCTTCTTCCAGGACTGTGGTCTTTCATTAGTATAAAGCAAATGAGATGCTACAGCAGATTATTTCAAACCAGTGTAACTTCTGCCTTTGGCAGAGCAGCTAACTGATCTAACAGACAGGGCAGAAGGACTGGGGATGTGATGTGCTATGATAATAGTAAGACAGGGAACTCCTATCTGGGCAAAATGGGGCTGGATTAAATTAATATAAGGTGGGAGGACATGCACCTTAAAAAATCATATTCTGCATAGCAGTGTGTTGCAGTTAAATAGGGAACAGATTCTGAGGAGTCTTGAGGAGTCTTGAGCAGTTTGTCTTGAGTCTGGTTCAACCCAATGTTTTCATTATCAGTGCATGTGATAGGAGACCGTACTCCGAGAAAAATGGGTGGATTGTGTCAAATTGGGATTCACTTTGAGTATAGTCAGAATTGAAGTATCACCTTGATACATTGTAGTAGTCCAAAATCAATAGAGTAGAATTCAGTAAAGATGAGTTTCTCATGAGTTACACTAGAAAGAAAAAAGTGCACAGAGAGAGAATGAAAAGTATTGAAGGCAGCAATGCTGCTGGAAAGAAACAGGAACTTACAGCAGACCACAAATTGAACATGAGTCAAGATTGCATGGGAAGCTTATAAAAAAGGCATCTTTTATTCTGGCTCTGAATGGATGCCACTGGGGAGAAGGTTGTTATTCTGCTTCTCAGGTGGAGGACTGGAGCCAGTTCTGGGTACTGTGCTTAAGAAAACCAAAGGAAAACTGGAAAAAAAAAGAAGGCAAGGGAGGAAAAAAGACATCCAGAGGAAAACAATAAGCTTTAGAGGGGAAAATATAAAATATAGAGAGGATGGAGTGCTTTTACTCTGTTCTTTCTTAGAAGAGAGAAGGTCAAGTATGGCACAGAGGCATGAAAGATGACAGACAGGGATGAAAGCAGTGTTCACAGACGCAGGAATTGTTCTTAGGATTGTTGTGACTGTCTGTTCTGTGTGACCATTGTGGGAATTGAAAAAAACAACTGGTTTTAACTCTCAGCAACAAAGGAAGAACTTCACTAGCTAGTGGAGAACTGGACTAAGTACTTAGGAATATTGTGCACATTTAAGACCGTGTTAGGCAAATACCTGTAAGGATTGGTTTTGGTATATTTGCTCCTGCCTCAGAGAAGATAGGCAGATTTGAGGTCGCTAGAGATAATTCCTAGCCCTGAAGTCAGTGATTTATATGACAGCACTATTTTCACATTAAAATGATGCTTGACTGCTTGAGTGTCATCTAAGCAAAGACGTTTGGAATCATATTCTGTCCTCATCGGTACCTCTGCAGTCACTGAATTAATTTCTGTATATGCATAGCAGGCTGTAGGTACAGGCACGTCGCTGACCTGAGATGGCGGGCTGTAGACAGTGTGTATTTTAATTCTATTCAGTTCCTCTTCTCCCACTTTTTGAGACCTGTTTGATTACCAATGGCATTACAAGTCATTGAGCACTGTTAATAACCCCAGTTAATCACAGAAGCACATTTCCCCTTGAAAGAGTTCAAACAGTGAGAGCAAGCACAGCCAAGTTTAATGCCTCCACTGCAGAGATGATGTGCTCCCAGCCCTGGCTGCTGGGCTTTGCTGCAGGGCTGTCAGGACCAGGCAAAAAAGAGCTGCGAATGCTTAGCGCCTCTGCAAGTTGGCTCTCCTGTAGTCTGTTTGGTTGCTCAGATGAGGCTGAAGATTTTTGTATGGTTTTGGACCAGGGTAATAATTATGATCCAGTTTTGCACACATAAATTTGCTTATTGTACGGATTTGTTGCACTGGAATCCAAGTCTTGTCCCACATCCCGTTATTATTTAATGAGTGCTGTGTATATAACATATCATAGCCACTTAGAAGTCTTTAACAGCACTGACAGGTAACTTGTAGATCTTTATGCATCTTCTACTTCATCTACATTACAACACAGATTTCCAATAGCATTTGGATATGGAAAGATGCTTACGGAAGCTTTGTGGGATTTACAGGTGTGCTTAAATGACTTAGGTGCCCAATTCCCTTTGACACAGTGGGAGCTAGGTGCTAAAGCTGTTTCATAGCCTTAGTGAGTAAATGAACTGTATGTCAAAACTGCTAAATCTCTGCCTTGGGAGATGGGCATCCAAGCATGTACAGTACTCTGGTACAGTCTGTCTATGACGGTACTTAAAGTAGGAAAGACTGATGCTTTTAGATCTAAAAATCCAGGGCCAGATTTCCACTTGTGGCCATCCACTGTGATATTACATATACAGATCTGAAACCATTAAACCTGGGGCTCATTACTGAACTGATGACAAAATTCAGTGTACCACTCAAAAAGTTTTCATTTTAATGCCAAGGGCCACTGACCCTCAAACCCGAAACCACGTCTGGCACAGAAAATGGCATAGATTGGTTCCAGGCCAAGCTTAGAAAGGTATGAGCTGCTCTGCAAAGTAGCTGCAGAGCAAAGGAAAGAAAAATGTTATGTAAAAAATGAGATGATTAATATTCATGCAGGTGCTAAGGAGTGACATTTTGATTCCAGAACACCACTATTAGCATTTTGTTTTTTGTCAGCAAACCTGAATTGATTTTTGGTTCAGTTTTGCCCTTTGAGGTAAATCCATGGGAATAAAGTTGTACTTTCACAGCTTACTGAGTGGGCATGCATGCGTTAGAAAAAGGTGGCTGTTTCGATGTAAAATGAGAGACTGTATAAAAAGTAATGTAGCAAGTAGCCTTTTTGTAAGAGCCGTTTCTGTTAGCCTTTCATGGTAGCTGGATAGCCAGGGGCCAGCAACATGCAGGATACAGAAAAGTTCATCTTCCCAAATTTGTATGGAAACTTGAACAGGTAGAGGGACCCTGGAAAGCGACTTGGAAGGACCAGCAGGATGCTCAGACAGGCATCACCAGGCTCCATTACAGCTCTGTCCCGCAGGAAAAGACACAGGGCCTCTGCCTGAAGTGGGACTGTCATGGCACAGAGGTCCCTGGAGTAATTACTTGGGAGTCACGGCTGTGAGAGGTTATTTGCCCTGCTGTTGAGGTTATTTGTCTCGGTTTAAAGAGCTGCACAGTGAAAATATCATTATTGGCAAAAGATCTCAGAAGAATGAGTATCTTGCAGTGCAGTTGAGCGTTCACTGCCTGCTGATCAGTTGCGGGACCTTTACGCTCTGATTAGAAGCTGAGTGTGACACTTTTTGTTTTCAGAAACTCCCAATTTAAATTAATCAACCACAGGAGCACTCTGGCTGGCAGGGCACTCAGGAAATCAGCTGGGAGCTGAGGTGATATCTCCAGCTCTCATCTTGTTTCACTCTTATTGCCACTGCTTGGTGACTCTCGATTTAAAAAATATTGGCTTAGCAGAAATGGACTTGTCACCTGTCCAAATAGCCAATCTCCGATATTCTGAATGTCTGAAGGATTTTCACTAGGCGTGACTGAAGGGTTCATCAATAATATAGAAACCGCATTTAAAATACAGAAGAAAGTTTTGTCAAGGTATCTTCAAGGTCAGGGGATATCAGGAAAGTTTTACCCATCTGTGGGTAGTGTATTTGTCTTCTTTGAAGGCATAGGAAATTGCGATTAATATTATACCTGTATTGACAGAACAGCAGGGAAATCCTACTGTCAGCTACAGCCAGCCACAGCCTATCCCCTCCCTGGCAGACATAGGAACCTTCCAAGAACTACCTCTGGTGTCTTCACCTAACACCAAAGTGGTTGTAACTCTGCATGGGCACCATCAGACCAAGGTGAATGTTCAGAATCTGATGAGGTCCTTGATGCTTCTTTCCAAGGTGGAGACAATGCCTGTCAGTGTTTTTTCCAGTCTCCACAATATCAATAAAATATTCAGACTTTGGGAATCATTGCCTGAAATACCCCCTTACTTACAGGAAGGATGACCCTGACAACAGAAATTATGTGGAGTCTGGTCCTTGGTTTCTATGCCTCCAGGTGATGAGCAGATGTACACATTGCAATGAAAGCCTTGCAGACAGACCAAGATGCCACACCACTTTCATTCTCTCAACAAGTATATGAATGTGGACAAAATCAAACCTAAAAAGCACAAACTGTGTAACCTGCTGGCACCAAAGTTGCTATCTGTGCAGAGAGCCTCTACTAAAAATGTGCCTTTCTCCTGGAGCTGTCAGGTCCCCTGCTTTGTCACAGAACCACTCTGGTGTGACGGGACATGGAGGCTGTGGCTCTGCCAGCCACACTCCCTCCTCCGTCATCTTTTCCATCCATACCAGGCCCTGCTCAGGTTATTTGTTAAGATTTCTTTTTTCTTTTTTTTGGCACATGACTGTATCAGTTTTAATAAAGAGAGGACAGATGGGAAGCAAGGACCTGAATGCAGCTGCTGGACTCTGAGCTGGGGGTTAGGAGCTTGCTTTCTCTTGCCTTCTGTCAGCAGTGGCGGTGTTGACTTTGTTGAGGCCAAAGTCTGGTCTCAGTGTGGTTGTCCTGGGAAGACTCTTGTTTGGATAAGGTGAGAGTCAATGAGCGAGAGTTACTGAAATTCTCTCTGGTGACCTGCTCTCAAATACAGGAGTAAACAGAAGAGAGGAGATGCTTCTGTTAGCAGTGGTCCAGGCATGTTTTGCATATCTGTTGTATTTTCAGGCTAAAGACATGATGAAACCACTAGCTGGAGGGGAATGATTATATGACAGCAGTTTTCTACTAAGAGAAAAAAATTATTTTCTACTTCATGTGTATAGGTGCTGTGGGGTAGTGGCTATAAATCCACACTTCCAAGCCAGTGGGACTGTCTTCTGGGGGAAAAGAGTGTTGAGGCTGTGTTGTGTTTCAGTTTCTGCTTGTCTTTTCCATTGAGCATGGGGCTGCTTGCAGTGCTCTCCCAGTTCTTGGGTTGCCATCAGCGCATGCTATAGAGGAGAGCAGCCAACCCACAGCAGTGAACTCTGCTCTCCTGCTCTTTCCTCCTAAAAGCAGTGACAGCCTCCCTGCACTGGGGCCATTATGTGCAAACTCCATTCATTCCCGGCCACACACTCAGGGTCTGAATTGCTGAGTACGGTTGCTCCTGACCATCAATGGCTGCACGCTGCTTCTAACTCTTTCCTTCCTTAGAAACAGCTTTTTTATGGAAATGAACCTGTTTGGCCAAAGATTCTTGCTGTTGCCATTTGGATTATTTTCAACAGAGTGAGTTGACAGCAACAGCAATAAACTGTCATGTGTTTGGGCAGGAGCCACCTCTCTGCACCACTTACCAGCTGTTGCGAGGGTTGCATGAGGTGCGGAGGAGTTGAGGGTAGACCCAGAGGTTCCTGACTGCAGAAGTGCAGCAGCAGGACAGGACACTCCTTTTCCACACCAAAATGTTCCGGGTTTGGCCATTGCTGAGGTTTCACCCAGGGTAGCAGAAATCACACACCAGCAGCCATGGCACATGTGTAGGCAGCACAATGTATACAGGTCAGCCTTGTGTATCTAAAATGCAGCATGTGTTGAACTCATCCAACCTTTTAATGCAGCACCTGTATGGTACTGACGCACTAGGACATGCTGAATATATATGTCTGCTGTGTGCATTCCTATTTCCCGCAGGGGAGTGACGGGAATGGATAAGCCTTAGCACAGCGCGGCAAGCACTCCCATGTCCCGTGAGGCAGTCGGGGTGGCGTAGCTGTGGGGCTGCCCTGCTCGCCTGCCAGTGGGTCAGGGCTGTGGAGGATCCCCCAGGAGGATCCCTGCTGGCTCTCAGGGTGGTTTGAGAAGTGCAGAGCCTGAATATCTGCTTCTGCAAAGGCTCTTTCCCAGATTCCTACCATTAGCCCCAAGGGGAGGTAATGAGGGCTGCTTATATACCATGGACTGCAGGTGTGAGAGCGAGGGAGGCTGGGGTACCCCTGTGCCATCCCATGGTGGGCACAAGGTGCCCTATTAGCCCATACTGGACCAGTTGACAGCTCCTGGCTCCGCTGCTGTGCCATGTGTTAGGCTGCCAGCCCCAGGGGCCTTTGTCTGTCACTGCTCTGTGCCGTGATGCAGGATTGCAGCAGAGAGAGGGTAATAGATGTGCTGAAATCAGTTGCATGAAACTTATTTCACATGCGCAGCACTTGGAGATTTCTTACTGACTGCTGGGGCTGAGGCTCTCTGTGGTGGGATGAGATGTTGGTAGTGACCTTGGTCCTGTTACTTTCTCGCTCCATCATGCCAGCAAAGTTTCCCATGAGAGAACAATATGTCCTCTTTCTCATTATGCTTAAAAAGCCCTTTTCCTGTCTCACATTTCTGTATGATGGGGAAGCTGTCAAAGATAAGTTGCTTCTTACAGTCGATTGAAGTTGAAACAGAGCGGGGTTGTGTCTAAATGTTTACAGACTATGGCATAGTGTGTGTGACCTGTGCCTGAAGGACCAGTCAGAGCAGCTGAATTTCTGGGTGATGTTATTTGTCTAAAACTGTGGCTCAGGAACAGAAGCTTACTGTGGTTAAATAAAGCACCAGGGAATAAAAGAGGAGGAGTCAGAAGTGGGTAAAAGATAATGTAAGTTATGAATTGAAGGAAGGGGAAGAGGTTGGTATGATGTGGCACTGCCCCTACTGTGAGACTGAAGAGAAGTTGTTTGGGGATTTTAGAGCAAATTGGTATCCTGAAAAGCATGGGAGAGCACATTCCTTTCCCAGTCCAGTCAGCCATAAGAAGAAACACCCTGCAGGGTCATCCCTGAAAGGGCTGTTGTTGTATGTGATGAAGATGAAATCGTTGTGCTTACCTGCTGTCCGCAGCACATTTCTCCTGAAAGTGCAGTCAGTGCAGTTGTTCTGCACGACCTGTGAATGCCAACACATCTCCCTGGTGCCCTGTCCCTGAGCGCACACCTTTAGCTGTCAAATGGCTTCTGGAGCTGCGGGATTGCCTGCCACACCTCAGGTGTCCCCGGCTGCTCTGCGGTCATCAGATTTTCATGAATTGTCTCGTTTTAGAAATTCCCTTTATAAACACTCCTGAGTATCTGACCACAAATTTTCCTAACACCGCAGTACTCTACCCACTGTCTGCACAGATTTATCCTTTGCCCCAGCATTGAGTAGAGATGTGGAGCAGCTAATACAGGAGGAATTTGCTTTATGAATGATTCTTGCGGATGACCCTCATCCTGTTCGGTTCAAAATGAACAGCAAAAAACAGCACAATTAGAAGTGGGACTAGAAGATGCCCTTGAAGAACTATGGCCATCCCACATTACCTGTCATGGCTTTCTCTGGTTTGTGTTTTCACACGGAGCTGAGGGATGTCGCAGAACCTCATTTTGAGGCCTTTTGAGGAGCCACCGTGTAGAGGGATTGTGCTGGTGAAGCTGTGAGATGCATCCAGCTCTGTTTTGGCTTTTGCTCACTGGGACATGCATGTGTCGAAGTGCAGCAACAAGAATGACAGTGTGCTTCATTCTTTTGCCTACAGGGACAGCAGCCCACTGCTTGAAGCACATGGTGTTCAGGAGCTTGCCACATTGATTAAGGGAAGGCATATCAGGCTTTGACAAGTTACACTGGAGGCTGAACATTGTCAGCTGTAGAGTACATGCTAGCACATACACTGCATACATAAAAAGCTATTTATCTTTGCAAAGGGAGAAGCTGCTGCTGACGATAGGGATTTCATTTCCATGGACCTTTCGGGGCTTTTTGATATGCGTGTGCTCAGCATCGCTGCTGAATGACTTTATTTTTCCCAAACATTGATGCTACTAGTCAGTTGATGGCTAGTCAATAAAAAGAGATGGGCCACAGTGATGTTATCCCTCGGTGCCAGAGCTCTTGGGCTCAGAAGGTGATGTCGAGTGGAGCTTTTCTGCAGACTTCACATAAAGGACAGTGTTTTGCGGCTGCAGTGGATCCTTCTCTGTCTGGCATGCCAGTGGCTTCCTGAATGGGGCAGAGAAAAGCTTTTACACTGAAAGCATTGGGCTGGGATTCAGAAAATCCAGATTCTGACTCTGACACGGCCTTTCCAAGGATCTTATGCAACTGACCTTGTTTCTCTGTGTCCCACCTCAGTGTGGTGGGACTTCCTCCATCCCTTGTAGGACCCTTGTGTGAGTGAGATAAATTAAAATACTCAGTTGCTCTGCTGGTAGGCACCATTTGTTTCCCTAAAAGGATGAACCTCCATGCTTACTTGTGGCATTATGGGGTTGATCCTGCTTCTGTTACACCAAGCTGCCTGTGTAAGTGAGTCTAGCACCACACAGACAAGTGTTTGACCACATTTTCTTTTGCCATTTCATTCCACCCACCTTGAAGTCTCAACACAGGTGAATTCTCCATGGGCCGAGACCTGACAGGTACAGCCTACCCTGAGCTGGGCAGCAAAGTACAATCCTGGAGCTGCTCCACCAGGCTGAGCCCCATCAGGAAACCTCCCTCCTGTAAACATTTCCCTGAAGCCTCTCCTGGCTCAGGCCCTTCTTGCCTCACCTTGGGCAGCTACATCAGCTCCCACACCCTGCTCTGAGCACACAACGCCTGCTACGCTTGTGCGCTCCCACGGGGAGCTAATCACTTTCCCTAAGCAGCAGGACACTGTCACCAGTCCAGCAGGCACAAGTTTCCCCACTGCTGGGAGCAAGGAGCAGCTCTCACTACAAGTTTGCCCTGGTTTTACACCTTTCCTTCGGCGCTGTTGCTGGCTGCTGCCAGACTGCTGGTCTGGCTCAGTACAGCTGTTCTTAAGTCAGTTTTAATAAGCGTGTTTGAAACAGAGATGATTCGGTGAAGAAGTTGGTATCCTCAGGAACGCTGCCCGTTGCACAGCATGCCTGTTGTGAGTGTATGTCTAGCATCGGGATGAAACCCATGGCGCTGGCTGTGAGGCTGCGGCATGGAGAAGGTTGGCAGCTGCCTGCAAAAGCAGCTGGTGAGTCAGGGTTGCCAGCGGACATTGTCCCCTGCATCATGGCCAGTAATTGGTACATGGGGCTGTGCTGTCCTTTTATAATCATCACTGCTTTCATCGCCCTCTTCAAAGGTGGCTTCGCATACAAGACCAAGAGCAAAACCATAGCTCATTACTTGGTTGCATAATTATGTTCTGCTACAGTGCAGTTTGGTTGTGGAGATAACTAAATGGATCAAGGTCACCAGTAGGGCTCAGGACACAAGTGGGGGCTAAAAAGGCTGAGAACTTTTTAGTGCAGAAGACCACCTTGTTGGCATTTTTTGCAGCTTAGATTATTTTTTTGTGGCCCTGCTGCTTGTCCCTTTGGTGTCACAGGCAAGGTGTGATGCTTTTCGCATGATCGTGAGGTGGCCAGCAGCAGCACCATGGTTGGCTGGCTGGCTGATGGGGTGCAGGTAGTCAGTTCATTTGAAGAGCCCACTTGCCTTCTTTGGAGAGCCTTTCCGCAGGAGTCCCTTGAGACCCCTGAACCTGACACCAGTGTCACTGGGGGCTTTGGGCTAGATTTCAGCTGGAAAGCAGATTTGTAGCTGTTGGAGCAGCTGGTTTCCATTGTAGTAAGAACTGTGGGGGAAAGAAATTATGAATGGAGCTTTGTTGAGAACTGGTGGTGTGCCATAGCAAGGATTGGATCAGAGAATTCAGGGAGCCTCTTCCATGCTGCACACTTACTGTCCTGTGTTGGAGCATGGGCTGTGCTGCACCACAACAACCGCTTCCCGGATATGGACAGTGTATGTCGAGGCTTGTAAAAATGAATGTGCATCCCTCAGAAAGGTAACCAAAAGTAAATCATGCAACAGTTTATGAGAGTTGAGCCCTTTGGAACAACCTAATCTTTCTACAGGCTCCCAGAGTCGGATATGAATAAATAATTTAATGGCTATTAATGTGAATGCTGCTGATTTTGGATCTAGGTTCTTACTGTATTAAAGACTACAGCCAGCTCTGCCCTTAAAGAACATTCTTTCTGCAAGGCCTTTGTATCCATGCAAATGTTATCTGCACCCTCCGAAGAGGCTAGAGCTACAAAATGGCTTTTGAAAATATGTAGCACCAGGATTATCACGCCTCATTTTTTATCAAATTTACACTAACAAAAAAACCAAAACAAACTTCAAGACTTCAATATCAAAGTTAAATTTAGAAAGCAGACTTTTTAAAGTATCCTTGTCAATTGAAAACTTACTTTTTTATGACCAGCCTAAAAAGCAAAATCTCACAGCTCTCATTATTTTTCTTTTGTCCCTCACATGCCTCGTTTTTTTACTGCCCTGTTCTAAGTAAAATGATGCCCATAGTGCTCTTACTTTCTGGGCACAGGCTTGTTGCATGTATTTCTGTGTGTATTAGCAGTTTGCTAATATGCTTTGTCTAGGTCAGTAGCAATGCAGTAGTATAGAACTAGTAAATAGAGTTTAATTTGTGAAGTGATTTTATAAGCATTCTGTCACTTGCCTGATTGAATTTCTGCTTCACAGGTTTTCACCTTCCAAATGTTTTTGTGTTGTGAAATACACTGACAGTTGTTCATGACTGCACTGTTCATTGCCCTGACAGATGTGTGCCTGTTGCTGACCCGAACACCATAGACTATAGGGGCAGAAGTGACTGTTCCAGTCCTTTAGTACGAATGCATCATCATATGCTAAATCATTCTGCTTACATGAAGTCTTTGCCTTTGGTTGAGTCACACCAGGCACTTTGGGACAGGTTATCTTTGTGTCTTGTTCTCCTAGCACCAGAAGTTAGTTCCCACCGGACTTCTAATCTTCTCCTTTGTTTCTCTTGTTATAAAAGTGATCATATCCATTTTAATTGAAATATTAATGAATCAGTGTTTATTCCTTGAGCAGAATGTGTAGTCCAGCTTTAGTGATTCTTAGAGAATCCAATTCTGCTCTTGTTGCTGCACTAATGATTCAGGACTTAGAACTGATGAAAACATTATGAAATATTGTGGATAGTAAGAAAGGACTGTTATGCCTGTGAGCAAATGGTTTCTCTTTTGTGTTGTTTTTTTTTTTTTTTTTTTAATCTTTTAAAGAAAAACCAAAACAAACAAAAAAAGATAATGGAAAAAAAAA